>NC_054707.1:41068966-41421466 GCF_016097555.1 Gigantopelta aegis | reverse complement strand
CTAAAGGATGTGATATGTGATGTTTGGTCTATAGGACGTTCAAATAAACGTGAATTTGATGTTAATTAAAAGCAGTAGCGTGTGTGGTGGCATTGGGTTACTCCTCTCTCGTAGTATATATAGTCTATTGCTAATGTACGCTTGCAGTCTGATGATTATACAAATGTTTTTGTTGTTATTTCGGTTGTTATGGATGGGGGCTTTTAGTGATTTTTTAAAAACAATTTTTGGTTTCTTTTTTTGGGGGGGAGGTTTTTTTTTGGTCGGGTTGTTGTTTGGTCGCGTGGTTGTGCTTTGTTTTGTTTCTTTTGGTTTGGTTTGGCTGGGAGGGGATGAAGAGGATAATAGGGTTGCGGTTTTTTTGGTTAATAGGACGAGTAACTTTAATTTCTGTATTAGGGCCTCATCGAGTTTAAACCATGTCTAATGTCTTAAAGACTACATTAATCAACTGACTTCACCCACATTCACTTTTAAAATTCATTACCATGTTCATGTTGATGTTTGAATTTATACATCTGTCCACCAGTGAAGAATAAACAATGTCACAGCGTTCGAAATAATGAATGAATGAATGAATAATAATAGTGGAGAAAGGAAGGATGTCTTAGTGCGAAAGTATCGCGTAAATCTTGCAATCACTCGATATTCCTTCTTCTTTTTTTGTAATCAATATGTTTTCGGATCCGATCAAAAATGTAGTGGATCAGCAGCCCGTTCCAGTCATAATATTTGTACAAATCGATATCTTTATTTGATTTTCTACTATTATCTCTACCAAAGTTTACATGACGGTATTTGTTTGTTTTATATATTCCAGATTCGAAGGAATTCCCAATACAGTTGAACCGGCTACAGATGGCATTTTGTCAATATACATATATTATTTTAAAACCACAGTTTTCTTTAACGACACCACTAGAGCAGATTAATTTATTAATTGGGTATCAAATTAAAAACAGTTTCTTTACAAATTACCATCAAATTGCATGGGTTAAATCTCCTTTTTTCATACAGGTATGAAGGTAACTGATGGAACAGCGAAGGAAAAGCAATTGCACGCGCATGCTCTTCCTTTAGTGTCCTGCGTTAGTGATTTATTACTATAACAAATCAGGTAAAATGGCATGCCTTGTCTTCGCCCCTATGTTAAAAATGATATTTAATATATTCCATTTGATGGTAATTCGTTAATATTTTTTTGTATTTACATAGAAAAGTTGTTTTATTTAAAACAATGTTATGAGAGAATTGGTATGGGCTTGAATTTTAATCTTATGTTTTTTATAGTGAGTTTTTCATTATTCATGATCCTTATATACAGTTACATGCCAATTCATCGGTTCCCTTTTGCCGCAAATGGACTTTTATTTTAGGTCTTTATCTTGTTCTTTGGTCCGTGTTTTCAGCCAGACCCGTCTTTTCAGCCAGGTCCGACTGTAGATACACACTGCGGCCTGTCAAATAAACAGCGACGAGAGATCGAATCTGAGGGGTAGTGGCCGCGTAAGACAATACTAAGTTTATGTACCAAATATCTTACCGTTATATACCCGCATGTCGAACGCCTTTCTTTAAGAAGAAAAGTGAAGTGAGAAGTATACCTAAGGCTGGTGTTTATTGGAAATTCTACACCTTTCTTTAAAGACGGATAAATCTGATTACTCCATGTCCTTTGTGGGCACGGCGATCATGTTATTAACACATTTCATGAAGTGGATTTTATTCTTGGCATGGATTATTGTTCGATTTATTATATCACTGCGTTATGTGTCTATCTGTCTGTTTATCCGTCGTCCGTCCGCTCCTCTATTCTAATCATATGTATGAATTAATTTACTTTATTTACTTAACGTTACTTTAAATATTTGGTATATTTAAATTCCTTATGTGCCATAATATTTTATGTTTTGTTTACATGCATTTGTGTAATCTATTTACATGTCAATATTACTACGCGGTCTATTTAGTATTTTTCAGTAATTAGTTTTTAAAAATTAAAGGAAGAAGTATTACAGACTTTTTTTTTAAAGTAAAGTTAGACTCTTATGTATATTTTCTTACGATTATAATATAAATAATATTAAAATTGCTGAAAACCACGTTGTATCAATGTAACCTATCCAAGCATTTAAATAACAAAGT
The DNA here is from genome assembly GCF_016097555.1 of Gigantopelta aegis. NCBI lineage: Eukaryota > Metazoa > Mollusca > Gastropoda > Neomphalida > Peltospiridae > Gigantopelta > Gigantopelta aegis. The sequence goes on along the minus strand of NC_054707.1, from coordinate 41,419,321 downwards.
ATCTTCAGATTGGAATTATTTTGTATTAAAGCACAATAGATTTCTTAAATTATAATGGTTAAAATATACCTTAATTGTTTTATAGGTGATTGTTCTTGTTTTGGTCACCGGCCTCGGTGGCGTCGTGGTAGGCCATCGGTCTACAGGTTGGTAGGTAATGGGTTCGGATCCCAGTCGAGGCATGGGATTTTTAATCCAGATACCGACTCCAAACCCTGAGTGAGTGCTCCGCAAGGCTCAATGGGTAGGTGTAAACCACTTGCACCGACCAGTGATCCATAACTGGTTCAACAAAGGCCATGGTTTGTGCTATCCTGCCTGTGGGGAGCGCAAATAAAAGATCCCTTTCTGCTAATCGGAAGAGTAGCCCATATAGTGGCGACAGCGGTTTTCCTCTCAAAATCTGTGTGGTCCTTAACCATATGTCTGACGCCATATAACCGTAAATAAAATGTGTTGAGTGTGTCGTTAAATAAAACATTTCTTTCTTTCTTTTTTTTGTTTTGGTCGTTTAGGTTTTTGTTTAGTTTTGTTACCTCGCAACTCCTACATTTTTAACCTGTGACATACTAAATGGAACACTTTCCTAATTTCATCCAATTCAAACCGGTTATTTAGTCATATTAGCTGTCTGTAAATAGACACACACACACACACACACACATACACACACACACACACACACACACACTGAAATGTCCTGATTTATATTTTCTACTGAGCGAACACAGATTAGAACGAGTGGCTAATATTTACACTAAAACCCTGACACAAATGTCCGGTCTAGATTGGCTGTGTAAATTAACCAAGTACGCCACTCTGATAGCCAGGTGTAACACGGCGCACAATGGTCAATTATTTACCGCACCTATCACCCACGTGTGCCACTCCACAAACAGCGAACTGATGAGGAAGAGGACAGACCAAAAAACACCTAATAAAAGAAATGTGTTTGTGTGTGTGTGTTTTGTAGGGTGTTGCTAATATCCGTCAGAACAAGTACCGCGTGTAGTAAATATATATAAAAGGTTTCTATATGTATTTATAATTTCATTTTGCTGAGAATGTATAGAAAACAATGAATTAGTAAACTCAGTTTTCTATCTGTATTTCTCATTCCGTGTATGTGTGTGTGTGTGTGTGTGTGTGTGTGTGTCTCTCTCTCTCTCTCTCTCTCTCTCTCTCTCTCTCTCTCTCTCTCTCTCTCTCTCTCTCTCTCTCTCTCTCTCTCTCTCTCTCTCTCTCTGCTCCGCAATCTTCCTGGGGTTTTTTCCGTCCCTACTTTCACTCTATATATATCTCTGCCCACCTCAAACTTAAACTTACCTTCCGCCCTCCTGGCCTGGACTTAGTCACTGGCGAACCGACCTCGGTGGCGTCGTGGTAGGCCATCGGTCTACAGGCTGGTAGGTACTGGGTTCGAATCCCAGTCGAGGCATGGGATTTTTAATCCAGATACCGACTCCAAACGCTGAGTGAGTGCTCCGCAAGGCTCAGTGGTTAGGTGTAAACTACTTGCACCGACCAGTGATCCATAACTGGTTCAACAAAGGCCATGATTTGTGCTATCCTGCCTGTGGGAAGCGCAAATAAAAGATCCCTTGCTGCTAATCGGAAGAGTAGCCCATGTAGTGGCGACAGCGGGTTTCCTCTCAAAATCTGTGTGGTCCTTAACCATATGTCTGACGCCATATAACTGTAAATAAAATGTGTTGAGTGCGTCATTAAATAAAACATTTTTCTTTTTTTAGTCACTGGCGACGTCAGACATTAAGCCCGAGAGAAGGCGTGTTCCAAACCTTCGTGGTATATGAACACGTAAAAAAGGTAGTCAGAATTAACAAATGTTTGACATCCAATATCTGATTATTAATAAATCAATGTGTTGTACTGGTGTCGTGAACCAAAACAAACAAAATTAACGAAAATTAAAAAAAAAGCCTCGTAAAACTTTTATAAAATTTTAGAGTTGATAATATAAGCCCGCTTATGTCCATGAGGATATTATATTTCAAATCAGCTTTTATATTACTAGTACATTTTAGTTTCCTTCCCCTTGTTAACTACGACGGCGACGGCTTGTCGTTTCTAAAGACTGTAGCATTTCTGTGTTGAAACGCCATGTACACACTCTCACACACACACGCACACACGCTGGTCTCCGTGTATCGGTCCTTGTAAAACATTCCTCGTGCTCTCGCACAGTTCGGCCACCAGCCCCTGTTTGTCTTAGGAAGATGTCACGTGCAGGCGGCAGGTCACAAATAATAATCAAATATCTGAAACAAATTTGACTTGTTAACATTACACTTTGCGCACGAATCTCAGCCAAAACGAGGATGTGTAAATAAAGAGAGATGATGGCTGGAGACATTCGTTGTTGCCAATTTGTGGGAACAGACGAGAAAGGCCGCTATTCATGACAAACACTTTCGGAACGCTTCGGCCGGTTAAACGAATTATAATAATTACCCGTTCGGAACATTTCGGACGATTACAGATTCTCCGGATGTCTAGCTCAGTCGTTAGATGATGATGATGATGATGATGATGATGATGATGACTAGTTTAACGTGCCCATATACCACTAGGGTTTCGAACACGCTCATCCCGAGTCCGACCTCCGATAAGATCGGTGGCCTGACTCGGGATGTGTGTGGGGGGGGGGGGGGATGGGTGCGAGTGTGAATAATTTTTACATGCTCATATACCACTAGAGTTTCGAGCATGTTCGTCCCGGGGCCTGTCTCTGGATAGTAAGGGGCTTGTCCCGGGACAGAAAAAAAATTAAGCGGACAATTTTGAAATTTACATCCAAAAATGAAATAGTGGGCCTTTAAAATTTTGCTGCGCATCTCTAATATAATTAATAAAGAAAATTCTATTCATTAAATTTGGTCGCTAGATTAGGTCGGGTGGTCAAAAAGAAATTAGATACGATCGGTGGCCTGACTCGGGGTGGAGGGGGGTGGGGGGGGGGGGGGTAGAGTTGAAAATGGGCAGAATTTTGAAAATAGCAATTAGTAAAAAGTTAATAGAACAAAAAAGCCAAAAATGAAAAAGAATTGACTGCTCGGCCGAATATTTATATAATTTGGAGCATTTTAGAAGGACAGTCCAAAAATAAATAAGAGAAAGAAGAGAGGATCGGACTATTTAATAATATTAAAAAAAGAAGTAATTTCGACATAAAATTTTGAACGAAGGTCTAAATGTTTAAAGTCCGATCTATATGTCCACGTGATTGGCCTCGTTAAGGCCGTTGGAGGTTGGCCTACGGCGAACCGATGAGCGGAGAACCGGCAAAGGCGGGGATGAAGTGCTTCCATCTCTGGCATTCCCAGTCTGCAGCTCGTCGCGGTTAGACGTGTTTGTGAACACTGCACGTGCTTTCGTGGCTCGACTTGGGGATCCTTCACTTTTGTTGTTTTTGTCAACGAAGTAAAGTTTTCTACTGGGATGTATGCGGCCACTGGAACTGATTGAACGCTGGAACGCTTCTCGTTTCGACAGTCTGCACCACCAGGTTGGATTCTTTTTTAGCGAAATTCCTTGCCTCTACGTCATTTCTCCGTCTGACTATGTTGACTTGTATTTTTCGTGACTCGTATGACGGCCATTCTGCAGAACGCCACGGTTGTTCGCGTTTAGTCTCTACATGTCCGAGCCTATCCTAGCAGCACTGGAATATTGACCGCCCCACTCTAAGAAGAAATAGGAAGCGGAGTCGGCCCCTACTACTCTTTTTCTAGACTTTACTTTGTTTTATTGTGATACCATCTCGTATCCTCCGGAGTCGGGCCCGTCCGCACCACTATACCAACCCATGACGACTGGACTATACCTAGTCTGATTCTCTCTCTCGTTCAGACGGATCCGGCTTCTCAAGATCTGTATTTCAGCACAGCACTACACCTTCAAAGTCTATTGACTGTCAATCCAGGGGTTTTCTTAACGGGATGCAACCCATCTCGTCCCTACAAGCTGTGCACCCTAACGGCCTTAACGAGGCCACTCACGTGGACATATAGATCGGACTTTAAAACTTTTAGACCTTCGTTCAAAAATTTATGTCGAAATTACTTTCTTTTTTTAATATTATTAAATAGTCCGATCCTCTCTTCCTTCTCTTATTTATTTTTGGACTGTCCTTCTAAAATGCTCCAAATTATATAAATATTCGACCGAGCAGTCAATTCTTTTTATTTCTGGCTTGTAACTCTTTTTTTCTTTTTCTTTTTTTAAATTCTATTAACTTCTCAAAATTCTGCCCATTTTCAACTCTACCCCCCCCCCCCCCCATCCCGAGTCAGGCCACCGATCTTATCTAATTTCTTTTTGACCACCCGATCTAATCTAGCGACCAAATTTAATAGTAGAATATTCTTTATTAATTATATTAGAGATGTGCATCAAAATTTTAAAGGCCCACTATTTAATTTTTGGATGTAAATTTCAAAATTGTCCGCTAATTGTTTTCTGTCCCGGGACAAGCCCCTGGCTATCCAGAGACAGGCCCCGGGACTGACATGCTCGAAACTCTAGTGGTATATGAGCATGTAACAATTATTCGCACTCGCACTCGCACTCGCACTCGCACTCGCCCATCTTTGATCGGCGAGAATGGTTATGACACTCCGGTAGTCGTTGCCGAAAAGGGCCTTGACGATCCTGTGGATGGTGTGGCTATCCATCTCTCTAACCAGGACCGCTTGTCGGTAGACTCCTTCTCGGCGCTGAGTTAGTACCAACCCTGTCTTGCCGGCTGTAGATTTGATGGTGTGTAGCTCGTAAGCGCTTCCATCAGGCAGTTGTTTTAGCTCTGGTTTCACTAATCCGCCCATCAGTGATGCCGGATCCGAGGTGTCCCTCTGCACAAACTTCAGGAAGCCGGACCTGATTTTCCCGATCTGAACTTTCCAGACGGCTTCCGGGTCGGAGGTGGACAGTGCGGGTGTTGGAGGAGGCCGGGCCATGTCAGGTTGTTCGCTCGGCTGAGCGACGGCCTTCCTCTTTCCAACGGCGGCTGATCGGGCCGGTGGCTTGACGACTGGCAGTACCGGGAAAACCGGTCAGTTCTGTCTGGGCCACGTAGTGGTCGGCGATGGAGTGCCTTTACACCGCGGTGTTGAGTCTGTCCCTCTCGATGGTCGACGGTTCCGGCGTAGTTGGTTTCCTCGACTCAGGCTGGGCTGGGGATGGCGACGCAGAAGGGACCGCCGCTGGCGGTTGAGCCGCCAGTTTTGGTCTCCCCCCCCCCCACCCCCCGTGCCGTTCCTAGTGGATGTCAAACATTTGGTAATTCTCACAAATAGTCTTTGCCTTAGAGAGAAAACCTGCTACATTTTTCCATTAGTAGTATGGGATATTTTAAATGCACCATTCCACAGACATGATAACACATGCTACGGCCTTTGATATACCAGTCAGGGTGCACTGGCTTGAACGAGAAATAGCCGAAGAGGGTTGATCCTAGACCGACTGCGCACCAGGTGATCACTTTACCACTGAGTTACGTCCCGCTCATTCATCTTAGAACGTCCAATGTTCGGCGGAATAGTGGTTAAACCATCGTTAAATTAAAATACAGGGCCAAAACAAAATAGAAATATTAAAGATAGCTAAAATTAAAATTTAAGAGTATCGGAAGAAATGTCAGCAAAAGTTCTGGATGGAATTGAAATGGTTTCATTACATTTCACTTGCCAAATATATCTCTTCAAGAAGTCCTTCAGATGACTGCACTCTATCAGAAAGCATATTTGCAAGCCAAGGTACTATTATGTACAACGAAATGCAGTAGTTATACTAATGGTACCTTGGCTTGCGAAGATGCGAAGATGGCAGAATGTGGCGTACTGTCAGAGTATACTGAGAGAGCATCATCATTCAAGATAAATGAAGGAGTCAAGTATGTATGACCGATACGAGCACTACACAAAACTATTTCATCCTTCCTGCACCGCCTGTACGAGAACTGTCACTCCCAGGACGGGCTAGACGAAATGAAGTTTGTTTGCAACACCATTTTCCAATCATCTGGTCAAGTTGAAAAGATAAATTGGTTAATGTTATGTTTAAAATCAGTCTTAGGTACATCAACCCTGGCATAAGGCAAATCCAAAGAAGACTTGGCAGCTGAATCTGCCTTTTCATTACCCTTGATACCAACATGGCTAGGCACCCAACAACATAGATTGGCATTAGATAGAAGACACACTTCGATATCACCATCCCACCTAATGCGTGTTCCACTTCATATTTCTTAAAGCTTGGAGACACTAAAACGAGTCTATGAAAATAATAAACTTCGATGCAATAGAATCCTTTATTTCCTACAAGGTTTTAATGACTGCCTAAACTTCCGCACTAAAGAATGATGCCAAATTCGGAAGTCTCGTGGAAATTATTGTGTCTGATGGCAAAACTGTAGTACATGCCACAGAATTCCCATCCCATGATCCGTCTGTATAAACAGGAATGTACGATTCGCAAGATCAAACACAGTTTTAGATGGTTTAATATACCAAGGTGGTAAACAAAATACGAAGGAGTTTTCAAATCAATGTTGGAAAGGATAGCTTTCGGCCTTGCACCAAACAACCTCATATATTTGTTATCAAATACCGCCTTATGTGTAAGATGTTTCGGTAATAATATAATCTTGCTAGAATATTGCAGAGAAAGCTTTGCACGTCCAGCACCCAAACAAGGTTCGTGTGCATCAACGTACAAGTTATCTACAGGAGATGTTCTAAAAGCGCCAAGACAAAGCATAAGTCCCCGGTTGTGTATAGGGTGTAGTATCTGCCGGTACGACTTGTATGACCCATACACAATGCATCCGTAGTCAAATTTTGATCTATACAGGTAGAGCATAACATTTCGATCTGCTCCCCATTCTGTATTACCAATACATTTTATAATATTAAGGGCCTTTAAGCCCTTCTTTTTAACATATTTTAGATGGGGCACAAAAAGATAGCTTCCTGTCAAATAAACCCCCTAGAAATTTGGTCTACTCCACAACCTGAATCGGATTTTTATCCAAAATCAACTGTGGGTCTTCTTTTCTGGCAGATATGCATACAAACAGTCTTTGACTTTGAGACCCTATAGCCATTGTCAGTTGCCCATTGATGAAGTTTATTCAAACAAAAATGCAACTGATGGAAAGAAATAAAGGATCACACAGATAGCACAAGAAATAATGACTGCATCAAAAATCAATTCATATTGTCAGAAGTTGACTGGGAACATATAGGCAGCACATTCAACATTACAGACATTCAATCCCATGTTACAACTTGGTATGAAATACAGACATTACTACGCTAGTAGTGAATTAAATTTGGTCTACTATTTGATGTGTTCCCTTATTTCTTTCCATCAGTATATATTGGACGATCTGTAGCAAATCTGAAAATCATCGACATATAACGATACAGTCGAGCATCGTTGTGTCGAACTTGCATGAGTCAGTATATCATTTGTGTCGATGTGACTGGCCGGTCCTGGCCAAAACGTGTATTAACTATCATGTTTTTGTCTCGGTTGAGTCAATACAATTGAGTCGATATTCTGTTGCTGTCGATATATTTTTGGGTCGCAACTTGGACTTTTATATGGGGAAAAAAATGTCTATATGTGTCGACATTTATATTATGCTTTAAAATTAAAATTAAATATTTTAAAAGGTAAATGTGAATTGTGTGAACTGAAAATAATGCTGTACCGTTATTGTGAGCACGTAATGAACAATAAAAACAGTTGCCGACATTTGAATGTAAACATATATAATTTGTTGAGTTGACAGGCCAATCTATAACTGCCCGCTACTCCTGCTGACATTCCACGACGCCTATGGATAAATGTTTGACACATAATATCCCCTGGTTAAACAATGTGCTGGGGTGTCATCCTTTCATTTCCGTTCTTCTATCACACTCATCACTGCATTGACGTGTGATCTCAAGACGGCGTTTCCGATTTCGTCAAGACATCACCAACATTTAGACAAGTACGAGCTGAACTTTGGCTTTCTCTCAGCTTCAGGTTGGTATCAGTTTATAGCTTTTTATTTCAAATCATTTCGTGGTAATCCTACTTCTCGCAATTATATATTTCTGTTGCAGGTAACAAATATTGATCCATCATTTATAAAAGTTAAATACACATATGTATTACTTTAAAAAGCACGTATTTATGTTTGGTCGATGTGCATGGTTGGTTTAAACAAAATACCTGTTTTGGTAAAGAATAAATTTGGAAAGGTTATCCTACGTTTTGTGTGTGTGTTTGGTGGGGTTGTTTCTTTTTAGGGGGGTCTTTTGTTATGTTTTTTTTTTTTTCTTCTTCTTTTTTCTTCTTCTTCTTTTTCTCATGTTTTGTGGATATTGTATTTATTTTTATTTATATCACTCTACAATTTTATAAGAGCGTTTGGTAAATATTGAGAATAACCCACAATAGTAGTGATAATAACTTTCATAACTGCATAAATTCTTTATGGCCTGGATAGATATCAAGGATATTTAACATTATTCTTTTATTTCAATATCTACATTTTTCCGTATTGATTTAAATGTAAAAACATATTGGTCTGAATTTACGAATCCTGTTTTTCATAGACGGAGATGCATTGGAAATGTATGTAGTTAATATGCGTGTATGACAGGCTTTGTAAATTCGGCCATTTAATTTTAGTTGCTGTTTCATCCACATACAAAATGTCTCGGTCGAGGAACACCATTATTGCGAGTGTTTCGTGTTTTTTCTTGGTTATCCATGCCATGCTTAGAGGACCCAATGTGTGTAAACATCAACAGAGGTAAGAAAAGAACACTAATGACATATTCAGTAAGTTGTTAACAGTTAATACTCTGTCTGTTTAAAGAATATGAACTGATGTTTGTCTTCGCAATATTTAGTTATTTTTATTATGTATCTTACCTATAGACATTCTTTGTTGATGCGTATTCTCATGTACGTTAGCGATGTATTTGCATTGTCATCGTGTTGGTGGTTTCCTCGGGGTGGGTTTCACGGATCCACCCTCTCCCCACCCCTCCTGCCCCCCTGCTTGAGCAAATTGTCCTTTTTTTTTTACAATACTTGTATATTCTGGAGGTAAATATCTCGACCCCCTCCTCCATAAACATTGCTCGCCTCTGTCTAGACACCCCTCCTCCGTCCATTAGGTTATCTATTAGCCACTTCTACGTTATGATTTTGTTTCCTGTTGTAACTTGTTTTGGGGGGCTTATTAAAAGTTCATTACACAATTCAAATATTTTTAAAAAAAAAATCGTCAATTGTTGTTTAATTGATACTCGAATATTTGAATATTCTCTCGTCATTTCCATCGAATACTCGAATACCATTTTCGGACCCAATACCCAACACTAATTTAAAAGCGTTTTTTATTTGTGTATATTACAATATTGCAATATAAACTTCCCGCTGATTGTTGTTTTTTTAACTTTATTTTCAGAATTTTGCAATACAGGATGACGACAAGCAAAAGAAAAGGAAAGTAAGAACTTGTGAATATATATTTAGTTATTTTATCTTTAATTGTAGCCCAGTGGTATAGCGTTCGCTTGACGCGCGGTCTGTCTATGATCGATCCCCGTCGGTAGGCCCATTGGGCTATTTCTCGTTCCAGACAGTGTACCACGATTGATATATCAAAGGCCGTGGTATGTACTACCCTGTCTGTGGGATGTTGCATTTAAAAGATCCCTTGCTACTAATGGAAAACATTTCCTCTCTAAAACTGTCAGAATTACCAAATGTTTGACATCCAATAGCCGATGATTAATAAATCAATGTGCTCTAGTGGTGTCGTTAAACAAAAACAAAACAAAACTTTAATTGTGAGTCGGTAGATGAGTGGTTTGGTATTCTTGTCCGTTTATACTATATAGGCCTACATATGTATGTAAATAACTGTTTAGGAGCGTGTACAGGGGAGAGTTTTTGGGTTCGATCTAAGCTTCAATAAAATGTTCCTTTTTAATGTATTTTCCTAGGGAGCACCGGCCTCGGTGGCGTCGTGGTAGGCCATCGGTCTACAGGCTGGTAGGTACTGGGTTCGGATCCCAGTCGAGGCATGGGATTTTTAATCCAGATACCGACTCCATACCCTGAGTGAGTGCTCCGCAAGGCTCAATAGGTAGGTGTAAACCACTTGCACCGACCAGTGATCCATAACTGGTTCAACAAAGGCCATGGTTTGTGCTATCCTGCCTGTGGGAAGCGCAAATAAAAGATCCCTTGCTGCTAATCGGAAGAGTAGCCTATATAGTGGCGACAGCGGGTTTCCTCTCAAAATCTGTGTGGTCCTTAACCATATGTCTGACGCCATATAACCGTAAATAAAATGTGTTGAGTGCGTCGTTAAATAAGACATTTCTTTCTTTTTTTCCTAGGGAGCATGACCCGATCCACCTAAAAATTTCACTCTTTAGAATCTAGACACCCACCCCACTCGCGCCGAATTTTTTGCACATGAGCCTACTGTTATTACATGATCGTTCTTATTTAGTTATTTGTATTATATTCCAAATCTTAATAACATTTAAACAAATTTCATGTTTTATTTGATCTGAGAATGACTTTTTTAAGGGTTTCCTAATATAACGTCCATTCCTAGCACTATTTTTATTTTGATCGTGTTTTGCGGTTGGGTGTCATTGCATGTGGGGTGGGGTCGAAAGTCAAAACAATTGTTTTTTAGATATATTTTTTCCAGGGGGAATTGGGCTAGTAGTAGGACCCATCCCCCGAAACTTCGCTCGCCACAATTTAGACCCCTACCCTGCATGCACGCGCGTCACTGATTCTTCTGCTATATTTGCTATTGCTATTTGCTATTTGTTATTACAGGGGGCGGGACGTAGCCCAGTGGTAAAGCGCTCGCTTGATACGCGGTCGGTTTGGGATCAATCCCCGTCAGTGGGCCTATTGGGCTATTTCTCGTTTCAGCCAGTGCACCACGACTAGTATATCAAAGGCCGTGGTATGTGCTATCCTGTCTGTGGAATGGTGCATATAAACGACCCCTTGCTACTAATGAAAACATGTAGCGGGTTTCCTCTCTAAGAGTAAAACTGTCAAAATTACCAAATGTTTGACATCCAACAGCCGATGATTAATAATCAATGTGCTCTAGTCATTTCATTCCGAATTATTTTCGTGCTTATATCCAGTTAAGGTTCAAGCACGCTGTCCTGCGCACACACCTCAGCTATCTGTGCTGTCAAGGACAGCGGGTTATTTGTTAGTTGTTAGTGGTAAGTGAGAAAGAAGAGGGTGTAGTGGCTTTACACCTATCCACTGAGACCTTAAGAACTCGCTATGGGTTGGAGGCGGTACCGGGCTGCGAACCCTGTACCTACCAGCCTGTAGTCCGATGGCTTAACCACGACGCCACCGAAGCCGGTTAAACAAAACAAACTAACTTTTTAACTTTCTTATTACAGTGTTATTGATTCTCCTGTCAACACTGTTGTTGTTGTTGTTGTTGTTGTTGTTGATGGTTCTTAAAGAGAAAGAACCTGAACGATTATATTAATGTATAATCTTTCTTTTTTTTTTTTCAGACAAAGAAGGAAGATCATTTCATTTTTTGCCATTAAAAATTTTCAAGTTTGCTGTTCTGGATTCGTTAAGATCGATAATGTGTGCATACCTAGTAAGTATCAGAATTATTGTTTAATATATTCGTCCACTGAAATATCCACAGAATGACATATTAATGGACTGATAGCGAGTGTCTGCATAAATATATAATACATTAAGAAGGAAGGAAGGAAAATGCAAGCTGTTGTAGCGCACGCCTGTCCTGGACACAAGTGTCGGCCTCAGCCGGCTCCTCCGTCCAGGACAGGAAAGATATTTTTATATTTTATATTTTTGTGTTTTTGGTTTGTTTTGTTTTGTTGGATTTTGTCTTCAAATATACATATTTGTGTAAAATTATGATTGATTTCGTCCACGGGTGTTTTAAGTGTGCTTCGCCGAATGAATGAATGTTTAACGACACCCCAGCACGAAAAAATACATCGGCTATTGGGTGTCAAACTATGGTAATCCAAATAAATAAAGTGATGATCAACATAAATATAAACATTCAATATTTAAACAAAAACTGTGCAAAAACACAAATATCACAGATAGATACTGAATTTTACTCGAAACTTCAATTTTGTGCTGTATTGGCCATTCTCAAAGAGAATGTTACACCCCTGCACCACGGTGAGGTTACAGCACACGCAGGGGTGCTTCGCCGAATATATGTTATTAGTACGAATAAGTATGTGCGGTTGTTTATTTTTGTATGAATACATATAATTTAATATTCAACTATTAACGTGAATGTAAATAAAACAAAATGACATCGCAATTCCGCAAATAATGTGGAATAGTTATTGCAATGTTTATAGACTGTAATAATATACTGACGGTAAGAAAACCTTTAAAACAATCAAATTGGCTGTGTAATACAAATAATGAAATGTAATGAGAAAAAAAAATTGTTTTATTTAACGACGCACTCAACACATTTTATTTACGGTTATATGCCGTCAGACATATGGTTAAGGACCACACAGATATTGAGAGAGGAAACCCGCTGTCGCCACTTCACGGGCTACTCTTTTCGATTAGCAGCAAGGGATCTTTTATATGCACCATCCCACAGATAGGGTAGTACATACCACGGCCTTTGATACACCAGTAGTGGTGCACTGGCTGGAACGAGAAATAGCCCAATGGGCCCACTGACGGGAATTGGTCCCAGACCCACCGCGCATCGAGCGAGCGCTTTACCACTGGGCTACGTCCCGTCCCGAAAACTGAATGAATGACTGAATGTTTAACGACACCCCGACACGAAATATGCATCGGCTGTTGGGTGTCCAACTAAGGTAAATGCATAAATGAAGTTGGACTTCGCGAGAGACATAAACTTGATAGGGGCTGGATTTAGCCCAGTCAGTAGAGCACCCGCCCGAAGTGTGATAGGATTATAGGATCGAACCCATTTAACGGAACCATTGAGTCTTTTTTTCCTTTTTTTTACCCAACAATTGATATATCAAAGGCCTTGTTGTGCGCTATCCTGTCTGCGAGAAAGTGCATAAAAAAAACGATCCTTTGTTGCTAATGGAAAAATGCGAGTTTCCTATGATAATTATGTAACGATCATTAATTAATGTGCTCTAGTGGTGTCGTTAAGCAAAACAAACTTTACATCTAGACTTATTAATAACCGGTAAGGAATTTTATTGCAGCATTAACAACCTCATGCTCAACGAGGATAACTTCACGAAGAAGCACAGCCTCATCGACGTTGACGTCTATTGGAAAAACCAGCATACCAACACCTACTACCTCGTCAGCGACATTTGTTAATGCAACTGCAGCATCGGTGGCAGTTTTAAATGTAACATCTCCAACAGACAGCTCCAACCGTGGTAGGTATGTGTGTGGTGGGGGGGTCGGTGGCAGATTTAAATGTAACATCTCCAACAGACAGCTCCAACCGTGGTAGGTGTGTGGTGGGGGGAGGTGTCGGTGGCAGATTTAAATGTAACATCTCCAACAGACAGCTCCAACCGTGGTAGGTGTGTGGTGGGGGGGAGGTGTTGGTGGTAGATTTAAATGTAACATCTCCAACAGACAGCTCCAACCGTGGTAGGTGTGTGTGTAGTAGGGGGGGGGGGGGGGGGTCGGTGGCAGATTTAAATGTAATATCTCCAACAGACAGCTCCAACCGTGGTATGTGTGTAGTGGGGGAGGTGTTGGTGGCAGATTTAAATGTAACATCTTCAACAGACAGCTCCAACCGTGGTAGGTGTGTGGTGGGGGGGGGGGGGGGTGTTGGTGGCAGATTTAAATGTAACATCTCCAACAAACAGCTCCAACCGTGGTATGTGTGTAGTGGGGGAGGTGTTGGTGGCAGATTTAAATGTAACATCTCCAACAGACAGCTCCAACCGTGGTAGGTGTGTGGGTGGGGGAGGTGTTGGTGGCAGATTTAAATGTAACATCTCCAATAGACAGCTCCAACCGTGGTAGGTGTGTGTGTAGTGGGGGGGGGGGGGGGGTCGGTGGCAGATTTAAATGTAACATCTCCAACAGACAGCTCCAACCGTGGTAGGTGTGTGGTGGGGGGAGGTGTTAGTGGCAGATTTAAATGTAATATCTTTAACAGACAGCTCCAACCGTGGTACCCGGCCTCGGTGGCGTAGTGGTTAGGCCATCGGTCTACAGGCTGGTAGGTACTGTGTTCGGATCCCAGTCGAGGCATGGGATTTTTAATCCAGATACCGACTCCTAACCCTGAGTGAGTGCTCCGCAAGGCTCAATGGGTAGGTGTAAACCACTTGCACTGACCAGTGATCCATAACTGGTTCAACAAAGGCCATGGTTTGTGCTATCCTGCCTGTCGGAAGCGCAAATAAAAGATCCCTTGCTGCTAATCGGAAAGAGTAGCCCATGTAGTGGCGACAGCGGGTTTCCTCTCAAAAGCTGTGTGGTCCTTAACCATATGTCTGACGCCATATAACCGTAAATAAAATGTGTTGAGTGTGTCATTAAATAAAACATTTCTTCTTTTCTTCCAACCGTGGTAGGTGTGTGGTGGGGGGAGGTGTTGGTGGCAGATTTAAATGTAACATCTTCAACAGACAGCTCCAACCGTGGTAGGTGTGTGGTGGGGGAGGTGTTGGTGGCAGATTTAAATGTAACATCTCCAACAGACAGCTCCAACCGTGGTAGGTGTGTGTGTAGTAGGGGGGGGGGGGGGGGTGTCGGTGGCAGATTTAAATGTAACATCTCCAACAGACAGCTCCAACCGTGGTAGGTGTGTGTGTAGTGGGGGGGGGGGGGGGGGGGGGGTGTCGGTGGCAGATTTAAATGTAATATCTCCAACAGACAGCTCCAACCGTGGTAGGTGTGTGGTGGGGGCAGGTGTTGGTGGCAGATTTCAATGTAACATCTCCAACAGACAGTTCTAACCGTGGTAGGTGTGTGGTGGGGGAACATCTGCCACATTCAGTGAACATGTTAGGCCCATAGATGAAATATTGTTAAAATAGCAATAGACTCAAAATTGTAAGTACAAAATGCGACGCTCATTGCATATAATTAGTATCCTCCTGCCTGGCGTCGCATTTTCTACAGTTTGACGTAGAGCACTATAGTTTGTGTCGCTACTACTACTACTACTACTACTACTACTACTACTACTACTAATAATAATAATAACAATTGTACTACTAATACTAGTATTATTGGTCATCATTATCAAAGATGGGGCTGGACGTAAGCCAGTGGTAAAGCGCTCGCCTGATGCGCGGTCGGTCTAGGATCGATCCCCGTCAGTGGGCCCATTGGGCTATTTCTCGTTCCAGCCAGTGCACCATGACTGGTATATAAAAGGCCGTGATATGTGCTGTCCTGCCTATGGGATGGTGCATATAAAAGATCCTTTGCTATTAATGGAAAAAAATATGTAGTGGGTTTTCTCTCTAAAACTATATGTCAGAATTACCAAATTTTTGACATCCAATAGCCGATGACTAATAAATCAATGTTTTATAGTGATGTCGTTGAAAAAAAAAAAGTTTTATTGTCACAGTTTTACAGATAGCACTGCCCGTTGTCCTTACTGTCGTCTGTGTCGCTGTTCTTGTTGTTCTTGGTATTTTACTGAAGAAACGACGACAGGAAAAATCAAAAAGGTAAGGTGGCAATTGATACATTTATTCTTGCACTTTATAGTCTGTATGTCTCTGTCTTTTGTCTCTGTCTTTTGTTTCTCTCTCTCTCTCTCTCTCTCTCTCTCTCTCTCTCTCTCTCTCTCTCTCTCTCTCTCTCTCTCTCTCTCTCTCTCTCTCTCTCTCTCTCTCTCTGTATGTATGTATCTCCCCCTGCTAAGATTAATAATGCTTACCTGGCTATTTGTCATCTCAATGTGTCTCTATAGGTCAATTTAACACTCTAGGACCCAAGTCCTGTTATACTGGGTGAAAAAAAAATCTTGTTTCACCTGTTACATATATAAGATCATATTATACAAAACCAAATAAATATTCAAGATTTGACTTTTATTACGTCATTTCCGGTCATGGGTCATCGGTGACCCTCTGGCTTAAAAGTTCATTTCCATTCTTGGTTACAATAGTATTGGTGTCCATTGAGATAAAGTCAAATTGTTTACAGTTGAAGTTTATTTTGTGTGATAAGATCTGTAGCAATCATTCCTCTCAGTGAAATGCTTTTTTTCGGTTGTGACGGTCCATTGCAAATATCCTAACTGAAAAAAAGGTATAACATTAATGAAGAAGAAGAGTTTGTTTTGATTAAAGCACATTGATTAATTAATCATCGGCTATTGGATGTCAAACATATGGTCATTCTGTCTCGTAGTCATCACAGGAAACCCGCTACGTTTTTTCTAATGCAGCAAGGGATCTTTTATATGCATTTTCCCACAGACAAGATAGCACATACCACGGCATTTGATATACCAGTCGTTGCGCACTGGCTGGAACGAGAAATAGCCCAATAGGCCCACCGACGGGGGTCGATCCCAAACAGGCCGCGCATCAAGCGAGTGCTTTACCACTGGGCTATGTCCCGCCCCTAACATTAATGAATTCAGTCATTTAAATGCTACCATTGGATAGGTAGAAATATTGAATCACTGTAAAACAGTGATGTTATCAGATGTTCGCGAAAGGTGAGCATATCCTGCCCCACCGGTGGCACCCGTCATGAGTCCTGCCACCACAGCTATCCTGCCCCACCGGTGGCACCTGTCATGAGCACAGAATTTGACCCCCGTACACTATTTTGTAACATTTACTTGTTATTGATGTTCAAAATTATAAAATTTGAATAAATGTGAATGGAATACCAAACAAATCTGCATTTAAAACATTGCCATGTATTGTCGGTATATGGTGGGAAGATTGTACCTATTAGCCCAAAGGGTCACTGATGACCCCACCACATATCGAAACCCTAAAATACTGAAATCTCATTGCATCCAGACAAAATACGTTTTTACATATTCTCTGAAGTGTACTGGTTTACTATATTTATAAGAAATGTAATATACTAACGTTATTGTGAAGCACAGATAACTTTTCAACCAATGTTTTTTCTATCTTCTGAAAATCGTGGGCAGCGCCATTTCTCACTGCCCAATATTCAACTGAATCTCTTTAGACGTAGCGCTAATGAGTCGCCGGCGACCCTCTGGGATTGCAGGGAAGGTTTTTGTTTTGTTTTTGTAAAATGTTGTAATTATTAATTAATGGTTAATGATTGATTAATCTGGGTCGCCAGTGACCCCGTGGGTCCTAGAGAGTTAATATAAACACGTAAAATGTAGTTTATACTTGTTCACTCACTCGTTCACTCACTCACGTTCGTATGTACCTATTTACCTTCTTACGTACATGTTTGTTTATTTACTTACAAGTTTGTTTATTTACTTATAATATTATTTACACACACACACACACACACACACACACACACACCATCATCTTTCTTAATCATCCACCCATTCATCCATTGCCTAGTATATTAATTAATAGTAATTCACCTTTAATATATTTATACAGGATACATCATTACGAGCAATGCCAACCTACACCCATTTCACAAGGACATACATACTATGGACTGGAAACACGGGAGTACGCAGAAATTGATGACTTCACACCAGGTTGGTTAAAATCGTATCAAACTTTTGAGGTTTCCGTGTGGTTGTTATGTCTGGATCACTCAGCTGGTTAGTAAGCATCTTATAAATAATTAATTCAGTGGTGTAGTGGTTAAGCCACTGAACGTAAGGCTGATAGGTACGGAGTTCGCAGCCATGTACCGGCTCCCTCCCACGGGGAGTTCTAAAGACTCGGTGGGTAGGTGTAAGACCACTGCACTTCTCTCTCAGTAACCACTAACTACTAACCACTAACCCACTGTCCTGGACAGACATCCCAGATAGCCGAGGTGTGTGCCCAGGACAGCGTGTTTTAACCTTAATTGGATTATAAGCACGGAAATAAGTATACATGAAATGAAATGGTAACTGTTTTATCACTAATCACTAATCGTGTGTCCTGGACAGACATTCCAGATAGCTGAGGTGTGTGCCCAGGATAGCGTGCTTGAATTTTAATTGGATATAAGCACGAAAATAACTTTAAATCAATGAATGAAGGTTTGATTGTTTACTCTATCAATAATCGCTTCTTCTTCTTTTTTTGCGGAATTCCATTTTACAGTCACTTAATGGTTTTCATTTACCATAGTTTTGACACCCAATAGCCGGTGTATTTTTGTGTTTGGGTGTCGTTAAACATTCATTCATTCATTCATTTCATTCGTTCATTCATTCATTCATTCCATTTTACAGAGGTGACACCACTGATATGACGTCATGAAGTCATATGAAAATAAAATCAATTAATAATTTATCTTCTTTTGTTTCAGAGCGAGAACAGATTGCAGAGTATGCTGACGTCATTGATGCGAGAAACACGAATAACCATGACGAAAATTATTCAAATTCAGATATCATTTACAACAATCATACTTCTGGTATGTAATACTCTGTGAACGGGCCTGGGCCTCCAATAGACGGTGATACATGACGCGTACGAGACATGGGAGCAGGGGGGGGGGGGGCAGGGGGCAGGGGGCAGGGGGGCTGGGAGGCAACTGCCCCACTAGTGCTGGAGCAAAATCTCAAATTCGGGCAAAAATTATACAGATATTCGGGGAAAATATGCAAACCTGAGACCTTTTTACCATGTATTTCCATCAATCAGCCCTCAAACATTAGTTGTAATCCATGTAAAAATGCGTAGTGATTCGTTTGCAACCCTATATATATAGTAATCTTAATAAAATATTATGAATAAATGTTGTTATCCAGATTTGGGCATTTTCATTTAATTCGGGCAAAAGCTAGTCTGCCCTCAACCCCCTACAAAAATGGGAGCCCGTACGCCTATGATAAGACAGTGATGCAATCTTATGTTCACTCATCCACGGGTTTTTTTTAAGTTAAGAGGGTGGTTGTAACGAAAAAAAACCAATCAGTTCAATGGATCACCCAAGGTGGTTCGATCTTGCGACGCAAGTGTGTCAAGGGGAGATGCAACCGACTGAACTAAATCCCGTCCGCTCCAAGTCAGTCATACATCTTTACTCAACCACGTATTTGATCAAAAAAAAAAAAAAAAAAAAAAAAAAAGGTTTGGGTATCCGGTAGACAGTGACACATGTATTTGGTTTTTCTATCCCAAGTCGGGTCCCTGGCATCCAGAGACGGGACTTAGGATAGACATGCTCGAAGCCTTAGTGGTATAGGAGCATGTTAAAAGTTCCAACAACAACAACATGTATTTGAAGTAAACGGGTGTGTATTGGATAAGATATAGCGATGTAATATTATGTCATGTTCAGTCAACCATGTATTTGATGTAGAGGGATCCGAGTCTCCAACAGATAGTAATATAAAATAACCAGTTCACTCAACCACATATTTGAATTACATTTTTTTAAAAAAGCAATGCACACCCATAGTAAGAATGATGTTTGTTCTTGGAGTTTGAAATTACCATTTTTTTATTAGTATTTTTTCTACTAAATTATATTTGATTAGTATTTTGTTATTTCGTCTCTACTAATTCCGTTTTAAATGTATGTCAAAAAACAATAATTTAAAAGTCATGAGCATACGATTTGTTCACTATGGGCAAGTATTGATTTTTTTATTTACAGCTTAAAATTTTTTGCAAATTGCACATACAAAGTTTTCGTTCTTTTCAAAAAAATATTTTCTTTTTCTCTTTTACCAAACTGAAATTATTTACCAAAAACATTTACAACTTTTGCTGCAGTGAGGTACAGGTTGTCGTTAACTGCTTTTTATTTTGCAGCTGGGAAGATGGAACCAAGTTTAAAGGTTCCGATCAAACCGAATCGAACAGCATCTTGAAGAACTGGAGAACGTTTTAAATAAAAAGACGGCGAAGATGTTTCAAATGGCACGAAATTTAATGCAGATCTTTGTAATATTATCATGGGGACTAGACGAAATAATTATGATATTGTTGGGTTTTTTAATTTTTGTTGTTTCAATAATACATTTATCATGTTTTATATCATGTTCTCATAATATATAATGTTTATTACCCGGTATATAAAAATTATAAATAAGCATGACATTGTGTTGGAGGCACTATCGTTTTATTGCTGCGAGTCTTCTGAATTCGTGTTGGTGTGTGTGTGTGTGTGTGTGTGTGTGTGTGTGTGTGAGAGAGAGAGAGAGAGAGAGAGAGAGAGAGAGAGAGAGAGAGAGTGAGAGTGAGAGAGAGAGAGAGAGAGAGACAGAGACAGAGAGAGAGAGACAGAGAGATACAGACAGAGACAGACAGACAGACACAGAGAGAGAAAGTGATTGCGCTAGCGTCTGTATATGCATATACATGTTCATATTGAATAACAATCGTTAGGTATTTCAGCACAAACACGGATTTGGAATTAAAGAGTTTAATGTTATTGGTTCTTCTGTTGAAGCATCATCTCAATGCGGATTCTGCAAATGCACTCTTCCAAACAAATTCACAATTGTAATAATATCCATTCCAGTGGATGATTCAGAACAACTTGTTGAAACCATCATTTATTGTTTGATCTCAGTGACCAAGCGAGCTGCTGCTCAACTTATTCAGTCCACCTTGTCCCTGTTTGGGAATATAAAACATAATCATCTTTTGGAAAGTCATTCTGAAACTGGGCTTTTTTTATTCATACAAGAAAACGTTTTTTCACGAGTTAAAGATCCCTATTGGCACCATCAATTTTCCTTATTTATTTTCGCGATATTGGCTGGATACATCTGTTGAAAAATCATACAAGATGTATGGGTTACAGAACACAAAATTTATAGTCCATATATACATGCCTTCTTCGTACAGAGTCCTGTGATTGGTTTAAACAATATTTATTGCCGTTCAAAAACAAACAATAGCGGTTTGGGCATTCGCCAACGGTCGTAAACCTATATTAAGACATTTTACAATATGCATATTTTACAAGTAATAAAAATTAAATATAATGATTATAACTTGTTCCAAATTTACTAACGAAGAGGGGAAACAGAAGGAAGAAAAGGTAATGACGATGAACAGGTTATTATGTTTATCATTATACCTTATTTAGAATTTGACCTCAAAAGGTTTGGGTCACCAATTAGTAAAATATTACAATTAAGATAATAGTAATCTGACAAATGAGTATTTCGAACTACGTTATACAGTGGACAAAAGCATACGAAGTGTTCAGCGTCTTCCTTTGGGTGCTCGCAAGCACGAGATGGATTGCCACTTACGTCTTGTGCCCGCAAGCACGAGATGGATTGCCACTTACGTCTTGTGCCCGCAAGCACGAGATGGATTGCCACTTACGTCTTGTAAGAATTTATAACCATTTAAGTTACTATTACCAAAAGAGAGTTAGCTATGTAATATCTGCTGCATTATATTTGCCAGTATAAAAGTAAGATGATGTAATCGGATCAAATTTCTTAATTTGGCAGTGATTTCTAAGCATTTTTTCTGTATATTTGTACAGTAAATATAGTATTTTATATTAATAATTAGCAAACTAAGAAAGTTAACTTTTTCATTATTTATGAAACCAAACATATTATTTTTATTATAAAAAAATAAAAATAAAAACATATTGCACAAAAAATTGAAATAGAAAGATATAATCTATTTTAAAAATGCCATTATGAAAAATTTATTAAAGAATGGTCCTCATGGCTCAACCTCTTTAATGAGTGAGTGATAGTGATATAGATATAATTAATTATTAAGAATATATAATGTATACATATATACATGTAGCAATATATATTATGACTGATTTAGTGCATGGCTTGTTTGGAAATAGCAGGGTTTCATGTCTTATTTAATTCAAAACAACTTATTTCCTTCTTCTTATGCCATCTATATCTGTCTTGCATTTTTCTTCTTTTTCTTCCTCTTCTCTTTATTCTTCTTCTTTTAAATCCTTTTCGGATTCTCACCCTTCTTATTCGATATTTTCTCTGTTCCCGTTTAAATCTCGGATCATAACAATAGTTATATTATAGATCACTGTCCATGTTCATCTGTATGCATGAGTTGAACTTCACCCTGAATCAGTTTCTATTAGTTTTTGTTATTTTTAACAGTTTGTTTCTGCTTAGACCATGGATACAAATGTAAAGCAGTGATTCGGGTATGATCTGGGACAATAAATATGTATTAAAATAAAATAATAATAAAAAATTCTTAATTTGAATTTTAAATCCATTTAGTGATGAGGGTCGGGATTTAGCTCAGTCGGTTGAGTGCTCGCTTGAGGTGCTTGCATCGCAGGATCGAACCATCTCGGTGGATCCATTTTGCTGATTAATTAATCATCGGCTATTGGATGTCAAACATTTAGTAATTCTGACATGTAGTCGTCAGAGGAAACACGACACATTTTTCCTAATGCAGCAAGGGATCTTTTATATGCACTTTTCCACAGACAGGAAAGCACATACCACAGATTTTGACCAGTCGTGCTGCACTGGTTGTAACGAGAAAATATCCAATCAGTTGAATGTATCCATCGAGGTGGTTCGATCCTGCGACGCAAGCACTTCAAGCGAGGGACTGTCATGTAACTTTTGTCTTGGGGGGGGGGGGGGGGGGGGGGGGGGGTCTTCGGCCATGAATCTTCAGTCAGCAGAAGATTGGAAATGGATGACCCAAGACAGTTTGATCCAAATGAAATGATCGAAAAGAACATATGAGGAAACATTCCTCCGGATACCACAGATGATATGCAAACAAATTGACTTTCTCAGATGTTCCAAATCATACATTCAAACATTTGAAAATAAACATATTGAAACGTTACTTACCTGTGATGTTTCTTTTGTGGTTCAGTATATAATCAAATAATACAGCAGTTAAAAAGACAATTATCAACCCCCATCTCATTCATCAAATTATCGCCATACATATAGTAGCAAGTAACACACCTCGATGAAACTAAATCAATAAGAAAACAAAAAATGTATTAGAATAAAATATCCTGGAAATTTTTTAATTCCTTACCATTAACGTTTTCGGTGCACCTTGATGAGCATCCATAGATGGAACTATAAACCAAGTTTCATTGATCTAGCACTAAAAACGAAATTGTAATGTAACATTTGACACCACCGCCGCTACTATCGGAAACATAAACCTGTATCGTGTCTTTTGACTTCTTAAAGGCGAGACAAAAACAATCCACATTTTAAGGTACATTTTGGGGGGATGTGAACTGCAGGGGTAGCAAAAACAACTTTTTGTACATTTGTGAAAATAAATAGTATTAAACACAGAATCAAAGGTCATTACGAAATTCATGAAAATTTATGAAAATTTAAGAATGCAAAACAATTGCTGTCTCATAGAACCACAGTATTTTAAATGCTATATTTTGACACGAGAAGGTACTAAATTGTATTGTTTAAATTCTGATGCATATCAGTGTTGTTCTGGTTGGAAGGATAAATAAAGACAATATAATTACAATATTTACGTTTTTCTTTATTCTGTACAAAATATTACATTTACAAATCAATTGAGCTAAAACAATCATGATTGTACACAAATGTATAATAATAAAATCATTTAAATTTATTATAACAGATCACTATTTAATACCAACAGAAGAAACCAAGCAATATTAGTCACAAAAACTGATATACATCTGTGTATCATTGTGTATGGTACTTTTAATGCCTACATGATGCACTGGCTGAATTTTAAAAAGTACATGTAACACTAAAGATATGCCATATTGCATTCTAAGCAATAAAATTATAATAATACCAATCATGCATAAAATACATTATTCCAATACTTGTAATAAAACTATATAAACAAATTTACTCAATAAGAATTCAAAAGATTTAAATATCTCGCTTACCATAAACTGTTCGTGTGGCTGATTATTGAACCGACATCAATGTATACTAAAAATATTTAAATTAATTATATCAACTGTTTAAATTTAAACAGAAATTTATGATATAAAATTCACAATTAATCTATGTAAATCTAAAGTTTTTAAGCACATGATTTTAAAATAATGCTTAGAATTAAAATAAATTTTAAAAATATAATTTTTATTTCATTGAAACTGACATATATAGTTATAACTACATGTATAAACCAAGTTTCATTGGTCTAAGATATATATTGTGCGAAAATTTCAACTAAATGCAAAAACATATAAGTTGAGATACAAGCAAAAGTCGGTGGTGACACATTCGCCAACAATAGAAATGTAACAACTAATCTCACCTGTGAAGGTGAGACAATAATGAGATAAAACAGTAATGTCATCAGTGTGCATAATAAAACAAAGCTTTATAATCAACACAATTACATTTATCAATCAATGATCAAATTATAGTATACTTAAATATAATTTAATAAAATACACGTATAATAAAAATAGTTTTAAAAGTATATTAGGAATGGTATTTGAAAACAATGTAAATGTATCCAAAACATAACCAAACACTCATGTGCTGAAAACGAGTTTCAAAATGTTTCAAATCACATTTTACTAATCTTAAAAAAAGGAATGGCAAGTTTAAGACAACCAAATATATTGTTAAATATTCGTTTCAAATGTGATAATTGCCATTATGCATACATGGTCTACTTTCTGGCTTCAGGTGATATTTGATAAGGAAGAAAGTACATACTATCACAATATATATATATATATATATATATATATATATATATATATATATATATATATATATATATAACATGACAGCACATACCAGTTTGATATGCCAACAAGGTTGTAGAGTAGTGGTCAAATGAAAACAAAAACTTATGCAAATCATCAGTTATGTTGTGAACTGTTACATTCTAAAATTAAAAGCTGCTAACTGGTGTATTTGGATTTAAAACTAACTTGTAAATGGTGAAACTGCCTTTAATATTAAAATGAATATAAAATGATTGCCATATCATTTAGTGAAGAGTCAAAAGTATAGTTACATTGAGTCAACAGTATAAATCTGATTCATTGAGATAGTAGTTTTCTATTTAACTACTGATGTGCTATACATCAAATATTTAAAAATCTATCAATAAATCCATTTCCAACATTTAATTTTAACTTAAAGTTGAAAAGCCAACACAAGAACAAAACAATGATAAAAGATTTACATGAAATACTGTGCCCTGCTTTTGCAATTTTAATAATTTGGTTTGAAATCAATGAGTAGCTTAAAATTTATTTCTTTTGTAATAAAATAAAATCTCTCAGATGGCAAATAATCTCAAAATAGCTTTATAGGAAGTTATTAAAAATTATGTTTAAAAAATTAAAACTTCAATTCATATTTGGCAAACAATAGATTACAATCAATGATCATAATATTATATCCTGTAGAAAGAATATTATACATTAATAAACAAATAAAAGTTATTACATTATAGCCACAATCATCAGAATTATAATATGCATGACCGATTTAAGGGGAGATAACAATACAATCATCATTTGTACATAATGCTATGCAAATCAGGCACTTATAATGAAGGTTTTATGTATATACCGCTATTAATACTCACATAAATGGAATGATAAGTACTACACACATACTGCATGCATTAAAATCATTTGATCTTCATATGTAAGCTAACATGTACTACGGTAATTAAAGAACAAAAATACCTGCTGGTTATGTACAATTCTAATCTCCCTCCCTTTTAGTGCTTTTACTAATATTGTAACCACATAAAAGTACTATCGAACAATTGCATAAAATTCTACCTTGTGACTTTATTATGATATCCATTACAGAGCATATCCACCCACACTGTGAATTTATTAATATAGTAAAAGGTAAAGCTAGAAATGTCATCACCGGGAAGATGGATGCAGTAATGGAAATCTGGAAATATCTCCAATCATGGCTCCGAATTATTAAAATGAAGTTTATATGTAAATGCATTTTCGATTTTAATACATGGATTTCATACCAAAACTCAAACAAGACTGAAGTATTAAAGCTGTATTCAGTACACAATGGATCTCAGACAAAAAGTGTAGGCAAACTGATGAAAAACAAGAAATTATAGCTTTTTTCAAATTGTAACAAACCTGTACTTTGATCTCATGCTCAAATAACTGTATTTTACTGAGAAATAATTATGTACACCTGTTAATAATCATAAACATTTTTGTTTTGATTGTTAATGGTGATAAACATTTTTAAAATATTTTATTAAAGCTACTTAGTTTTTCTGGTGCGGCATAATCTACATATTTTAAAAATAAAATGTGACAAATGTATAATTTCAATTTTTAAAATTCTAATAAGAAGAAATTGGACAAAGCTACGATACATGTAGCCTGCACCTATGAGAATAGAGTGACATCAGCCAGTGTTAAAGTTGTGCATGTTATGTCTCACCAGTGAAACACAATGCAAGATTTTATATATAAATTATGTTCTAAAATTCTTATTAGAATTTATAAGAATGAGCATTTCCAACACATATGAGGAATAATAAGTCAATGCAATTTGTTTTTAAGGAAAGGAATGTTTGTATTAGGATTGTAGTATGGCAACTTTGAATCAATCTAGACTGAAAAAACTATGTGCTCTAGCAGTGTCATTAAACAAAACAAACTTTAAATTTAGAGTGAGAAAAAAATCTCAGCCACCAGGACACATTCTTAAATACTGTAGTGGATTCATTACATGCACTTTTCCTATAGACAGGATAGTACATACCTCAATCATTGATATACCATACAGGTTATAATGCAATGGATCTGCTTAAATGCTATTAATCATACTAATTTTTGGAATGCTAATATTGAGCTAACCCCGAAAACAAAATGTTCTGTCGAAAGGTTTGGTTTAATATTTTTGACAGTGTCTCATAATGGTAAACTGTTTCTATACAATACACACATGATGATGATGATGATGATGATGATGATGATGATGATAATGGTGATGATGAGGGTGATGAGGATGACAAAGTTGAAATACAAAAGACCGTGTGAGCAAATTTGTTGCTGCATATTGCTTATATTCTGGTTATTTGCCATTGTAGTTTTTCACACTTTTAAACTAATTTTTTTCACATGTTTTCTGGACTACACAGTGTGCACAGATTTTATTAAAAAACATTCTTCTCTTGTCAAACACTACCATTAAAATCCAGCTTAAAATGTCACGGTATACTATAAAATACATTAATAAAAACATTAATTAAATATACAGTATTTAAAAACAACAATGTTGCACATTATCTAGGCTGATAATGACAAAATACAGCAATAAAAAATGACTGGTAGTATGATGAAACAAAATAGTGATAAAACCTGTAATTAATGTTGTTATTCTTTTAAACCACCCTGGTACATGCTCCCGTCCTGACAAAGTTTTAACAGTTTCATGAAGCATAAGGCCACTACACCAACTTCTAACCAACCAACCATTAGTCCAACCTGGATAGGCAGCTTATATAACTGAGGTGTGTGTGTGTGATTGAACATTAACTGGATATAACATAAAAAAAGTGAAATGCATGAATGAATGAATGAATGAATGATGGGTAAATCTTCTTAACTCCTCTGGGCAACAATAAACTTAAGGCGCATTCCAACTTTTTAACCATTCCAATGATTAAGTCAATAGACGTACATGATATTTAAATAACATTTTCAAGTTCTTCAACCCTGTCAAACCTGCATCTGGTAAGAAATGCATAATTAGTTATCAATTTAAACTATTCAGGCACATCTGCAGATGGGAGGGGGTTATGCATTAAAATTTCTGCCTGCTCAAGCAAAATTTCATTTTTCTTAATGTATTTCCTGGGGTAGCATGTTTCGACAACCTTAAGAAACTTTACATGCCACAGTCTAGCCACCCCGGTATTAATTCCTGCACAGACACTTGCTGATATCAAAATTTAACTCCATTCTACTACAAGCCTTCCTGACTCCAATATTGCTTGTCCTAATACCAACACAGGTTAACTGGTAACATAGGTTGCCCTATCTGCAGCTGAACATGACTTTGATCTACAAGTTGTCAGGCTGACGTCTTCTTTTGATTTCTTCGTCTTTCTCTTCCTTTGACAAGAGCCGGTACATTAACACTGTAAGTGCCAGACCAATTATCTGATAAATAAAAAAGCATTGCGATAAAATTACATCTACAGAAGTAAACAGAAGTATTTAACTACTATTGTAGAAATTTTCTCCAAATTACCTACTAAATAAAAAACAATTTCAGAAACTCACCAATATTTTCAACAAAATATCAATCATCAGTGTTCGAAATAAGCACTTGTCCATTTGTCCTGACAAATTAAAATCTGCTCAAACAAAATGTACCTTGGTGATTGTCCAGTGGACAAGTAAAAATTTTCAATGAAGTTTCATTTTGAGCAATGAAAAACATCTTCCTTGTACTTTAATAAAACAAACTATTTATTTGGACAAGTAGATTTCTAGATGTGTTTGTCCAGTGGACTAGTGAAAAATTCTGCTTATTTCTATCACTGAATCATTGCACGAAATTCTTTCGCCAAATTAAAATAAAATTTGCCAGTTGCAATTGGCAAATTTGGCGAGTGGCAAAGCTACAGACAGGATAGCACATCGGCTGTAACAAGATGTAGCCAAAGAGGCCCACCGACAGGGAATGAACCCAGACCGACCGTGCATCAGGTAAGCACTTTACCGCTGGCTCTAGACTCCACAGCATCTACAAGCAATGGTATTTTCCTACTTACCATAAAAAAGCCAAAACCAAAGCCTATAGCAAGGATGATGTCTGCATGCTCCATGACAAAAGCTCTCGCAGCAAAGTAGCAACCCTAAAAAATACATATGACAGTTCATGTAATATTGGATTACTCTAGCATAAAACATGACAAATAGTACACATATTCCACCAAAACAAATTGTGTAGGGTAAAACGCAAGGGATTTTAAAATTGAAAAATAAAGTAAAACTTGTATCAACAGATTTGGTACAAAATATTTTGAAATTTAACTGCTGTGGTGTTTTAATATTTCTCCACTGTTTTATTGCCAGGATTATGTTTATGGAATGGTCTTATTTATAGTCCAATTCTTTAAACAAGTTGACAATTTGGGTGGTCTTATTTAAAAACATGAGCATATTTTTGGTTAAATAAGATTGTATGTCATATTACTTTGTCATCATTAATAACAAGTGGCAGAACGTAGTTCAGTTATATAGGTAGTACTAAACCAAATAACTTCCGGCTGGGTCAAAGTGCGAGGTGCACCGAACTTTTGATAGAGAAGTGAACACCACAAGTCCTGTGATTGGTTATAAATGTGAGTGTGTTGGTTGTAAAAAATAATAGTTTTATCTGGGTAAAAAAAAATAGCAATTTTATTTCATCTAGTACCAATGTGTCAAGTAGCCTTGTGTTTGAAACATGTATGGGTTACCTGTAAAAAAAAGTACTCGAATTTTGTGCGAAACTAGGGTAGTCTTAGACGCTACCCGTTGTCTCAGAAACGAGCAGCTTGACCCCCATTTTTTTCTGATTCATTTTAAGTGTAAGGGGTTGTAGTATTTATATCCGTGGCGTTTATGTCGGTTGATACGTTGCAGGTAGGAGTTTTAGCCACATATGTTACTATTGTCGTCTATGGGATTTGATTTGGTAGTATACACCCTATAGCACATATTCAGTGCATAATAAAAAATATTATGATTTTGTCATTTTATTTAATTAAACTATACTGGTTGATAAATTAGCCATCACTCGATCATGCAAGTTCACAATGACCTTGACCTTGACAATAATCTCTGTACATGGCTCTGAATGGAGTTTGAATCAAAGTTAGCACTGAAGAAAAGTTGGTTTTGGCCTATAATTCATACTGTAAAGATTTCAATAATTTCTTTTTACATGGTATTTGACTTGCCATATACAACTGCTCTTAAATATGGTATTATATATAAGCAACCTAAACTAAGATTTTAATAGCAATTTATTTTTATATTAAAAATAGCATGTCCCAATAGTGGGTTAATGTCTTTAGTTTCCATTAACATTGTTAATTTTTTATGTATGAAATTCTGAAAACTCAAATTTGTAAAGAAGTTGATTTTTATTGTCATTTTGACATATTTATAGGGTGCTAAGTTATATTTTAGACAAATTTGTAGTTTTATGCAAAATTTAAAGTAAACTTTAAGAAAAACTTTACCAAAAACATAATTAAATTTGTTGTCACTATTGTGCCTTCTGTTCTTATTTGTACATAACAATAAGGTTGTTAAACATATACTTAGATCTCCAAATATTTTTTTTTTTTTAATAATCACTTAGCTCTCATGAAAAGCATTTTGAGTTTATACTAGATTCAGAACCAATTTTTTCAGATCTGATTATCTGCCTTGGATTAAGTTGATAATTTATTTTATTGTTAAAGCTGTATTACCTAATGTTACTAGCTAAATAAAATGCTGGATTA
Source organism: Gigantopelta aegis (assembly GCF_016097555.1). NCBI lineage: Eukaryota > Metazoa > Mollusca > Gastropoda > Neomphalida > Peltospiridae > Gigantopelta > Gigantopelta aegis. The sequence continues at coordinate 41,388,680 of NC_054707.1, read as the reverse complement.
CAGATTGTAGGAATACATCTAATGTACATATTGTATTCATCCGGATTAGAAAATAATGCAAGAAAATAGATGTTCGGGTAATTTTGTCATTTAAAAATAGTTTTTTTCAGTAATTAATCAAAAATAAATGTGTTAAAGCTGCATGATTATTCCAGATATCACAACTATTAAAACCTCCAACTACAGTAGGCTATAAATAAAATATAGTCAGGAATATTGGTGGCTGCCAATAGTTTTGATGGTTCATTATGAAAATCAGCATGGCCGATGTATTTGAAATTCGCACACCTGGCAACTTGAAGACACCCACACCCAGCATACAGGATTTCCTCCCAACACTAATGTTCAGGACATTAAGTCATTACTTCATACAGGTACAGTCATGTTTGTGTTTCCTTCCTCAGACAGTGTATTTTTTAATACTGATATTTCTTTGATGTGCCTGTTAAGGTCTTCATAATCTAGGGGTCAATCAAGTGCATGTGTTTTAATGGAATTCTTTAAAGGGGTAGAGGTACTCTGACTATCTTTGTTGTCTCTACATATATACCTGAGTACACACACCCAACTGAAAGTAAATATCTTCAGGAGTTTTATTTTAAAACATTTTGTTATTTAATATGACATATTGCATTTGTACAAAACTATATGCAATATATATGCTTTTTGAGGTGTACATTATATTAGGTTGCACTGTAGAAACAACAGTTTCAGTGAGGTTGTCAGTTTATGCCAGAATACACCAGATCCTGGTTGTCATAAAGACACATAGCTGGACACTTTTTGAAAAATGTATGTTATCAGTATAGGTAGTACTAAACCAAATAACTTCCGGCTGAGTCAAAGTGCGAGGTGCACCGAACTTTTGATAGAGAAGTGAACACCACAAGTCCTGTGATTGGTTATAAATGTGAGTGTGTTGGTTGTAAAAAATAATAGTTTCATCTGGGTAAAAAAAAATTGCAATTTTATTTCATCTAGTACCAATGTGTCAAGTAGCCTTGTGCTTGAAACATGTATGGGGTACCTGTAAAAAAAAGTACTCGAATTTTGTGCGAAACTAGGGTAGTCTTAGACGCTACCCGTTATCTCAGAAACGAGCAGCTTGACCCCCATTTTTTTCTGATTCATTTTAAGTGTAAGGGGTGGTAGTATTTATATCCATGGCGTTTATGTCGGTTGATACGTTGCAGGTAGGAGTTTTAGCCACATATGTTACTATTGTCGTCTATGGGATTTGATTTGGTAGTATACACCCTATATAGTGCTGGTCTGAGAACTAATCACCATTAGTGGATTTTCCTCCATCACAACCAATGCCCTAACACTGGCTGTAGAATGTGAAGTCCCATTTGTGGGATGCATTAAAAAATACTTTGCTATTTTGGAATAGTCGATGTGGCAAAAGTAGGTTTCCTCTCTATTTATACCTGTTACAATTATGGTATGTTGAGTCCACTAATTAAGACTTTAAAATTGGTTGAAATATGCTAATATTCCTTTTCTAAATTTTATCCAGTTAAAATAGGAAGGAAGGAAATGTTTTATTTAACGATGCACGCAACACATTTTATTTTTGGTTATATGGCATCAGACATATGGTTAAGGACCACACATATATTGAGAGAAGAAACCCACTGTCACCACTTCATGAGCTACTCTTTTCGATTAGCAGCAAGGGATCTTTTATATGCACCATCCCACAGACAGGATAGTTTATACCATGGTATTTGTTACATCAGTTGTGGAGCACTGGCTGGAACGAGAAACAGCCCAATGGGGCCACCGATGGGGATCAATCCTAGACCGACCATGCATCAAGCGAACACTTTACCACTGGGCTACATCTCACCCCTCCAGTTAAAATAGGCGCCTAAATGTGTCACGGGTCCAGTTTAACTTCTCTTGGGATTCCAAGGCAAAACAGGTACAAATTGTTTTGCAAAACCATTCATTCTTTCACATATTGTTTTTCAAGAATGCATAATATATATATACACAACATTGTATGTATGGGAATGGCATGGTGGCAAACCAGACAGGGCACACATGTTGGTTCCGTGGTTAATTCTGAACAATGATTTAAGGTTATTTTTCAACTCCCACAAGTTCATGTGCTGAAGCCAATTTCACTAAACATTTTAAGTTGATATCTGCGATTAGCAGTTATACCGGACCTATATTTACATGTGTTTGGCATCTATTTCACACAGAAAATTACATCATTACGGGAGATTGAGCATTTTAATGACGAAAGAAAATTAAATATGTGTACTTAAAACTATATTTGTTGTATTATAATAGTAATAAGAATGTGTTTTAGTCGTAGATTTATGTTTACGTGCAAAACTAGGCTTACGATGTTTAGTGAAATTGGGCCCTGAGTAGTATATATAAGAATGCTTACTTCGTAATACAGGTAATTGTTCTTCATGCCTGTGGTTGGGTTGGTGGGAGGTCCCAGCTTCCACTGTTGACAGTTGTACAGGTTGGTCGGTTCTCCACTGCGGTACTCATCAACCACACAGCATGATTCGGGAACAAACTTCTTGTCCGCGAGATCTGAGAACAAACGAAAACAACAACATGTGTCAAACAGTTTACCTGAAAACCAACAAAGTAGCCTGTGCATAGATGTTTTATCAGTCTATACAAATGCTGCTTCAAGTTCAGGGCTTGAACGTAACAATGGCACAAGTGGCAATTGCTGTAGTTACAATATTAATTGCTGTAAATCTAGGGCTTTAAAGATGACAAAAACAATTCTTAATTTCGAGCGTTTCTTAGTGTTTTCTCTAACTTGTAATAGCATGGTGTGGCACCATGCCTACATAGTCCAGTACGATCTTGCCTTAATCAGCACCATGCTGCCTTTAGATTAAACAAGTTGTTTTTCAATCATAAATTCAAAAATTGTCTTTATAAAACACTAACAAATGTATTATCTATCAGAAAGAAAGAAATGTTTTATTTAACTACGCACTCAACACATTTTATTTACGGTTATATGGCATCAAACATATGGTTACGGACCACACAGATAATGAGAGGAAACCTGCTGATGCCACTTCATGGGCTACTCTTTTCGATTAGCAGCAAGGTATCTTTTATATGCACCATCCCACAGACAGGGTAGTACATACCACAGCCTTTTTATATACCAGTCGTGGTGTACTGGCTGGAATGAGAAATAACCCAATGGGCCCACCGATGGGGATCGATCCCAGACCAACCACACAGCGAGCAGGCGCTGTACCACTGGGCTACGTCCCGCCCCTTTATTATCTATCATGCCTTGCCAAATTTCTAGAAAAAAACACCATTTCAAGTTTGTTATAATCTGTGAACATGGTTCATTTTTGTGTAAAGTAGTGTTTGTTAAAACATTCTGCTTAACACCCAAGAAGCTGATGTCTGATTCAGTACCACCTCCGTGTTGCCTTTATTGTGACTATTACAGCCAATCAACTGATCCTCGTTCAGCATCCTTCACCCTTACAGTTTATGTTAAACTTTTGTTTTGCTTAACAACATCACTAGAGCACATTGATTTATTAAACATCGGCTATTGGATGTCAAACTTAGATAATATTGACATATACATGTTTCCATTAGTAGCAATGGATCTTTTCTGTGTACCATCCCATAAACAGGATAGCACATATCACAGCCTTTGATATACCAGTCACTAGCAGGAATGAGAAATAGCCCAATGAACACTGGGCTACATCATGTCTTTTCCAGAGACACTGATGTATATATCATGAATATTCATTAGTTATGTGCATGGTGTGTCAGCCACGAATTCTAGCAGCAAGAAAGTCCTGTATGAGCTATTAGGACCATTTCAGTTGGAAATATGGGGAGGTATCCCCACGTCCACCAAGTGGTTTGATATGAAGTCAAATGCAACTAGCATATCACAGTGCGTTATGTGTACATGTGTGTGTGTGACGTAGAGACAGTAATATATATGTTATGATCTGTGGTAAAGTTTATAAAAGTTTTAAAAGTCCAGACTCATGTTTTAAGATTTTAATTTAATACACTTCGTATGCAGTTGCCATGATACTAGTCTCCAGAATCTATACATTTGTTGGATAGGATGGATAAAATGTATATCAGATGGATGTCTTAATTACTTCTGAAGTAAATCTTTCAATTACATTTTTTTAAATTAGAAAAACATCTGGTGAATTTACATGTAGTATAAATGTATAAGGAACTGTGAAGATATGTAACTCTAGTTACTTACAGTGTTGGTTAGCAAACCAATTTGTCTGTTGATAAAGTCTCCAGTCCTTACCAACAACAGCACAACACCTCAGCTGAAATTAAACATTTAAATTTTTAAAAAACATCCCATTGAAATTATTATCATTACATTTATTATGTTAAAAACATGTATAATCTAATTAACTGAAAAACAAGCATCATACAGACCTCAGACAATTGCAAAAAAAAACAATGATCTAATTTTGTGTAACAGTCGGTATTCTGAACTGGCACAATAAGATATTCCTGTTCAGTGTCAATAGCCTGGGTGACATTTAACTAATCTGGTACTCTAGATGTATATATACAGGCACATTTGATCAGTCCCCTTTGAATCTAGTTCAGACAAGAGTCCACTGTAGTTCAGTATGATTACAGGTGCATGTGCTGAGGTGGGTGCTGGGGATCGAACGTCTACCCACCACCCTTGCTCCAAGCTAAAAACAGTTTTGAATTATTTTTCAAGAGAGCATCAGAGGAAAACCGCTATATTTTTTCTAATGCAGCACTTTCTCGCAGACAGGAAAGCACATACCACAGCCTTTGACCAGTTGTGGTGCACTGGTTGGAATGAGAAAAAAAACAATTAGCTGAACAGATCCACCGAGGTGGTTGGATCCTGCAACGCAAGCATCTCAAGCGAGCACTCGACCGACTGAGCTAAATCCCGCCAGCTTGTTTTGTTAATGACACCACAAGAGCACACTAATTTATTAATCATTGGCTATTTGATGTCAAACATTTGGTTATTTTGACAGTCTTAGAGAGGAAACCTGCTACATTTCTCCATTAGTAGCAAGGGATCTTTTATATGCTTGTCATATACAGGATAGCACATACCACAACCTTTGATGTACCAGTCATGATGCACTAGCTGGAACGAGAAATAGCCCAATGGGCACATCAAAGGGTATCTATCTAAGACCGACCACAGATCAGGTGAGCACTTTACCACTGGCCTTTGTCCTGACCCCACCCCTGCACAATTTCACCTGGATTACAATGGAGATTAACTAACAGCTACTGCAACATGTTTCTGGTTACCAAAGTCTTTTTAACAAATCAAAATTACATAATAATTACATTTTCTTGCTTATCATAGTAATGTCTGTATATCCAATGTTTTTTGTGGGGGTTTGCCTGTCCTTATGTTTCTATATTCTACTACTAATCTGTAAAACTATTTCTTGATATTACATGTATGTCACTTACACATAATAATTACATTTTCTTGCTTATTATATTAATGTCTGTATATCCAATGGTTTTTGTGGTGTTTGGGCTGTCCTTACATTTAAAAAGTTTTTCCTATAAATCTATAAAACGTTTTCTTGATGTCACATGTCACTTACATTGTTTTGAACCTTGTCCCATGCATTCGTTGCTGCACTCTCAACACCATATTTTTGTGTAAGTGTGTTAGTCATAGCATTTTTCATTGAATCTTCCAGCTATAAATGCAAAAACATGGGAATGAAATCATTGAAAATTAATAAATGTATACAAATTTACATAACTATAAAACTATTTAATTTATTACACATTATGATTATGTATATTAATTCCACTACGAACAGCAACATTAAAAATGTTAAAGTTGAAAATCACAATAATTTTCTTCATGTAATCAAAAACATTAAAGTAGAAAAAAAAATGTCATGGAAAAATCAGTTTGCTTTAAAATATATTTTGAATGTCATTGTAATACAGAACTATAGAACAAGTGTGTTAGGATCAGGCAACTCACCAGTAAATATAATTAATATAACAGAACAATCAGTTACCTATAGTCCTTCAGGGCTTCTACAATTTTTATAAAATCCACTAGCCATTGGATCAGTGATTTTGAATATTTACTAGCCACAATTAAAATTCACTAGCCCTACTTTACTTTATTAATACAATTTTACTAAATAAGAGTAATAATCAGATATGCCACCTAAAGAGGGAGATAGAACTTAAAAACACTAACATTGGGGGGTTGGGGTGGCGGCAGGATATTCATATGTACAAAATAGACGTAACTACAACATTTGACCAAAATATTTCACTAGCCATCGGGCGTGGCAATAGTAGTTATTTACTAGCCCAACATTGAATATCACTAGCCATGGGAGTGGGGCTACCATAATTTAGAAGTCCTGTCCTTCCCAGCCAAAAAACATTGTTTTTTGCAAATAACCTAAAAAAAAACCCCACTATTTTTATGTGCAATTTTTAAAACAAACAGCTAAGAAATAAAGATCTTGAGGTACATACTATAGTAACAACACAACGTTTCCTGGTGGAAAGGACTTTATGTAATGATCCAATTCCATGAACCAACTTTCGTTACCTAACACTATCAAATACTGTTCAACTATAAAACACGAAAAAAAACTGCAACTCTCAATTTATTTTTCACTGACATTTAATCGTTAAAACATTCATTTTTCAAACTAAGCTTCCTAGTTAGGCACTGGTTTATTATTTGAATCCTTAATTTCATAAATTGTTAGTAAATTTATGATATTAATTTTGGGTTTTGTGTAATGATGATAAGATTTAATATTTAAAAAGTTGCTGTAAATGGTCTATTTAAAAAAACTGACCTCTCCTTTGAAGGACACAGCAAGAATAGCACCAACAATAAGTAACACAAAGATGACTAGTTGCACAAAGAAATACTGAAATAAAAGAAAGAGAAGAATTAATTAAATATATAATCCATATCTGTGATGACATAATATTGTTTTAGGTGTAGATTATTTTTCAAGAATCAACACCTATGAAACAATGTGATTTGAACTTTGTATGCATTCAGGTCAGGGATTCGATCCCACTATTAACAGAACTTATTTGTTGTATACAAGTACAACGCTTTAGTCCATGAGACCAAATATTTGCATCATCAAATAAATATGTAATTTAAGCCTCATAAACCTGATACTACTGATAGTAATGTATTGTGGCGGAACACAACGAGTATTGTCAGAAACGAAATTGGAAATCAGAGGTTACATGTTTAGCATGTGCACCACACTCAATGCCAGCTATTCACTGCTGAGGATTTTCTGACCGAATCATTCAGGTTATGTCCGAAAGGCAGTGTTCGAAATAAGCACTTGTCCATTTGTCCTGATAAGTGAAAATCTGCTCTGACATGCAAAATGTACTTCAATGGCTGTTCAGTGGACAAGTAAAATGTTCAGTGCAGTTTAATTTTGAGCACAAATACAGTCCTTGTACTTGAATAAAAAACATTTTTGACAAGTAAAAATATTACTGGACAAGTACATAGGTTTTGCAATATACTTGTCCGGTGGACAAATTAAAGATTCTGCTTATTTCTATCACTGTCGAAAGGATCCTATGGTTTTGGGTTATTAGTTTTGTAAATATTATTTGCCATTTTAACCAATATTTTTAATTTAAAAAATAAAATAATAGTTAGTCACGTGGAGAATGCACTAAGAAGTGTAGTTTAATGAAAAATAATTAACTCACCCCAACGGGGCTCATGAATTATTTTTCACGAATCTACACTCCCTCGTACATTCTCCATTACCGGTACTTATCATAAATGTTTTATACGCATCAATGACCATATAAAACATTTTTACATAATTTCTTTCCAAAAGAATCAGTATTAAATTCAACTTCCAAATTTACATGGATGGAAGTTTGTTTTGTTTAACGACACCACTAGAGCACATTAATTAATCATCGGCTATTCAATAGTATTGGATGTCAAACATTTGGTAATTGTGACTCAAGTCAAGACAGGAAACCTGCAACATATTTCCTAATGTAGCAAGGGATCTTTTATGTGATCTTTCCCACAGACAAGAAAGCAAATACTACAGCCTTTGATCAGTTGTGGTACACTGGTTGGAATGAGATTACATGAATGGATGCACTGATTAATGGTGCATGAATGGAAATAAGGAAATGTTTTATTTAACGATGCACTCAACAAATTTTATTTACAGTTATATGACATCGGAGACATGGTTAAGGACCACACAGATATTGAGAGAGGAAACCCCATCGCCACTTTATAGGCTACTCTTTTTGATTAGCAGCATGGGATTTTTTACACATGTATATGCACCATCCCACAGAAAGGATAGTACCTACCACGGCCTTTGTTACACCAGATGGTGTATGAATGAATAGATGGTACTGGAATAAATAGATTGATGGATAGTTGGATGGATGGATGTATGGATGGATATATAGATGGGCAACATTGTACACAATTCTAAAATGTTAATTGGTAGCTAGCTGATAATCAAATGTCAAATAGATTAGCAACAGTCATTGATCTAAGTCTTGAAAATGATGTACCAAAATTTATGAAGCCTTTGGGGATTTTTTTTATACATGTTTTTAAGTGGGTGGGTAGATGGATGGATGGATTGATTGGTGGATGGGTTTTGGATGGATGGATGGGTTGATGGTTGAATGGATGGGTGGGTGGGTGTATGGATTTGTGGGTGTATGGGTGGGTGGGTGGATGGATGGATTGATGGATGGATTTGGGTGGGTAGATGGATGGATTGATGGTTGGATGGGTGGGTGGATGGCTGGATGGAAGCATGCATGGATGGATGGATGGATGGATGGATGGATGGGAAAATGGACAGATGGACACAGAATATATGAGTTCATTTCCAAATGCCAATTTCCAGATTTTGAAGTTAGCAATGATACTGATATTAGTACAACCATGTACCAGGATACATGCAGGCTACATATCCGTCATGTTGCAGCAAAACTATGTTTTTTCTCTCAAAAGATGTAAATGGGTATATACCATTTTGGGACTCAAATCTTCATAATCTACTTTATAATATAAAAAACTAACATCCTGCCATGCATGCAGGTACTTGCATGGGTGCTCACAAAACTAGAGGAATTTTTAATAGAATGTTAACTACGGTACACAACTGTAATCTGTGTTTAGCTGAAGGGTAAAGAAAAGTGTTACTTACTACAATCAAAAACAACTTTCTTTCTTTATTCAATGCAATGAAACCCAGGATTGCTGCAATGATGATGACAACTCCTGCTAGTATCATCATATATGAAGCGACAGCGAAGAGATTGGTTCCAATGATATCTGACACATAAATTTTCTCTACTATACTCCATATTGCTATAGCCGCAACAGCAACTCCAATAACCTGAGAATAAAGTTTAAAATATATAAAATAACACCTTAATGCAATCTGTATATATCTGTACAGTACATCAGCAATTTAGGAGCAATATAATGATTTAAGAGAAAAGAAATATTTGATTAATGACAAATTTTAATTGGGAGGGGGGGGGGGGCATTTTAATTAAGGCACCAAGGCAAGTTGAAGGGGCACCAAGGTTAACTTTTGTCTTCAAAAAAGGACACAAAGGCAATATATATCAATGTTTTTGAAACAAAAATGACTTTACTCCAGATGGTGCCTTGGATTCTAGTGTAGTGTAGTTTGTTGAATATGAATATTCCAGAATGCCATTTATCAAATTACCAATAATACTTTTAGTAATTTTAAATATTATACAACATGGATGGTAGTGAAGAGCATGGTGGCGAACCAAGTAGGGCAGGCTGGCATTTGTTTTACTGTCGACCGGCCTCGGTGGCATCGTGGTTAGGTCATCGGTCTACAGACTGGTAGGTACTGGGTTCAGATCCCAGTCAAGGCATGGGATTTTTAATCCAGATACCGACTCCAAGGCTCAATGGGTAGGTGTAAACCGCTTGCACTGACCAGTGATCCATAACTGGTTCAACAAAGGCCATGGTTTGTGCTATCCTGCCTGTGGGAAGCGTAAATAAAAGATCCCTTGCTGCCTGTCGTAAAAGAGTATCATATGTGGCGACAGCAGGTTTCCTCTAAAAAACAGTGTCAGAATGACCATATGTTTGATATCCAATAGCCGATGATAAGATAAAAAATCAATGTGCTCTAGTGGTGTTGTTAAATAAAACAAACTTTACTTTTTTTGTTTTACTGTCAACTTTATTTTTTGAGCAAATAAAGAGAGTAACCACAGCACATGCATTGCAGAAGCATGGATGAATATATCGGACAGAGAATAATATTTAAAGTTTGTTTTGTTCAACAACTGAAGTAGAACACAATGAATAATTAATCATCAGCTACTCTTAGAGAAAACCCATTATCATAATTTTTTTACCTTAGCATCAATAAATATTGTAAAGCACTTTCCCATACAGGACAGTATATACCATGGCCTTTGATATGCCAGTCATGGGGCACAGGTTGGGATTGGGGGGGGGGGGGGGGGAGTCAATAGAATAAGTCCTCCAAAGGAATTCATTTCTTCAACCTCAGCAAAATGCTCTACTAAGTTAGAACACGCACATCTGGATAAAGTTATGTTTGTTTTGTTTAATGACACCACTAGAACACATTGATTTATTAATTATTGGCTACTGGATGTCAAACATTTGGTAATTTTGACATACAGTCTTAGAGAGCAAACCAGCTACATTTTTTCATTAGTAGCAAGGGATCTTTTATATGCACCACACCAGACAGGATAGCACATACCACGGCCTTTGATATACCCGTCATGACGAACTGGCGGCTGAAATGAGAAATAGCCCAATGGGCCCACCGACGAGGATCGATCCTAGACTGACCATGCATCAAGCGAGTGCTTTACCACCGGGTTACATCCCTCTCTGGGTAAAAAGAATCAACTCTTTTTATGAAAATAGCCGATGTATTTTTCATGCTGGGGTGTCGTTAAACATCTATTCTATTCTTTTATGAAATTGTTGCCCAAATATAATTGTATGACTGTCCTTCAGTTTAATACTTACAATAAACGCAGCATTGAAGAGTATGAGGAAAAGCTTGACCAACTTCAATGTACATGCCATGTCTGTCTCTGAAGATGTTTTCTTAATTTATTTGTTCAACATCTGGAATGTACCCGTATTTGTTAATTCTGTAAAATATAATAATAATTATAAATGTCAACAGGGCTTATTTGTTATATAGGGTTTTTGTCTTGTCTCAAATATACATTCATATATAAATTCCACTGCTTACATTTTTTGCTCACTCCTACCCTGTTCCCCAAAAAATAACAACAAAACAACTATGGTCGAGTATTGTAAAATCGAGAGTATTCTAAGTTCGAGACTTGACGATTTTCGTGAAATTCGCAAGCACACTTGCTCTTCAACTGTTGTTTTTGCTAATAAAAACACCAGAAGTGACACCAAGAGGTTACGAACAAGTTTCACAGAAATAATGCAATACAAATAGGTATAACCAGAACAAAATGTTTGTGTATATACTTTTTAACGTTTTTACTAATCCCTGTTTTCACCCAAGAAATGATACCTAGCATTTACACAAAAAATACAGAAGTAGACAAAAATGGTTTGGGTTGGATGGCAAAAACGACAGCTTTCAGTCATGTGACACAATGTAAGGCCACAATAAAGTAATTAAATAGGTACTAGCAAAGTTGGAGGTCTTATCAAATAAAAATCAAATAAAGCACTGACAGATTACTTAGGAGTGGGTTATAATGCCAGAAATTCTGCTTTTCATGACTTTTAACTAAAGAAAGAGTGATCAGGAGAGGTGATCGATTCTTTTGCCCTCACTGTAGGTCCAATAGTCAAAACAATTAACAGTAAATTACATGTTCCATACTGATTTTCAGCTATTCCACAGTTGTCACCAGTTAAAATTTTATGATGTTTCATTATTCATTGTTTTATGAATTTTACTGTCCTTTTCATCAGTTGGTTAAAAAAGGATGGAGTGTTTTAATACAAAAGAAATATATAATAAAACGCTCCAGAAACAAAACAAAATATGACATCATAGAAAGTAACACTGTGTCTGCTCTCAATTTCACAATACTAAGCAGACACCATTTGTTTTAGGGTGTGTTTGGAACAGTGTTTATTTTATCAACAATGTTCCAGTGGACTTTATTTTCATTTGACACTGCTAGATACATATTTATGTACAGGTAAGTGACATCTGTAGAATGCCAGACAACTCGGCCCGGAGGACAATTCAGCCCATGTCGAGACAACTCGGCCCAGAGTTCTGAGACAACCCAGCCCACCGCGAGACAACTCAGCCCGGAGTCCAAAAACAACTTGTTGGACAAGTGTTGTTTTTTAAAATAAAGTATTCTCACTGAAATAAAAGAATGTGTTTTTGTTAGTATTGAATTAGTCCCACCTTAACCTAAACGTCCCGAAACGAAGTGTCATGTCGGATTGATAAATTGCTGATCCATTTATCTTTGAAGATAGTTTCCGCTGTTCGAATAATTTGTTTTTGTTTTACAGTTCTGTTGTTTTTTGCATACATATGTGTGTTTAATGTAATAAATGTGAGAATTTGGCAAATGATGTCTTTTGCGTTATTTCTATAGTACAATACTTCTAGAAACCCATCCGACACCACGATATGCGTGTACGACATGCACAATTGTCATTCTTAATGGTGACCATATAGTTAGCGGTATCTATCAGTATAATGCATTATTATTACTATAGTACAATACTACAACATGGCCAACTATCATACTTAACACGCATGCCCCGTCTATCAGTCTAATAACTTGGCCCAAAGTTGTCCGAGACAATACGGCCGTGCCGAGTTGTCTGGTCCCCGGGGCCTCCATCTGTATTGTTGTCCGTTTTAAAGTATGGTCCTTCTGATCCAAGTCAAACTTTAGGGTCTTGAAATGACAATACTCAACTGTAATAATTTCGGTAGGACTTTCCTTTGGCACTGTCATATACAAAGAACATTATAAATACTTATTATAAACAGTTAGGGTTAGGGTTAGTGACAGTGCCAAAAGAAAGTCCTTCCCTATGTTTTGTTTTTTAATTTTATAAATGACTCATCAGTAACAGATTTATTTTCACTTGTATTAATATATTCTGAAAGAATTGTTTTTAATTTTAAAAATCAAACTAAGTAAAAACTGGTTAAAATAAGTTTTTAAAATGGCAAATACTAGTCCATCTATATTTGACATATCTTTAAACAGACGCCATTACCCACACCTGAACCGCGTTCAACCGGCTGAGGCCGTGATCCAATCCATTCATCATCACATTGCATGCAGGTAAACCAGACGTCATTAAACCAATCGGAACAAAAATACAAAATCAACAAACACATACCCAGACATCAAACTACATGATTTGGGGAAAATTAAAGTTTTCACTTACTGATTGTCAAAATAAATGTGCTTACCTGTGACAACAAACGATCCAAACACCTGCGCGTCTAGCCTTTCCGGACTCTTTCGTTCCGAAGGTACGTAAACCAACTCAGGTAACTCGGTCTAATAAGAATAGGTGTGACTCAGGACGATAGCACGTATCCAATATTGTATATGGATGTGTCAGACGTGCTTTCTTCTACTGGATTAAACCCGGATTGTTGTGTCATGGTCAAGAATAGTCACAGTTTGAAACAAAGTGCAAGTCAATAAATGAATATAAGCTGCTAGATGTGATGGAGCTGGGAAGGGCGGAGGGTGGAATGCAACTCTCTTTTACTCCTCTCCACTTCTCCGCGACCATCTTTTAAAAAATATATTTAAAAAATAAAAACAAATATATAGAAAAGTAGATTTAAAACGTAGCAAAAAAACACATACACACTCTCTCTCACACACACACACACACACACACACACACAGGCCACAGTCCGGGAAGGACACAATTCGAATTATTAAAACCACTCATTTTTAAAGTCCGATTCGGACTAGGTGTAGGCACCAGTAGGATTCACTTAGTAGTTTGGGATCTCTTTTAATAATTAATGTTGTACCCCACTTGAAAATCAGTTTAATCAACAGACCTGAGGTAAGGCTAACGGACTAATTGTGCGACGGTAACTCATGATAGACGCTCTTCAAAATTATGTGGATGTCAGCACGTGTCAATGGTCGGTTGATTGACTGATTCATTCATTCATTCATTCATTCATGGAGACATGTATGGATGGATGGATGGATGGATGGAAGCATGCATAGATGAATGGATGGATGGAAGCATGCATGGATGGATAGATCGATGGTTGGATGGATGGATGGATTGAAGCAAGAATGGATGAATGGATGCATGTATGCATAGATGAATGGATGAAAGCATGTATGGATGGATGGATGGAAGCATGGTTGGATGGAAGCGTGCATGGATGGATGAATAGATGGATGAATGGATGGATGGATGGAAGAAAGTATGAATAAATCCATAGATGAATGGATGGAAGCATGCATGGATGGATGCATGGATGGATGAATGGATGAATGCATGGATGGATTAGTTGATGGATGGTTGGATCGATGGATGGATGGAAGCATACATGGATGAATAGATGGATGGTTGGATGGATGGGTGTATGGATGGACGGATGGATGCATTGAAGCAAGAATGGATGAATGGATGCATGTATGCATAGACGAATGGATGAAAGGATGGATGGATGGAAGCATGGATGGATGGAAGCGTGCATGGATGGATGAATGGGATGGATGGATGGATGGATGGAAGGAAGTATGAATGAATCCATAGATGAATGGATGGAAGCATGCATGGATGAATAGATGAATGCATGGATGGATTAGTTGATGGATGGTTGGATCGATGGATGGATGGAAGCATACATGGATGAATAGATGGATGGAAGCATGCATAGATAGATGGATGGTTGGATGGATGGATGGATTGAAGCAAGAATGGATGAATGGATGCATGTATGCATAGATGAATGGATGAAAGGATGGATGGATGGAAGCATGGATGGATGAATAGATGGATGGATGGATGAATGGGTGGATGGAAGGAAGCATGAATGAATCCATAGATGAATGGATGGAAGCATGCATGGATGGATGGATGAATGGATGAATGCATGGATGGATTAGTTGATGGATGGTTGGATCGATGGATGAATAGATGGATGGATGAATGGTTGGATGGATGGGTGTATGGATTGACGGATGGACGGATGGATGGATGGATAGATGAATGGATGAATGGTTGGATCGATGGATGGATGGATGGAAGCATGAATGAATGAATGGAAGCGTGCATGCATGGATGAATGCATGGATGGAAGCACGCATGGATAGATGGTTGGTTGGTTGGTTGGTTGGATGCATGGATGGATGGAAGCATGAATAGATGAATGGATGCATGCATGTGTGGATGAATGGATGGATGGATGGATGATTGGATGGATGGATGATTGAATGAATGGATATAAGCATGAATGGATGGATGGATGAAAGCGTGCATGTATGGATGAATAGATAGATGGAAGCATGTATGAATGGATGGATGGATGGATGGATGGATGACTGGATGAATGGATGGATGGAAGCATAGATGAATGGATGGAAGCATGCATGGATGGATGGATGGAAGCATGCATGGATGGCTGGATGGATGAAAGCATGCATCGATGAATAGATGGATGGAAGCATGTATGGATGGATAGATGGATGGTTGGATCGACGGATGGATAGATGAATGGATGAGTGGATGGAAGCGTGCATGCATAGATGAACTGATGGATGGAAGCATGCATGCATGCATGGATAGATGGATGGATAGATGGATGGATGGATGGATGGGTGGATGGGTGGGTGGAAGGATGGATGGATGGATGCAATGTTTGACTGATTGATTGGTTTGTTGGTAATTGGGTTGGATGCCTTGGATAGCTGGTTGGTTGTGTTTTCTCGAAAAGGTTTCGAAATATTGGGTATTAGCTTGATGATCAGGAGGTTCCTCTCCCCCACCCCCACCCCTTACTCCCCGACATTTATTATGAAAATGGTTAAAACATTGTCCTGGATGTCCATTTGTCATGGCTGAGGAATATATATCCATCTTATCCTCCCTTTCCGCTTCATAAATATGTAATCTTTAAAATGCAGGATTTATTTTTCTTCAGTTTTATGCTTCTGCAAAATTTTTATTCTTTGTATTTACATAACTCCAGCTGTGAAAGTCAGGATAGTTATATATCTGACGTTTGCCGTGCAGTGAGTCATAACCGATATGTTGCAATTCTCGAGAAAGGGTAAAAATCCTTATCTTGCACTGAGTATACGAAATTAAAAGTTTTTGTTTTGTTTAACAAGTTAGCGAAAGAGGGCTCAACGAAAGAACAAGTCGACAACAATATCTCTTTCCAAGAAGCTAAATCTATCATAAAGTCTGTCATGAAAACAAAATGGAGAAAACATCACCCACTCTATAATAAACATGATGCCTATTATCAACTCGGCTGCAGAGAACAAGTAATAATCTTCCCACTAAGATGCGGACACAACAGAATGAGACATCATTTGCACAGAACATTCAAAATTGGCGATTCCAAAGCCTGCCCTTGTGGACAAGCGGCTGAAACACCCGAACATATTCTACAACACTGCAGCCTACACAACACATCCAGACAATTAATATGGCCAAACACAACAACACTCGCCACAAACCTGCATGGAACTAATGAACACCACCTCTTTTGTGGGAATGACTGGTCTGATGATTTCACTAACGAAGAACGAGAAGAAGAAGAAAGTTTTGTTTAACGACACCTGAGTATAAGGAATTAAGTATTTAAGATTTGTTGCAATACCTATCTAATGAACGAGTTGTAAGATAATTCAATCCTAATATTTCTCTCGTTTTTTTCGAATAAGTCGATAGTTACATCTTGATTTACAAACTGTGCTGTACATATAAATCAGTTGCATATGTTTATAATATGCATGTAGACATATGCATGTATATTTGAAAAAGAAAGAAAAAAGATGGGTGAAGTTATTATTTTTTTACAGACCCATTTGAAAGAATATCCCTAATGAGTAATGATATAATTTATTGCAATTTGAAAACGTTAATTAGTGTTCGAGGCGAAATGCACTCGTTGACATGAATGTCTTTAGTTTATGAATCACACACGTTGAGACCTAATCTTAACTAATATTTTTTTCTCCCAGTTTGTAGGGAGCACTTGCAAGCTTATGGCATAGCCGTACCTAGCTTACGAGACAGGGGGCCGGCGGGGGGGGGGGGGGGGGGGGCAACTGCCTATCCCCAATGGCAGGAGCAAATACTCAAACCTGGGCAAAAAGATAGAGATATTCGGACAAAATGTGATAACCTGAAGCCTTTTTAACACGCATTTCCGCAAAATTAGTTGTAATACATGTAAAAATGCGTAGTGCTTCGTTTGCAACCCTATATAGCTGTTTGGCAGTAATTCTAATATGAAAGAAAAAAAAAGAGTTGTTATCAAGATTCGGGCATTTTTGTTTAATTCGGGCAAAAACCAGCTTGACCCCCCTACAAAATGCCTATGTCGCCTACAAAAACTGATTTTTTTTTTTTTAAATGATACATATATTAATAATTGAAGAGCTTTCTCCGAGTAGACAAAAAAAATATTTTTTTGAACTAAAAGGTCATGATCGAGCGCTCTATGCGTTCAAGTGGGAATAAATTAAAATAGTATTACGCAAGGCCGTAACCTCTGTCATGTCAAATGGATTTTAAACTTCTGACGACAGTTCAAGAATTTATAATATGGGCGTGAGTGTTGGGGGTATATGCTCACAACTGACGAAAAAACATTTTATGTAAACCACGCATGTACGGGGAAGATTATGTAAATCTCCCAGATATAAAATAATATTTATACTATGTCTCCATAAGGCTGGTAGGTACAGGGTTCGCAGCCCGGTACCGGCTCCCACCCAGTGCGAGTTTTAACGACTCATTGGGTAGGTGTAAGACCACTACACCCTCTTCTCTCTCACTAACAACTAACCCACTGTCCTGGACAGACAGCCCAGATAGCTGAGGTGTGTGCCCAGGGGAGCGTGCTTGAACCTTAATTGGATATGAGCACGAAAATATGTTGAAATGAAATGAATTGTGTCTCCGCTACTACACCAATGTGAGTAACGCTGAAACAGTTCTTGGCTCCATTTTACGAAGCAATCTTAGCGCTAAGATCACCGTAAGTGCAGAAGTTAGCGCTATTATGTGCGTTTAAGGTGATCTTAGCGCTACGATCGCTACGTAAAACGGGGCCCCGCGGCTTGTAAGAACGTTTGGCTCATAGGCCTACCCATAGTGATGTAACAGCTCAATCAGGACCCATATGAATGATGTCTGCTGGAGGCACAATCTCTAGTGGAGGTGGCACAATCTCTAGAAGGGGTGGTACAGTCTCTAGTGTGGGTGGCACAGTCTGTAGTGGGGGCACAAGCAAGATTTTTTATCTTTATTCATATAGAGCCGGACAAAAAAGCCCCCTCCTCCACCCCCACCCCCCCCCCCCCCGACACACACACACTGCCTTATTGCTTAGGATAGCACATACCATGAACCTTTGATATACCAGTGCACTGGCTGGAGCAAGAAATAGCCCAATGGGCCCACTGACGGGGATCGATTCTTGACCGACCGCGCATCAGGCGAGCGTTTTACCACTGGGCTACGTCCCGCCCCTATACTATTGTAAATTCAAACATGTGGCCTTTCTTACACACCAGTTTGTGATAACACCATGCATTATTTATGATATCACACGGTCATAACAATTGGCTGCTCCTAGTTGATGATCCGGTCGCCACAGCCATACCGTACCGTCTAGTAAAATAAACATAATAAACACGACCACAACTGATTGCTTTGTGACCTCTAAATTAACATGAAACCGGTTGCTTTGCGACGTGTAAAGTTATAGTTGCAATCGCAAACGCCGTGTGTAGTTTACGTTTTAGTTACAAGGGGCGTTTACCATTTACTTGCTTTCGCTCGTTGATAAAGCGCTAGCCTAATGCGCGGTCGGTCTAGGATCGATCCTCGGCCGTGGGCCCATTGGGCGGGCTATTTCTCGTTCCAGCCAGTGCACCACGTCTGGTATATCAAAGGCCGTGATATGTGCTACCTTGCCTTTGCTAGGGTGCATATATAAGATCCCTTGCTACTGTTGAAAAAAAAATATAGGGGGTTTCCTCTTTAATACTATATGTCACAATTACCAAATGTTTGATATCTAACAGCCGATGATTAATAAAGCAATGTGCTTTAACTTTTCGCTCGTTGGATACGTTTTGAAGCAACTCGTTGAATAAATGTTATTTGACAGCCACTCATGTAGTATTCTCTTCTTAGTTTAAAATTCTCTTTTGTACACCTGGAGAAGATACTAAATTACTGTGCCCTACTTCCTCACCCACCCCTTAGTTATTGTGGGCTAAGTACACCCCTGTGCACCAAGATTATGAAACCGTTCTGATAACGGTACTCAGTAAAGTAGTGGTAATAATCAAATACTTTATTTCATATAAACAAATAAATAAAATAAATAAATAATAAATCCAACTACATTATTTAATTTTAACATAACACCTTTCTTCTATTGCTATCAAAAAGTCTAACGACCACCCTGCCCACCCCCCCCCCCTCCCCACACACACATCACCTGTTGGTTTAAATACAAAATCTGTACGTGTACATGCTATATATGGTGTATATTTTAGTGGCTTTTAAGTTTGTTTTATGGGAATTTTTATTTTTATTGCGCCGTTGTGTGCCTAACCCTTGACGTAATAATTAGCTTTAAGTCTTAAAGGGATATTCCTGAGTTTGCTGCAATTTTAAAGATGTTATCGACTAACTTTTTAACAATTGTAATTACATGTCAAATATATTTTTTCTGCATAAAATATTCGTGGCTCTATATTACACGTGTTTCTGATCGTTGTAATATATGTACTAGGTTAGATTTCATTTTATTTCATAAAATATATTTTGTTCGTACGTACGAAATTATTTGAAGAAAAAATCCAGTTTGGACTTCTTACAAATATTAATACGACCAGAAACACATTGATATTCTAAACAAGAAAATATATTTAATATGTAAGTTTAATCGTAGAAATATTTTATTAGTCGGAAACATCTTACAATGCATCAAACTCAGGAATGTCCCTTTAAGAGTTAAAATACCTCGTGAATAAACAGAACGATTATTTTGATTTACACCATCAGCCAGCAGGTCGCAACCTCGGTGTAGCCTACTGTCCTTGTACATTTGTCTGCGTATTAATTATATTGTCCATACTCAGCACGTTTTATCCTAGATCGGTGACACGGTGTAGGTACTGGGTTCGCATCCCGATATTGGTTCCCAACCAGAGTGAGTTTAACGACTCAATGGGTACGTGTAAACTCATTATACCGACTTCTCTATCACTCATCACTCATCACTAACCCACAGACAGCTGCTCGGTGTGTGCCCAGGACAGCTTGTTTATACTTTTATTGGAAATAAGTATGAATGGAATGAAATTAACTCTATGTATGGATTGGGGTTTTTTTTTAATTGGTGATCGATTTGTGTACGTGTTGTGAATCGGACTCGGTGTGGTTAAATAATCGGCGCCGCTCCCACCAAGATTGAGTTTTAATGGCTTGGTTATACTGGGCGGTATACGGCCAAGATTTAGTGCTGCACCACCATCTTTCTCATTAACCATTAACCAACAATCCAATTCTTCTGGACAGACAGCCCAGATAGCTGCAGGTGTGTGCTCAAAACAGCGAACTTGTACATTAATTTGATATAAGCACGAAGATCAATTTAAAATGAAATGAAATATCACACACGAATGTGTGTTGTATTTGGCCATATATGTAGGGAGCACTGCCACATAATTAAGAAGATTACATGCATCCATCTCGTTGAAAGGCAAATTATATTATGCTAATTTTACTATAATAGTATTATATGTATCTGTTTCCCTCACGTTGCTGATATCATCGGACACTTTAATATCTAGTAGGCCTATACATAATCATAATATATATTAGTAGTAGTAGTTTGTTTACTTTAAGCCGTGTGGCTCATAAACATACAAGTACATGTGTATATACAATATTATAAGTCATATATACATGTACATATACCTCACTCACGGCCTGGTTTTTAATTAAAGTTTTGCAATGTGGAGCTGTGGGAGGCGGGGCGTACAATTAACTTCAGGGTCAGGCCGCATGGGCACCAGCCTACATCCGCGCCTGACTGGTACAGGTCTTTTAGATTTACGTTGTGTTCGTTTTGGAATTACCAAATGTTTGACATCCGATGGTTAATTAATCAGTGTGCTCTAGTGTTGTCGTTTTAAAAGAAAACGACAGTTGATAGGTGTACATGATCGGCCTGGGATTGCGTGCTTGAACATCGTTTGATTTAGGCAGGTTTAACCTGGAACCTCCAAAATTATTAGCAATTTAGCGAATTTGGTCAGAAACTCTAGCCAATAGTTAAAAGTTAAAGTTTGTTTTGTTTAACGACACCACTAGAGCATATTGATTTATTTATCATTGGCTATTGGATGTCAGACATTTGGTAATTTTGATCCGTAATCATCATGCAAAGAAAACCCGCTACATTTTCTTCATTAGCAGCAAGGGATCTTTTATATGCAGTTTCCCACAGATAGAAAAACACATGCCACAGCCTTAGACTAATTGTGGTGGACTGGTTGGAACGAGAAAACCCCAATAAGTTGAATGGATCCACAGATATGGTTCGAACCTACGACGCAAGCACCTCAGGCGGACAGGGCGGGATGTAGCCCAGTGGTAAAGTATTCGCTTGAAACGCGGTTGGTCTGGAATCGATCCCCGTCGGTGGGTCCATTGGGCTATTTCTCGCTCCAGCTAGTGCAACACAACTGGTATATCAAATGCCGTGGTATGTGTTATCCTATCTGTGGAATGGTGCATATAAAAGATCCCTTGCTGGTAATCGAAAAGAGTAGCCCATGAAGTAACGACAGCGGATTCAGAGGCGGATCCAGAGGGGGGACCAGGCGTCCCCCCCCCCCCCCCCCCCAATGTTTCAAGTGCCCTCAAAATGTTCAAAATGTTCAAGTGCCCTTTTTGTTTGTATAAAAATTGTTTTGCACATAAGCATTTTTAGTTGCATGAAGTTAAGTTGTGCGTGTATGCTGAGTCTCAATGGGGTTCACCACATTGTCTAAAGCGAGTAAAGTTGCGTGATCAAAGTTGCATAATGATAACCTAATAGTTTTTGCTTTTAAATTGTATAGCTTTTCAAAATTACTAATGAGCAATAGGCTGTCTCTAGAATAGTTCCACTTAAAGTTATAATTTACAAATGCCCCTTTGTATCGTGTTTTTATGTAGACGGCTCTGTCTAGGTAGGGGCGGGACGTAGCCCAGTGGTACAGCGCTTGCTCGATGCGCAGTCGGTGTGGGATCGATCCCCGTCAGTGGGCCCATTGGGCTATTTCTAGTTCCAGCTAGTGCACCACGACTGGTATATCAAAGGCTGTGGTATGTACTACCCTGTCTGTGGGATGGTGCATATAAAAATTCCCTTGCTGCTAATCGAAAAGAGTAGCCCATGAAGTGGCATCAGCGGGTTTTTTCTATGGACTTGTGTCATTTGTGAGTTTTATTTTTGTATTTTATGTGACCATGTGATTAGTATTTATTGAGCTCTCAGATAAATTATATATTTTTATTTTTGCGCAATATTTAAGTATTTTGATACATTTGGACTATATTACTTAGCACGTGCATAATGGTTTATTATATTATTTTTGTATTTTTCATTTTCTTTTGTTCTTTTGATTATTGTCTTGGCTTTATTTTATTTTCAACAATTTTTGTTTTGTTTTGGGGTTTTTGTGTATATTTACAATGCCGGCTATAATACTTTAACAAATGTTTAACGATGTGTTCATCCGAGCAGAAGTGTTGAATGTTTACTAAGATAAAAACAGTAAAAACTATGTAAGTTTAAACTTAAAAAGTTTAGGTTGTTAGATCTATAGTCAACAACAGTCAGTTAGTGGTAGGATTAGTTGTTTCAGTGGTATTAGTTGCTGGTTATTTTCTCTTTGGTCTTTCTATTCCTTTCATTTTTTCGTTCCTAAATTTTATATGCACCTGCAAATATAACCAATGTAATTCATTGTTTATTTGCAGCATATTCCAGTTTAGTCATTGTTTGTTTCAGTGTCATACACAGGATAAAACGGGCTGAATATATTTAGTTACTTGTATTCTGGTGTGTTGGATGATATCATTTTTCTGTAAATAATTTTTCATTTTCAGTTTTTGTGAATTTTACGGTTTCACCATGTCTGAACCTACACGCGAGGAAGTTAGACAACTTGTTTCAGCATTCCAAAAGTTAAAAACATGGCCAAAAGCAGATAGTGCTGAAGAGTTAGTTGAGTGGATGTCTAGCTATGTACAGTCAGGTTCTTCAAAAGCTGATTTCCCAACATCCATTACTTTAAATCAACCTCCAAAATTGCCTTTCTTTTCACGTGACTCCAAGTGCGAAACAACGTTCGATGTTTGGAAACATCAGTATAACTGTTTATTGAAAAATGAATCTTTGTCTCGTAGGGTGTTATTTAGAGTAGTACAGCAGTCATTGCGTGGTAAAGCTGCTACAGTTGCTATGAGTGTGGGACCTGATGGTGATGTAAATGAATTAGTTTCAAAACTTGAAGATATATTTGGTAGTGTTGTCTTCTTTCAGGGTTCTATAGCGCACGTCAGACAGAAGATGAAGATGTTACATCATGGGCATGTCGACTTGAGGATATTCTCAACAGAGTTTCAGCCCATGACAGTTTCACGCCTATATCCAGGGATGAACTGCTGCATAATCAACTGTGGTCAGGACTCAGGGCAGATCTTAGAGACAAGTCAGCATACCTGTTCGACCAAGGTGGAAGCTTTGGAAATCTTCTGAGGTCGCTGAGACGTATGGAAGCTGACATGTCGGAGAGACAGCCAACGAAGAAGACGATTAGTAAAGCTGCCACATCAACTAAGACATCTGAACTACAGGAGATGAAAGGTATGATAAAACAGCTATCAGCCGATGTTGCTAAACTTAAGAACTCTTCTGGTAACTATGCTAAACCTACGACACAGCAGCCACATCGACACTGGAGACAACAGCAGCCACAACAGCCACAATCGCGCCCGTTTGTCGAGCAAAGACAGCGTCAACCACCAAGAGGTGAACCAGTTTGTTTCCGTTGTGGACAACCAGGACACCTGAAGTATGGATGCAGGGTAAGGTTAGACCATTCCCGACATCCTTTAA
Organism: Gigantopelta aegis; assembly: GCF_016097555.1. Classification (NCBI taxonomy): domain Eukaryota; kingdom Metazoa; phylum Mollusca; class Gastropoda; order Neomphalida; family Peltospiridae; genus Gigantopelta; species Gigantopelta aegis. The sequence continues at coordinate 41,364,207 of NC_054707.1, read as the reverse complement.
ACTAGAATCAATCTATGGGGATGGGCGACCTGTAGATTCTATGTTTAAACGCCCCATTAGCAATCTACAACAAAATGAATCTGATTTAGTTGGATATCCGAATGAGAGTGAAGTAACTGTCAATGGTATCCCAACTAAGGCATTGTTGGATACTGGTTCCACTGTATCCACCATTTCTGAAAGTTTTTATAAAAATAGTTTTCCTGATGTAGTCATGAATTCTTTGGATGTCATTTTAAAGATTGAATGTGCTGATGGTCAAAAACTTCCATATCATGGTTATATCGAAGTTGAGTTACAAGCTAAGGGTGATAATGGCAATAAGCAGCCATGTCTTCTATTAGTAGTTTCCGATAGTTCTTATAACATGAATGTTCCACTACTTCTAGGTACGAATGTCCTGTCTACATTTATGGATGAGTGCAGATTACAACATGGTAATCGTTTTCTCCAGGAAGCAGATATTCATACTCCATGGTATCTGGCTTTCAGGTGTATGTTGATTCAGGATAAGGAATTATCCAGACAACATTTTTCTTTGGGTAAAGTGAGAAGTGCATCTTCTAGAGGTATCCTGATTCCAGCCAACCTGGTTTTGCCAGGGTATGTACATAAACCTGTTTCTTATAGATCTACATGTGCTTTACTTCAACACACAAAAGGTTCCATTATACCTGAAGATTTTGACATTGTACCAACCATTGTGAATTATAACTGTAAAGACAAAATGTATGTGGATGTTCATGTTACCAATATTACAACTAGAGCCATCAGTATACCATCCTCGAGCTCTTTGGTGTGAACTCCAAGCAGTCACTGTAGAAGATTATCCAGGTAAAACATCAGTTTTCAGATAGTGGATTTGATTCTATTCTTAAAAAGATGAATTTTTTCTGAAGCAGATGTCACAGATGGACAACTGGAACAAGGGCAAACATGGTTATTCATGATTTCAAGATATCTCTTTTCTACAGGTGATGATGATATTGGGCACACAACTGCTGTTAAGCATCGCATTGAGCTAGAAGACGATCAACCCTTTAAGGCAGAGACATCGGAGAAATTCCACCTGCTATGTACACAGGTAGTGAAAGATCATCTGCAACAATTACTGGCGAATGGTATTATCCGTAGATCCTACTCTCATGGTCATCCAACATCGTCTTGGCTCGCAAAAAGGATGGTAAACTTCGGATGTGCGTCGATTACAGACATCTCAACGAGAAGACGATCAAGGATTCGTATGCCCTTCCACGGATCGAGGAGATGTTCGATGCTCTCACCCAAGGTTCCAAGTATTACGGCTCACTGGACATGAGAGTGGATATCATCAAGTGGAGATTGAAAAAACACACAAGGAGAGAACAGCAAGCTTTCACTGTTGGGCCCATTAGGATTTTATGAGTATAACCGCATGCCTTTGGGGGTCTCTGTAACAGTCCTGCCACATATCAACGGCTAATGAACGAATGTTTTGAAGGTCTCCATCTCAAATCTTGCTTGGTATATATTGATGATATTATTGTATTTTCAGACACCTACGAGGAACATCTGAACAGGCTTAGACAAGTTTTTCAGCGAATAAGGGAGACTGGGATGAAGTTAACACCAAGCAAGTGTTCGCTGTTCAAGACCAGAATCAAGTTTCTTGGGCATATTGTTTCAGAGCAAGGTATTGAGGCAGACAGTGACAAGATTAAGAAGATCAAGGATTGGCCTACACCAAAAGAACCACAATGAGGTTAGACAGTTTCTTGGCTTTGCCGGGTATTACCGCAAGCTTGTAAAAGATTTTGCTAAACTTGCGAAACCCTTGTATGCTTTGATGCCTTCTACAAAGTCCAAGGGGAAGCAAGAATATACCCGAGAGACCATGGGAATGCGGAGTTTACCAGGAGGAATGTTTTCAAAAGTTGAAGGAAGTACTGACGTCACCTCCAGTTCTTGGGTATGCCAATTACACCAAGCCCTTTGAACTACATACTGATGCCTGCAGCCAAGGACTAGGAGCCGTTCTTTATCAAGAACAGGGTGGTGTCAAGAGAGTTATCAGTTATGCTAGTAGAGGTTTAAGTAAGTCGAAAAAGAATTATTCAGCTCACCGCTTAGAATTTCTCGCTTTGAAATGGGCGGTGACTGAAAAGTGTCATGATTATTTGTATGGCAACACATTTACTGTTTATACAGATAACAATCCAATACAATACAATACAATACAATAACTTTATTTCCATGTTCATATATGTATAATAAAAACATAGTTTGGTTGACCAGCAAAAATAAAGTACATAAAATTAAACGCTAACATAAAAAAAAAAACTAAACTACAACTCTTGTTTAATAAAGTACATGTAGTGTAACAGGTTCTATTGTCTTTTGTCTGTTCTTCAATATTTGGTTAATTAAAATGAATAAATATTATTAAGTGGCAGGGGGTCTAGTTAGAAGGCTAGTTCGTGCTGTGTCCAAATCTGAGCAGAGTTGTGCGACTGTAATGAGTTGTGTTTTAGGGCAGTTGATGATATAATAACATTTTTCGTATTATTTAGTGTTTGGAATATTGGGAATTCTTGTGTGAGTGTAATAAAATATTTTCTCCTGTTCGTTTCTAGCTGTTTGCAGTCCACGAGAAAATGTGCCTCATCTTACCACTGCCATCTTGCAAAGCTTGCAGAGTCGGTCTTTTCTGAGAATATTGTGATACCTGCCTCTTTCGATTTCGAGGCGGTGTGCACATATTCTAATTTTAGTTACATGTCTTCTTAGGTTACAATTATTTAATGTTTCGAGGTATAGGGCAAGTTGATATGTCGTACTATGTGTTTTATAATATAACAGTTTTTCGGAGTCTTTTAATTTTTGTTTAAAGTATTGCCTGTAGTTGTGTTGTACGTAGTTTTTCGGTTACTAGTTTGTTGAGAGTTTTTTTGTTTTTTTGGTGTAGTGTCAATAGCTGTTATGTCGATGCAGTTTTTCTTAAGCATGTTTGTTGTGTAGTTGTGAAAGCTGTTTTTGTTATTGTTATCAAGTAGCTTGCTGTATTGAGCTGCATCAAGTAGAAGTGTGCGTTCTTGAGGTAGATTTTGTAGATGTGCCCAGTAGCTTATAATTTTCTGATTTATTTCATTTATTAGTGGGTATCTGCCTAGTTCACTTTTACATGCAATATTGGTTGTGTTTTCTTCCTACCTGTAAGTTGAATTTGCAAAATTTTATATGTACTTTTCGAATGGTCCGATTCTAAAATGTCTAGTAGTTTATTAGGGTCATGTATTTTCATCTTATTATTTAGTTCAATGCCCCAGGATTTCACAGTTATAGAGAAGGATCGGTTTGATTAGGGTGTCGAATATTTTTGTTATATATCTGGGAGGTGGAGGTGATCCAGAAAAGGATTTTTGGAGTCTGAATAGGGTTTTACGTCCTTTAGTAGCAAGATCTGTTTTGGTTGTACTCAAGTTTCCATTGGTGTTAATGGTACAGCCCCAAATAGATATATGTGTGTGTCTGTTCGATTGCTCCATGCCGTACTGAAATGCAACATGTTTTGGTTTTCCTTTCTGTATAACCATGGAGTTTGTCTTTTTTAAGTTGACTGATAAGTGCCATTGTTTGGCTATAAGTGTGGAGTTCGTCTAACGCTTTTTGTAGACCTTGTTGAGTTTCTGATAAAAGTACTAGGTCATCTGCCCATAATAAATGCGACACTCTTTTCATTTAGTAGGTGGGGGCGAGTGGCAGTCGCTGGAGAATGTCATATCGGCTAAATATATGTTAAACATAGTGGGACTTAAATTATCTCCCTGTTTCCTCCTACTGTAGATGGGAACATGTCAGTTATTTGATTGTTAATTTTGACGGCTATTTGGTTTTGCTGTACATAGCTTTTAAGATCTGAACGAATTTCCCGCCAATACCCAGTCTCTAGTAATTTAAGAAGTAAGCCGGTTCTCCAAACAGTGTCGAATGGCTTTGTGGAAATCAATGAAACAGAGATAAAGCGTGCTTTTTTTTGTGTCAATGTATTTGTTAATCAGCGTTTTTTATGATAAAAATGTTATCTGTAGTTCTTCTATTCTCTCTAAAGCCAGCTTGGTTGTCTGCTATTAGGTTTTCTGATTCAATGTGACGTGTTAATCGTTTATTTAAAAATATGGAGGAGATATTTCCCTAGACAGCTTGTAATGGGTAATTCCCCTATAGTTGTTTGGGTTTGTTTAGATCCCTTTTTGTGTATTGGTGTGATATAACCAACTGTCCAAGAGGAAGGTAGTATCCCATACTGGAATACTGTGTTGAATAATTTTGCTATGGGTGATATGATGATTTCATTTCCATATTTTAACATTTCGTTTGTAACTTTGGTTCTAAGCCACATGCCGTATTGTTTTTCCAGTGATTGTAGGGCTGTTTTAATCTCTTTGATCGTGATACTTTGGGTCTAGTACATGTTATTAGTTTGGGTGGATTCCGTTATCAAAAGTTCATCGAGCAATCTAGCATCAGATTCTATATTCACGGTTGTGTGTTGGGTAGGTTCAGCATTTATATCTCTAAAATGTTCGTGTATTTTCTTTGCCATATTTTCTGGCAGGTTGATACATTTGCTGGGTTCTTTCTGTTAGGTTATTTATTATTTTCCAATAGGCCTGTGGGTTACTGTTGTGTAGGTTTGGGAGTTTGTCATACAACATGGTTTTTCGATTGTTTGTGTGCTTTCTTTGCTTTCTTAGTTGTTTTTTTTATATTGGATGTATTTTCCCCTAATTCTAGTGTTATTAGGTTCCTTAGATAGTATTTAACAACTTCGGTAAATTTACTCTCGAGTTTTTGGATGTCTATTGGCATTTTTTTAATGTTTAGCTTTTTTGTTTTGTTATTGCAGATTCGAGTTTTGGGACATGATCTAGATGCTGCTCCAATGAGTATGTTGTTGAACTTGTTTACTGCTGTTTCTATATTTGTGTAGGAGTTATTGATGGGGTCATTCATAAAAGTTTGTATTTTGTATTGTGCTTCATCTCCTAGGAGACTGTTTATATATGCCATCTTGTTTTTTTCAGACAGTTGATATTTTGTATGTATTGGATGAAGTGGAATAGTGTCCACTACTGGTATGGGTTTATGTTACATTTCAGTATGACAGATAAGGAGCAGTGGATAGATTCTTCTGTTAAGTAAGGAGATGTAAAAGACCGACTACATGTTTCATAGTTCTGTCATCGGTTAGAACATAGTCAACTGCGCTGTTTCCCTGGTAGTTGAAGCATGTGAGTTTTCCTAGATAAATCCCCAGGTGTTCGGTCCGTTGAGTATTCTGACACCACTTGTTTTACATAGTTCAATTAACTTTTTGCCGTGATTATTGTAAGTTATGTCCATGCGAGTGTCGTTGTCGGTATATGCTATCGGAAATGTAATCAGATGGAAAGGTATGCGGATTTGTGGGATCATGGGGGGGGGTCTATTGTAGTCTACTATGGTAGACGAGTATCCCCAGTCCGAGCGTTAAAATCACCCATTATCACCGACCGAGCCCTTTTCGCTGAATGTTGACAGTTCATTTTCGGAGTGTTTGGAATTGGTCCTGAAAATATGGGGAGTCTGTGGTGGTATATATAGACAACATATATACAGATCACGTGACCACCCAAAGTATGTTTTGAAAGTCTGAGCCAAAGGCTTGTATGCGCTGCTTGTTTGGACTGTGTGTACCTGTTATGGTATTTTGTTTTGTAGTAGATGGCTATGCCAACCCGATCCCCTGCCACTTTGAGTTCTTGAGTCCTTTATGGCAAGCTTTGTGTGTTCGAGTAAACCTTCAATATTGCTTTCTGCATATTCCTTATCTCGTATATGGGTTTCTTGAACTGCAATAAAAATCATGTTTTTGTCAAATAATTCTCTAATTTCAGGTATATCTAGTTTTTTTTTTAAGTCCATCTATATTCCATGACATAAATGATAGCATGCTGTTTTCGGTTCATACTTAAAATAAGAAATATTGATTTAGTTGTCCCGGGAATCATACACTTACTCATACACGAAGATTACAGTAATAGTGTGTGAGAAATATATATGTATGTACATGTATATATATAATTTTTATTATTTTTTAAAAGATAATTGTTCATTTAGATGTGTTAAGTTGAGTTTGGTTTATAGAAGACTAAGGTTTTGTTCTATTTTGTTCCTCCATGATGTAGTTGTCTGTTAATACATAGTAATGGAACTATGAAATATAGATTATACATTGTTAAGTAACTATACTTTGCTAGTATTCGCTAGTATACCAAGAGAAAATGTACTCCAATAAATATTTCCATAAACATGTCTATTACTAGTGTTAGCTAGTCCATAATAATGTACAGGGCCAGCTCTGGGTTAACACAAGGTTTCGCCAAACTATCAATTAAACTTCAAAAATGACAGAAAGCAGTTATTTTTGATAGAATTATTTCGCCAACTTAAAATAAGATTTGCCAGTGTTTTTTAAATTCGCAATTGGCGAATTTGGCAACTGCCAGAGCTAGTCCTGTGTGTATCTATATATACTAAAAGGTGTACTCAGATAAACATGTCTTTAGACATACATAAAAATGGCTCTATATATATGCTCTATATACCAGGTTTGTATCTATTATGTGCTGTCATGAACCTGTATGATCAAACACAACTACTTCTAAACTTCTCTAATTTCATACACACTATTGTACCTAATATTCAAGTACCAGCGGTACTATGAAATGCATATATGTTGTCATATAGATATATACTGAGAAAATCTGTATTCAGGTACACTATTTATCTCCCGTACACATCTCATACACACGTTACTACCATACGTATATATTGCATACCATTGACTTATATACTTACCTCTGCTAAGCTTGATGCCACTGGTCATCGCTGGTTAGCTGCTCTTGCATCTTATAACTTTGATATTATTTACAGGTCTGGTTTGAATAATGCAGATGCTGATGGGTTATCAAGATTGCCAGGATTACAAGCAAAGCAGGAATCCACACAGATAGACTCAGAGTCAGTCAAAGCTGTTTGCAATTGTTTATATGTTCAACCTTTTGTACAGTCTTTGTGTTTATCAGCAGATGTTGTGGATGCTAACCTGAAAGAACCAGATTTCCATGGAATGACAGATCGGCGTTGGAGAATGGCTCAGCAGTCGGATCATGTGTTGAGGAGTTGGATAGAGTTTGTTAGAGCTAAGAAGAAGCCTAGCCGTGAAGACTATCCACATACTCCAGTTCACTCTTCATTGCATCGGAGCTTTGACAAGTTAGTTCTCCAAAGAGGAATTCTTCACAGGAAGGTAACAATAGATGGTTGTGATAAACTTCAGTTAGTGCTTCCATCAGCGTATATAAATTATGTTTTAAAAGGTTTACATACAGACATTGGGCATCCTGGTCGTGATAGAACGTTGTCACTTCTTAGAGACAGATTCTTCTGGCCTGGAATGTCAGCTGATGTTGAAGACTGGATCAAGAACTGTGACAGATGTTTACGACGGAAGACCCCAACGAATGCTCGAGCTCCTCTTGTAAGTATCACCAGTACACAACCTTTGGAATTGGTTTGTATGGACTTTCTGACTTTGGAAACGTCCAAGGGAGGTTACCAACATCTTCTCATCATAACGGATCATTTTACAAGATATGCTCAGGCAATACCTACCCGTAACATGACTGCAAGAACAACTGCTGAGGCTTTCTATCATCATTTTGTTATGCACTATGGTATTCCTCTTCGAATACATAGTGATCAAGGTGCCAATTTTGAAAGCAAATTGTTAAAAGAGCTTTGTTTAATTTTAGGAATGGACAAGTCGAGGACCACATCATACCATCCTATGGGGAATGGCATGTGTGAACGTTTCAACAGAACCTTGCTCAACATGCTTGGTACTTTGAATCCTAACCAGAAGAAGGACTGGAAGACTCATGTAGCACCCCTAGTCCATGCTTATAATTGCACTAGGCATGAGTCGACTGGTTACTCACCATTTTTTCTCATATTTGGAAGAGAACCTCGATTGCCGATTGACCTTGCTTTTGGGATTAACACCAATCAACAACACCATTCATTGACGTCCTATGCAACAGCTCTTCGTGAACGACTTCAGCAGTCATATGAACTTGCGACAGAAGCATCTAAGATTGCACAAGGACGACAGAAGGGAGGTTATGACATGAAGGTGAGAGGTGCAGTTGTACAGCCAGGTGACCGTGTTTTGGTGAAGATCCTTGCGTTTGATGGCAAACACAAGTTGGCTGATCGATGGGAAGGTGACGTATACCTTGTTCTTTCTCAGCCTAATCAGGACATCCCTGTATTTGTTGTGACAAAGGAGAATGGTAAAGGAAGACGGCGAACTCTTCACAGGAACCATCTTCTGCCAATAGGATCTTTGCCAGGTTCAAATCAACCTAGACCTAAACCCAGAAATAGAACAGTAGTTGCCCAACCAGTTGCAAAGCCAACTCGGGATGATGGTGATGATGATGAATCTATTGACTTAGATTCCTCACAGGTGATTGTTTTAGCAGCTCCTACTGATTTAGCAATCATTAGTGACCAGACTGCTGAGATATTTGATTCTGAATCACAGGTTTCTGGTGACTATCAGTTGTCTGCTGAGTCAGAGAGTGTTTCTTCCAGTGGTGACGACCACATACTACAACACTCAGTTGAGGAGGACGATACTACGGGAGAATGATTGGATGAAGAGGTCGAAGATGGTCTAGACATAGAAACATCTAGAATTGCTACAGCATCTGATGATTCAGATACGCCACCTCAGCCGGAGCCACCACCTCGTCCTACACCACGACCTAGACGATCAACAAGAGACAGAAGACGACCCGAATGGCAAACATCTGGCGAGTATGTCATGAGTCAGAATGTGCAGCGTCCAGACTGGCAGAGTAAATGTAAACTTCTGGAACAACTTGCTAAAGTTGGAGTTTTCGAACACATTAGTGATGCCGTGTCTAGGGCAATTGTCTCTATTGTTGATGATAATGATAAATGACGAGGACGCCATTTCTTGAGGGGGGGGGGGGGAGTATGTAATAATATTGACTTGTGGATATTTGTATATAATTATTGTTTTATATTAATGCATTGGTTTTATTTGTTCTCATGTAAATAATTAGTTTATTTCCATAAACAGGTAATGAATTACAACAGATTGTGTACCTTTAATTAGTTTCTTTTTAATGATAAGTTGATTACTATTTTCAGGTATCTTGGCTTGTTACAAATTGCACAAGCATGTATGACACCTTGCACAACTTAGTAACAATAGCACTATCACCCATGCGCCGCGCCTGTCCTATTGTTTCCAGCTTGGGTACAGTGTAAGCTGATGTGGTTTTAGTGTTCTTATTTGAAATGATAGCTTATTACAGTTCACTGTTTCCTTAAATACTGGTGTACGTCTGGTATTGTGGTCCACATTATACATTATTCTATACTTTCGTACTTCTGCCTGACTTTCAAGCGATGAAGTTGTGTTTAGAGAGCGTGGACGAGACCAGCAGGAGCGACCCAGGGTGACCCAAACCCGGTGGCTAAACCACCGGGGACGGATCATTCTGCACGACAGCCCGCAGCGACTCGACCGAAACACTCGCCAGGAGCGGACCAGGGGGGACCAAAGCTGTCAGCTCAACTGACAGTAGCGATCCCTCCTGTCGACCCACCGTTGGAAATGGACACGGGACACGTGATTATCACTGAGCCCCCTGCCAGTCCACCACCTCCGACTGTTGTTGTTGCGCCAACCACTGGGCGACCAGAACTCAAGAGGAGAAAGGTTTCGTCGGCGGAACCATCAGACTCGTTTCACTGGTCGCTCGTCTGCCACCAATTACCAGCCAAGTACCGGAAGGCGGTCATCGGTGACTTTTCGGACACCACCTACTTGACGGGTCCTTGGTCAGACCAGCATTGGCGTTCACTCCCCACCGGACAGGGGAAATACCAAATCCAGTACGGCGACGAAGAACAAAGCGACTACCTATTTGTGACTGCTTACAAGGACGGTCTCTACAGGCAAGGCTACCTGATCCGAGAAATGCCCAACGCCACAATTCAACGCATCATAAAGATCGTACTCCGGGGTATTTACAAGGGAGCCATCAAAAGAAACAGCGAGCTGCTTTCTGCCAATCTACCAAACTTCAAGCCTGGAGAGACCATCAACTCGCCATAAGTCCTGCGGCGCCAACCTTTCCTAGGACAGGTAACAATCTCCTTTTTTTGGGCTAGTTGGACTTAAAAAAAAATTCGCTGGTTGTTCAAAATTCTTATGTTTATTTTTTTATAAATAGTCCGACGCACTTTATTTTGGCGCCCGTTCAATTGCTCACAATCACCTTTAAAAAAACTTTCGACCGAGCAGTCTCAACTACTTTTGGCTTTAATTTTAGTGTCTAGACATGTTTTTGGATGCAGTTATTCTCGGTAGTCGTAGTTTGTCAAGTTTTCACCAAGGAATCGAAACTTAGCCAATCACAGCTTGGCCCCACTTGGTGCTACGATTTGGTCCGCGCTTTCGCTGGATTCAAACTGCAGACTTAGACTTTTGACAAGTTTCCCAAGGAATCGAAATTCAGCCAATCACAGCTCGGCCTCACTTGGTGTCTGCTATTTGGTCCGCGTTATCGCTGGACTCTACTAACTGGCTATTTTCCAAATTCTGCCCACCTCAAACTTACCCCCCCCCCCCCCCCCCCCCCCCCCCCCCCCTGCTCCGGAGTTAGTCACTGGCGAAGTCAGAGGCTAATTCCGAAGTGGGCGTGTCTGAACCTCTGTGGATAGGGGCACGTTAAACACAGTTCCCATTCCCATTCCACATTATAGTTTGCTCTTCTGGAGTTAATACTTCATGTTTGCTCAATTTATTGGAAGATATTTCTAGAGAAGATTTAAGGTTAGTTATAGTTAGGTTATTTATTGTTTGGGTACACTATAATAACATATACTTTAATGTAAATGTAATTGACTAAATCATGATTTATAACAAGTAATTATTATATATTTCTGTATAACTTTATAAACTGTATAGTGTAATATTAATTCTTATTAATTCAGTAATTTGATTAATCTAAATCTAAATATGTGATAAACAATTTAATATGAATGCAATGTGTGCTAGTATATGTTTGTGGTGATGAACACTTTAGAGATTGTTGTATTTTATTATGAAACATAACGTGTCTGCGTGGTTATTTATTATTGTAATTCTTTTATGCAGATACGTCAATAATATTCTTATTTCAGGACATGTATGTATTTCACATGATTGATACTATCTTGTGTATTGTAATTTGTGATAATGGAGACATATGTTAAATCATTATTTGGACATGTGAGTGATAATGTATATTATGTATGTATGTATTATAACTATGTCTGTTGTAATCATAAGACATATTTTATATTATGCATTAATTACTTTAATATGTCATGTCATGTTAAATACTATTATTTAAATGATGGAATATTATGTATTGTGTATCCTGAGATTTATATATGAATAATGAATGTATTGTTATATTATATTTTAATTATATTGTTACAGGGTGATATAAAAATGGAAACTTGTCAGCCATTAAAGAGCCTTTAACCCAAAACATAGCGAACTTTTGTAGCGAACTTTTGTGACCGGAAGTTATCGATTGGTAAAACAAAAAAGCTTGTCAAGGGAGACAACTCTTTATTACTTTTGTACATTTATCAGTTTTATTTGGAGCACCAGCTTAAATGTTTCGACATTGTCTCAATACCAATAATGAGCTGTTTAATGGTATATCGTACAAATAAATATAAAGAGACCTTGTATATGAACATAACGTACTGTAATTGTTATATATTTATCGTAAAATTTATTTAACAAGTTTATTAATTAATTTCTTTGATATCAAATAAAATTACTATTTCCCCTTTTTATATTTTGAAAAACCCCCAGTCCAATACGTCTTGCATACTAGCAATAAAGCATACATGTTGTTTATTTTAATGTGTAACCTTTGGTTTTTTTGTATTCCTGCTTTGTTTTTTGTTTTTGTTGATTAGGGTTTTTTTTGGTGTGTTTATGTCGGGGGGTGGGACTCACCTTCTGCATCTTGTATCTGTTAAACTTTTCGTTACATATTTTTGTTGTTGAAATGCATCAACCCTGATACCTTTGTGGTGACGTAAGTTAAGTGTACATACACACTAACTTAAAAGTACAATACTGTTACTTTAATTTTATAGAAAAGACAATCCATTGAATAATTTATGGAGTACTGAATCTTTTAATTTAAAAAAAAAATTTATTGTAGAAAATTGAAAAATTTACCAACACATTCAATTTCAATTTCAATATCTTTTAATATTGCGTCACCCCAAAGGTTTCGGCCTAATTGTCAGCATTTCTAAAATAATTTTTATTCTCAATAGGCCTTTCATGTAATTTTTTATACATGAAACCATAACTGGTCATCAGTCAGGGTATGAGAACAAAAAGTTTTTTCTAACTACCAAGTTTTATTTTGCATTCAAGAAGAAAGACGCTTCTTCTAGTGCCACCTTGACTGACAGAAAGATAATGTATTAACTGAAAGTAGTTAAAACCAGATTCCCAATGACTTATAAAATGTGGTCAATCATCTTGGGGTCGCTGTAACCCAGCTAGATTTTCAACCATTACATTTAATAATTAATTATTTAATTATCCATACAACAATTAGTGAAACTGTTGTTCACATATACTCAGGGCTTCTAGAATGTTATAAAAAAAAATCCCTTAGCCATGGATCAGTGATTTTAAAAATGTACTATCCATGATTAAAAATTAACTAGCCCCACTTTAAATATATACAATTTCACTAATAGTAATAATCAGATATGTTGTCTAAAGAGATAAGACCTTAAAAACCCCTAGATTGGGGGCGACAAAAGGGGGCAGCATATTCATATTCACAAAATAAGACAAGGTTTTTTTTTTCCAGTAGTTATTTACTAGCCCAACACTGAATATTACTAGCCATGGGAGTGGGGCTACCATAATGTAGAAGCCCTGCATATACTTTTTTATATATACAGACACTGCCAAATGATATAAACTTGAAATGTAATTTTTGCAAATATATATAAAGTATCTGTAGGTGTTATTATTTTTTAATATTTCAATAATTTAATTAAACACATCAATTATATATGTATCCTTGTACAGAAGTAAACATTTTAACCCAAATAATGAAGAATGTGATGAAATAATGAAGAATGTGATTATTCCATGGTTATGACTCCTTTCAATTCGCAGGTGTTTATTGCTCAGCTATAATTCTCACTTGTTTCGAATAGCAACACACATATATATTATGTGCAACATATGGTACCAAGTTCACTTTATAATTGTAGCCAATGTCCTGAAATATAAAAACTATAATTAGGTATGTGACACAGGGTATGAACTTACGGATAATTGCCTACAGCAATTCTAAAATCTTTTGCCTACTGCAATTTTATAGTAATAACTTTGGATTAAAAACAAGAAATAATCCATTCAATCCACAATAATTTTTATCCATTGGCCCCCCAAAAATCTATTATTCATATAAGACCCGAACACTGCACAACATAAAATATATTACGTCAGTGGTAGAGTATCTGCCTGAAGTGCACTGGTGGACCCATATTTGTGGTAGATATGGTTGTGCTGTCCTGTCTAGGAAATACTATTTATGAATGCCATTCTACCAACTGTACAGAGTAACCTACATATACAAGTATATGGTAGATGTGACCAATGGTAATGTGGAGTAACCTTTGCTGCAACAGCACTAAATACATCATGCCTAACCCATGTACCAGATTCACCAAACAAATATTTCAAGTACACAGTAAGGCAAGCACTTCTTGCCGATCAGCATGCAATTCCAGTTCTGGACTGGAAACAGTACAGTTAAGTTTATAACATTCCTCAACAATGTCCAAATGCAACCGCAATAGCCACTTTTGGGCAAGTATTGGAATTGGGTGCACACCATCTTTCAGCAGTGTTCGAGTAAAAATTCGCCGGCCCGTTCGAGTACGACAAAGGTCACAATTAAATTTTAAGGTACAACGACCAAGATCACTGTTCAAATCTTCAATCGCTTTGTTAAGTGAATCCACTTGTTCTTTGATTTGTGAATCCACCAACAAGAACTGATCTGTTGCTGTATGACCTTTCGATGCATTCCAGTCAACAGCTGAGTGGAATGTCGTACCGACAAACCTAACTTTCCCACCCACATTTAAGACAAAGGCCATTAACTGCTTGTAAATGCTGACAATGTCTTGTACTGTTCGAGAGGTTTCATCTCTCAATGTAATGTATCTTTCCTTAGAAAAGATTTTGGTAATGTCGCAGGTACCTGACCAGACATACACAACAGGTGGTTTGCCATGCTCTTTAATTAATTTAGGCAACCTGCTTTTCAAAATATTAAAAAGTACTGCTGTACGAGCACCTTTTTCACAAAGGAACACTACAGGCAATTGCAATTCCGTATGTGCATTTTTCAAATATATTCCCCTGCTGTCAGCTAATAAAACAGCAAAACAGCTGGGATCTACTGAAGGAATATTAACCTGATGTTCTGCAATAAATTTTGCTAATTTTCTTTCTGCCATAGTTAAATTTAAAAGTGTTGAACAAAATTTATATCACTCTGTATATATTTGTAATTAAAAAGAAGGATACCAGTATGTATTCAGTTGCACAGTTTTGAAGATGTACAATAACCTGAAAAAAGAAATGAGAAAATGTGTAATATTTAATGTTTGTAAAAAACACCAAAACCAAGAGTACCAGCAAGGTACACGATACACCCATCAGGAGTTTGATGGAAAACCACAGATAGTAATGAATATGTTACGGGTAAATGACTTACACATTACTAAGTGGCAATGTTCAGAATGATTCAATTCTAATTATGTTAGCAGACCATAATACAATCCATCATAGATGGGCATATAAAAATTACCATTAATGAATTTTTGTATTAACTATTTAGTATTTTACTGCTTTAACAATTGTTGTTTAGGCCATTCAAATATCATTTAATGCATGAGGTGGTGGGTATGTCCAAATTTTGTTACTTTATGTGGGGTTGTTGTCTCAAACTGTTACACAAAGCAGTTATTCATTATTATTTAAATGGTATGCTTTTTGTTTGTTCAGGGATGGGTTGGGGGAGTCGGGGGGGGGGGGGGGGGGGGGGGGAGGGGCTTTTATTTTGTATTGTAGGTAAACGTATGTACACAAAATAATTATCATATGGTCGAAATCTGCTTTCCCACATCGTCAAATGCTTTAAAATTAAAGTATACATATCGCATGACTTGTTTGTGAATATTGTTGCGTGTGTTTAACTTACACATTACAAAATGTGTGCTGGGGTATGGTTTAGCGTTTCAGAGCATTACAGGGCATAACATTGTTAGAGTGTTTAATTGTAGTCGGACAATCCATTTCCATTACTAAACATTATAACTTTTAAACGAAAACAAAAACAAAAGCAATATTAATTAAAAACAGGCAGTAATCACGCTTGGCAAAATGCCACCATTAACTCACCAATTCCCGCTGCAGCTATATTTAGAAAACCGGAAGCAGCTAAACGTTATATTATATGCTACTAACTATACGTACATGTCATTAATAGGGGTGATACGGATACACCAATACATCCCAATACTAGTACTGACAAAATACACGATACTGTGTATTCGGTATCGATTAATATTTTGACCGTGTATTGATTCCTACTTTAATTCTGTAACAATTTACTAATTTCTGCTGATGTGCATTTATTGTCGTTATTTCATGTATGAAAAAACATTCAAGGGAACAGATAACATGTAGTTGCCTGATTTTGTCGATATTTATTTTGAAAATACTGTTAATTGGTTAACGTGTTTTATTTATCTTGAGGTCGGAGTGTCCCGATATTTTTTCTAGCCTATACCCAAAAACGTGCTGCACACGAGTAGTCTCCCCTACATTAGAACAAAATCACATACTGCATTCCAATACTTCTTTCCAATATATATTCAATTATGTAGTATTTTTTTTTTAAGGAAGTTAAATGGAATAAATTTAAAAATACAAACCCATTTATGTAACTTCACAATTAAATTTCTTTAACTCTTCCAACATACCCCAACTACATCATCTAAATATAGAGTAGAACAAATTTAAACTTACCTGCTTTTTATTCAAACCATACTTTGCATCATACATTTATTGCATCTTAAAAAAACTTTACAACTATTACTAAAATGCATCAACCCTGATACCTTTGTGGTGACTTGTTTACTGTACATTTTGAGCTTTATGTATAGGGACATTTCATAAATGGTATTGTTACTACAATACTTATGAAGTGGTGGTTTTCTTTATAATAAATAAGTAGTGGATGCACTGTGCATTGAAAGACAGAAGAAAACAATGTCACTACAAAGGTTTCGGCCTCATTGTTAGCATTTCAAAATGTACTTTTGTTCTCAATAGGCCTTTCATGTACTTTAAA
The DNA here is from genome assembly GCF_016097555.1 of Gigantopelta aegis. Lineage (NCBI taxonomy): Eukaryota > Metazoa > Mollusca > Gastropoda > Neomphalida > Peltospiridae > Gigantopelta > Gigantopelta aegis. The sequence goes on along the minus strand of NC_054707.1, from coordinate 41,347,615 downwards.
AATTTGTACATGAAACCATAGCTGGTCATCAGTCAGAGTATGAGAACAAAATATGTATGTGTGTTTAACTACTTGAACTTGATGTCGCTTGTCTTCAAAAAGATAACACCATCCATCATCTTCTTGATCATTGTAAACTTTTAAAAAAAAGAACAAGAATATTCCCTTCTTGCGTTTATCAAGAGGTTGATCATCTTGGGGTCGCTGTAACCCAACTAGACTTTTAAACCATCTTTAGCCATCTCCAAATATTTTTAAAAAATCCTTTGAATTTATAATGCTATGGTAAGTACGACTCACACATTACTAAGTGACAATGTTCAGAATGACTTGTGTCAATTAAATGAAACACCAACCCACTTCTGCAACATGATACACATCAATGTTCAGAATGGGTTGTGTATAACATAAAACACCAAGTCACTTCTGCAACATTACCAACAGCACCTGTAAATATTCTAAAAAATTTAAATAAAGTAATACCACCCAAAAAACGTAATAGCAATATTATGAAAAGCAACTGAAAAAACATTTTACACGTTATGTATCAAGAGGTTGATCATCTTGGGGTCACTGTAACCCAGCTAGACTCTCAACCCATCTTTAGGTATCTCCAAATATTTAAAAAAAAGAAAAAGAAGCTTTGATCTTATGATGTTACAGTAAATACAACTTACACATTACTAAGTGGCAATGTTCAGAATGACTTGTGTCAATTAAATGAAACACCAACCCACTTCTGCAACAAGATACACATCAATGTTCAGAATGGGTTGTGTATAACATAAAACACCAAGTCACTTCTGCAACATCACATACAGCACCTCTAAATATTCTAAAAAAATTAAATAAATTAATACAAAGAAAAGTCATAGTAATAATAAGAAAACCAACTGAACACACATTTTACACGTTATTTATCAAGAGGTTGATCATCTTGGGGTCGCTGTAACCCAGCTAGACTCACAACCCATCTTTAGCCATCTCCAAAGAAAAAAAGAAGAAAAAAAAAACAATTTGAATTTATGTTAAGGTAAGTACGACTCACACATTACTAAGTGGCAATGTTCAGAATGATTTGTGTCAATCAAATGAAACACCAACCCACTTCTGCAACATGATACACATCAATGTTCAGAATGGGTTGTGTATAACATAAAACACCAAGTCACTTCTGCAACATCACATACAGCACCTCTAAATATTCTAAAAAAATTAAATAAATTAATACAAAGAAAAGTCATAGTAATAATAAGAAAAGCAACTGAACACACATTTTACACGTTATTTATCAAGAGGTTGATCATCTTGGGGTCGCTGTAACCCAGCTAGACTCACAACCCATCTTTAGCCATCTCCAAAGAAAAAATAGAAGAAAAAAACAACAATTTGAATTTATGTTAAGGTAAGTACGACTCACACATTACTAAGTGGCAATGTTCAGAATGATTTGTGTCAATCAAATGAAACACCAACCCACTTCTGCAACATGATACACATCAATGTTCAGAATGGGTTGTGTATAACATAAAACACCAAGTCACTTCTGCAACATCACATACAGCACCTCTAAATATTCTAAAAAAATTAAATAAATTAATACAAAGAAAAGTCATAGTAATAATAAGAAAAGCAACTGAACACACATTTTACACGTTATTTATCAAGAGGTTGATCATCTTGGGGTCGCTGTAACCCAGCTAGACTCACAACCCATCTTTAGCCATCTCCAAAGAAAAAATAGAAGAAAAAAACAACAATTTGAATTTATGTTAAGGTAAGTACGACTCACACATTACTAAGTGGCAATGTTCAGAATGATTTGTGTCAATCAAATGAAACACCAACCCACTTCTGCAACATGATACACATCAATGTTCAGAATGGGTTGTGTATAACATAAAACACCAAGTCACTTCTGCAACATCACATACAGCACCTCTAAATATTCTAAAAAAATTAAATAAATTAATACAAAGAAAAGTCATAGTAATAATAAGAAAAGCAACTGAACACACATTTTACACGTTATTTATCAAGAGGTTGATCATCTTGGGGTCGCTGTAACCCAGCTAGACTCACAACCCATCTTTAGCCATCTCCAAAGAAAAAATAGAAGAAAAAAACAACAATTTGAATTTATGTTAAGGTAAGTACGACTCACACATTACTAAGTGGCAATGTTCAGAATGATTTGTGTCAATCAAATGAAACACCAACCCACTTCTGCAACATGATACACATCAATGTTCAGAATGGGTTGTGTATAACATAAAACACCAAGTCACTTCTGCAACATCACATACAGCACCTCTAAATATTCTAAAAAAATTAAATAAATTAATACAAAGAAAAAACACATCATTGATACATGTTAATCAAGAGGTTGATCATCTTGGAATCGCTGTAACCCAGCTTAGACTTTTTACCCCAAGTTTAGCCATCTCCAAAGAAAAAATAGAAGAAAAAACAACAATTTGAATTTATGTTAAGGTAAGTACGACTCACACCCTTACTAAGTGGCAATGTTCAGAATGACTGTGTCAATTAAATGAAACACCAACCCATTTCTGCAACATGATACACATCAATGTTCAGAATGGGTATGTAAACATAAAACACCAAGTCACTTCTAACTTCACATACAGCACCTATAAATATTCATAAATTATTAAATAAATTTTTACCTAAAGAAAAGTCATAGTAATAAAAGAAAAGCAACTGAACACACATTTTACACGTTATTTATCAAGAGGTTGATCATCTTGGGGTCGCTGGGAGAAATTAAAGGAGCGATCGCGGCACTACACCCGGGGGGGGAAAGAGAGAGGATCAGCAGGTACCCATGTTGTTGTGTGTTGATAGACTTTGTGGAAATCAGACATACTCCTTATTTTGCCTACAAAAAGGTTTATACGAAATACAAGCACTCGTCTTTTAATTGACCGAAGATGTTATCAGTCTAATATTACACAGGCAGTTCCGTGCTGAACAGATCAATGTTCAATATTATGATTTGTGTACGAAATACAAATGAAACACCATGTTTGTGTCTGCCCTAATGTCGAATACATTTTTTATGTTAAATCTTCGAGTATATTCATTATTGTGTACCCAAGATAAATTAAGTACTTCTGCAACAACACTACACATCAGTTTTTATAAGTGTGGATATCCCCCCAAAATTCTAAAAAGTTTATAATATGAAATGCTAATAAACAGAATGAGAGAAATCATAGAAAATAAAAAAAGCAACTGAACACACATCACGTTATTTATCAAGAGGTTGATCATCTTGGGGTCAAGGTAACCCAGCTAGACTCGAACGACAGTCACTGGAAACAAAAGATAGAGTGACCATCATGTGGCAAATTTGGCGCCAAATAAGTGAGAAGACTGCATATCATCAATTTTACAAAAAATGTTCAATGTTATTAATGTACGTGATGGCACATTTAAGAAAACTGCGATAAATCACCTAAGATTTTCGTGACGGAAATGGCTATGTAGTTCCTAACTCTACACTATAATAGGGTATCAGCCACACATAGGGATTCATGTCACATCATTTAGTTCTGTCTGTAAATGGAGCCTAAAAATAGGCAACAACTTAATTTCACGGACACCCATACAACCCAAATACCCACCCCATCTGCCCTTAAACCGATTTTGCGTGACGGAAATGGCTATGTAGTTCCTAACTCTACACTATAATAGGGTATCAGCCACACATAGGGAAAAATGTCACATCATTTAGTTCTGTCTCTAAATGGAGCCTGAAAATAGGTAACAATTTATTTTCACGGACACCCATACAACCCAAATACCCACCCCATCTGCCCTTAAACCGATTTCGTGACGGAAATGGCTATGTTGTAAATAACCATAGTTCCTAACTCTACACTATAATAGGGTATCAGCCACACATAGGGATTCATGTCACATCATTTAGTTCTGTCTGTAAATGGAGCCTGAAAATAGGCAACAACTTATTTTCACGGACACCCATATACAACCCCAATACCCACCCCATCTGCCCTTAAAAACATTTTCGTGACGAAAATGGCTATGTAGTTCCTAACTCTACACTATAATAGGGTATCAGCCACACATAGGGATTCATGTCACATCATTCAGTTCTGTCTGTAAATGGAGCCTGAAAATAGGTAACAACTTAATTTCACGGACACCCATACAACCCCAATACCCACACCATCTGCCCTTAAACCGATTTTCGTGACGGAAATGGCTATGTAGTTCCTAACTCTACACTATAATAGGGTATCAGGCACACCTAGGGATTCATGTCACATCATTTAGTTCTGTCTGTAAATGGAGCCTGAAAATAGGTAACAACTTATTTTCACGGACACCCATACAACCCAAACTATCTGTACCCACCCCATCTGCCCTTAAACCGATTTTCGTGACGGAAATGGCTATGTAGTTCCTAACTCTACACTATAATAGGGTATCAGCCACACATAGGGATTCAAGTCACATCATTTAGTTCTGTCTGTAAATGGAGCCTGAAAATAGGCAACAACTTAATTTCACGGACACCCATACAACCCAAATACCCACCCCATCTGCCCTTAAACCGATTTTCGTGACGGAAATGGCTATGTAGTTCCTAACTCTACACTATAATAGGGTATCAGCCACACATAGGGAATCATGTCACATCATTTAGTTCTGTCTCTAAATGGAGCCTGAAAATAGGTAACAATTTAATTTCACGGACACCCATACAACCCAAATACCCACCCCATCTGCCCTTAAACCGATTTTCGTGACGGAAATGGCTATGTAGTTCCTAACTCTACACTATAATAGGGTATCAGCCACACATAGGGATTCATGTCACATCATTTAGTTCTGTCTGTAAATGGAGCCTGAAAATAGGCAACAACTTATTTTCACGGACACCCATACAACCCCAATACCCACCCCATCTGCCCTTAAACCGATTTTCGTGACGAAAATGGCTATGTAGTTCCCAAATCTACTCTATAATAAGGTATTAGCCATGCATAGGGATTCATGTCAGATCATTTAGTTCTGTCTGTAAATGGACCCCGAAGTTAGGCAAGAAATAATTTTCACAGGTACCCATATAAACAATATAGCCACCATTATTGAGATTTTTATGATTAAAATGGCTATATAGTTCCAAATTCTATTCTATAATAGGGCATCAGCCATGCACAGGGATTTATGTCATTATCATACCATGTAATACCTGATGAAAAAGACAATACTACCCAGAGTACACATTTCAGTTTCATAGAGAACCAAGAGATAGCTTCTAAGTAACCTGAATGGCTGAGCCTGCTGAAGTCGATTCCTAAGACTAGCAGTAAACCGGGTAGGCCTCTGTATCCGTCGAACTGAGGGGATCAATCGGGAGAAAGATCGGCTGGAATCTGAAAAAAAAAACTAATTTCCTCGCAACAGCGGGACTGAACATGTTAGTGGCTGTGAAAAAAAGACAAATATTATGATTAGAATTTAGATACAATTTAATTTAACAAAAACAACAATATTATACTAAGTAGTAAACAATGCAATGAACAAATTCTAAAGCACAATTATTTAAAAGACTTAAAGTGATGGCAAATTAATACTGCAATATTTTTTTCCAATCTATATCTATTAATTTTAACTCAGCGAACAAAACATGGAAGCTAGCGAACAAAATGGCAGAGGTAAGGGGGTGAGAAGCCGGATGCGCATTGATACCTAAACTAATAATCATATTTCAGAATTGTAATATATTAGTATTCACTGTATTGTGGAAGAAATAATTGTTTATTGCAAAAACACTATAAATCTATTGATACAAACAGAAAATAAAGTAAATCAATGTGGGAACTATATTCTGGAAAGACCTGACATCCGATAACCTCTTATTGTTCGCTGGCTTCACAGCGGATAGAAAAGTTCGCTAGTTTTATTTCAGTTTATTTCCCTTACTTTATCACAAATAATTGGATGATACTGCTTTAGAATTATTTTGTAAACATTCGATAGGTATATACTTTAGAAACTACAATACTTTATTGTATTCAGCGTCAGTTATTTGTTATTAGTATCAACATGGAATCGATTTTGAGCTGTCGTTATTCTACCCTAGGCTAACTTCGCTAAGGCTAAGCCGCTGACTACAGGTATCAAAATGCGTTGTATTTTGCTTCATTAGACTTAGTTTTAACAAGTGTGCAACAAGTGCAGTCATTTAGAAATAATGTACAAATATGCAAGTTAGGGCATTTTGTAAAGAAATAATTTATTTCAGTGTGCCATACTTACAACATTACTACACACAAAAAGGAATGGTTGTTCAATTCATGACACTCCAGCACATTGTTTAATCACCAGCTAGTAGGTGTCTTAAGACTTAACAAACAACACATTCCAACTGGGAAACAAGTCTGGAACCTCAGATAGTTGGGTTTGGGGTAGTGTTTGGCATATATTAATATTGTTGGCCAGCAATTTATTAGCTCAAGTGTCCATGAAGTCTTCTGAATATGGATAGAGCAAACTCTTTGTATTAGATTGTCAATTTTAAACAACCAAATTGTCACCAAATACTGTCAGATATATGGAGCCTGGCGATCTCGCCCCGTGTCGATCTCGCCCTGGCGAAGTCGCCCGGGGCGACTTCGCCAGGACTTATTTTCATCGTTAGGCGAAGTTATCATACATATTAGACTTGCTAGAAGACATATATTACAACATATATTATAGTATATATCTACTGTCATTATCAGCATGTTTTTGTGCCAAAACTACAGGGTTATACCACTTATACTACTAGTTTTGTGTTGGGACACGCTGTGGCGAGATCGCCATATTTACTTCCGTGTTGCATGTCTGTTTAGCGAAGTCGTGTGACAACTTCACCAACATAAAAATGCTACACTGAGAAAATCCTGGCGATCTCACCACAGCCTGAAACAGTGAAATAATAAGAAATGTTACATTACATGATGAAACAAACCATAAATGTGTACTTTACGTGTATTTATTATAATAAACTGTAAACTTAAACAAGAAAAAACAAAATCGACACGGGGCGAGATCGCCAGGCTCCGTTGGAAAATCCTGGCGATCTCGCCCCGGCTTGCAAGTGAAATAGTCAGAAATGTAAACTATCAATGTATTACATTTTACAACAAGAAAATCAAAACATGACTACTGCACATGTATTTACTTAATGAAGTAAACATAAAACAGCTTGTAACTTGAATATTGTTGAGTTATAATGTACTGGCGACTTCGCTAAACAGACATGCAACACGGAAGTAAATATGGCGATCTCGCCACAGCGTGTCCCAACACAAAACTAGTAGTATAAGTGGTATAACCCTGTAGTTTTGGCACAAAAACATGCTGATAATGACAGTAGATATATACTATAATATATGTTGTAATATATGTCTTCTAGCAAGTCTAATATGTATGATAACTTCGCCTAACGATGAAAATAAGTCCTGGCGAACTCGCCCGGGGCGAGATCGACACGGGGCGAGATCGCCATACTCCAGATATATACACTCTATCCAGGGCTTGAAACTCACAAAAAATTATGGTGGCCCAAAAAATAATAATGGATGTTGTCAAATTATGGTAAGAGAACCATGAGCATGATTTTAATGTGGAATACAAATATTAATAGTGGCTCATATGTTATAGCTCTAAAGAAGTTTGCCCACATAATATTATATGGGCGAATAACGGCATTATTTTTTAAATATTTAAGATGCCCAAACGGGATATTGGTCGCATTTGACGACCTGGCCACAGGCCATTTCGAGGCCTGCCTCTCCTAAACCTGAAGGGAGTCTGACAATAGAATACCGGCTCACTCTACTCAATCTCAAAAGGTTCCAGCAAGGAGCTGCTATAGTCAGCTACCTTTTCGATCAACTAAGTATTAAAATCAACCAATTAGCTCCATTTTCAATTTTGATGAACCATTCTAAATTATGCGTCAAAATTACTGTCGAAGAAATTACACAACATTTTCTGTTTGGCTTTAATGCTACGGGACATTTGCAAATTCAATAGCACCAAAACCAACACCTTCTCCCACCCACCCCAAACCTTTTCCTGTTTTGGACCGAGGAGCTGACAAAAGTCGACACCTGTGCTACAACAGCTTGTTCTGAATGTGCACGTTAAAACTTATGACTTGACCTGACCTCTGAAGCCAGACCTTTTCGAGTTTACTCATTCCATAACACTTAACATTAAACTTACTAACTGCAACCCCAGCAATTGCGCATGGCAATCGGCAATGCCCTGGAGATTGCTGCAGAGGTAATACTTCGTTATGATGTTATCTCCCTTAACTTGAATTTCAAGCGTTTGGAAGTAATTCGGCCCCAGTTCAGTTTTGGTCGGTCCTGTCCCATTTAGAGCCAGGTTCTAGTTATGTATTAAAATGAGATTGTTAAATCACTGTGTCTTTACTTGTCTGTTTCAAACTCAAACGTTAATTATGTTAAATGTCGACTTATATATACAGTGAAACCCCTCAATACCGGACATCCATGGGACCAAGTAAAATGTCCGGTATTCAGAGGTGTCCGGTTTTCAGGGGTCTGCCTGGACGGAAATACCTTCCGTTCTCCATAAAATAGGGAAAGTGTTAAAGTGTTTTAAAACAAGAACAACAAGAATATGTTGGAAAATGGTGCATTTATGAGCATTTAGAAAAATAAAATGACAGAACCACTGCCATACCAGTACATTGAGCTTATCAAATTTACATGCGTTATTAAACCGCTGTTTATTCCCGCTAATATTCTTTTCAAACTCTGCCTTATAAACCTCTCGTTTTTTGATGATATCTCCAACTGTTGATTTGCCAATACTAAACTTTTCACTCAAAGATCTTAATGTTGGTTTAGGTACACTTTCGAAACGTTTAATTATTTTGAGTTTATCATCGAGCGAGAGTTCAACACGGCGATGTTTAGCTGGACGTTCCGTCATGTTGAAAATCGACATGATAATGAAACACTACTAACATCTATTCGACTACGCAAAGCCAACATATACTTTTGCTTACTCTTTATTTCGCTAAACAAACGTTTAAAAAAAACCCCAACACATTCACACAATAGGAAGGCAGCAAATTAAATTCCCTGTTATTTGTGTCAATCTTTGAAGCAAATCATGAGACACGTTTGTGAAGGATCACATTTAAGACCTTAAAACACACTCGTAACTTAATAAAGACATCTAACCCAAACCCGAACTCCGCTAATGTTAACCATAATCACAACACAATCAATGTGTTTACAGTAGTTAACTCCATACCAAAGCTTCCGATCAGTCCTTTTAATTGTTTATTGTCAAGTTGCTAATCTTGCCTGCTGAGCGGTACCTGTACTGTATGCAGCGGTGACCGCGGAAAACGTCCGGTTTTGAGGGGATTCCGGTTTAGAGGGGGTCCGGTGTTGAGGGATTTCACTGTATATGCGTTATGCTGCGCTCCAATCGTGTCGTGCTTATCGTGACAACGGGTCCCTCCACGATAACGACGTCTCCAGTCGTGAATGTTGTTTTAATCACATCGGAAGTTATGTTCACCAGTGTAGGATGAAAACATGTTTACATTTTCATGACTCGACTTTAGATGGCTTTAAAGACACAACTATTTACAAAACAGTATTTACAGATTTACAAGGCAGTATGTGACGAAAATAAATATTATTTAAATCAAAAGAAAGGTAGCCGATTGGTAACTACTAGTAACACTTTGAAGCCTGGTAATTATTATCACAATGCTTTTATTTAACTTTTAATGAGTACTGCAATTTAAATGCATATCTTAGCAGTGCCATTAAAATAGGAATTCGCTTAATGTCGTTTAATAAAATTATTGGGTACGGAATTTGATAATGATAGTTAATAGTCCTTCACTGTTTTAGTGGAACCGGACACAAACAGTAACTTGTAATTACTATTTGACAACTAGGAATTACCCCTTCACGAGTTCATTCGAATGCAGTCCTAATAACAATTCCTGCATTAGTAACGTGCCGTAAAATGGCAGATGAATCGATTTAATGACAAGTATATATTAGCTGGCTACTAAATATAAGTGGCTGGCGACTAAAACATTATACTTTACTGGCCAGGGAAGAGTAAATTTGAACTGACTTTGTGAACTCAAAACAGATTAAAAGTAAATATTAAAGAGATGCTTGCGCAGGGCTTTTGGACTGGTATGCACATTCAACAATATATAATACACATTATGGCATAATATTAACAAGTATAATCATCAGGAATTAGTCTTAGAACTGAAGAAACAAAACATACCTGATTTTTGCGGATGCATCGCAATGTTCCATAATAATATTCATCCCAGTAAGCCAGCAATAAGTATATATTATTTTTCAATACAAAATAAACCACCATTGTCAAAGTGTCGAAATAACTGTATTATGTGTTTGTCCATAAATTAACACACGTACTGAAATAATAATCAGAGTGTTTTCTTAGTTAATTGGTCTTTTCTTTCCGTGGCCTGTACCTATGGTTCCTGATTGGCAGCTGTATATTTAGACGGTCCCCAGTCAATGTGTCTAGACACACTAAAAATACGTGCCTCTTTTAATAAGATCACAGAGTATTGTGTGATAACCGCGCGGACACACCATAAATCGTAATGGACATTATCAGCCGTCCTGCTTTATTACTGTAAATAATTCTGTAAAACCCTTGATTAAGTAGACTTTCCCATCTAAAATCACAAAACTGACCAATTACATAGTCCCAAAGAAAACAAAATTATCACTTGGGTATCGTGAGTGGTTGTTTTTGCTCCAACATCCTAACAATAGGCCTAATAATATATGCATTTTTTCTTTGGATTTTTTAAGAGAAAAATACTATAACTCCATTTTGTTCTATTGATGCAAATTGTAATACATTTAGTTAAATAGTTTATTATACTATCAAGTCATTTATGTTGTTTTACTAGTCAGATTGATGAAAGCGAAGCGCCTTGTAGTAAATTAGAGCGTTTGTTTACACTGTGCATACAGGAGTTGGTCAGAGCTGACGTCACTTCGCCCCAAGCTATACATGTGTAGCACCAGACTCCACAAAAATAAAACAAAATGGCTGCCCCCAGTTAGCAGGAATAATCATGGTTTTTTTTATTAACTCTAAAATTGCAAGTTTTTCATTTGTTAAAGTGTCAGTATGTTTTGGGGGTCCGGGTATGCACCTCTCCAACACACGGCTCTTGTTTGAGTCGACTGTCCCTTTAAAACAGTAACTGCACCATTATTACTAAGTATCTGAATCTCATCCCCATAAATTGTCATCCCCTTACAACCCCATTGTTCTTGATCGTGCACATGTCATTCACTGTTATGTCACTTTCACTCAATGAATACAGCCACTGGTATAAATAAATCTTACAGCATGCTGACAAACAAAACAAATAACAAACTCATTATATAGATTTACTTACAATTCAGAGTTGCAAACATGTTAACGGTAAAAATGCCGTGGACACTATTTGTCCACAGCATTCTTTTTACCAGGGGTGGGATTTGGCTCAGTCGGTTGAGTGCTCGCTTGAGGTGCTTGCATCACAGGATTGAACTACTTCGGTGGATCCATTCAGCTGATTGGTTTTTTTCTCATTCCAACCAGTGCACCACAACTGAACAAAGGCCATGGTATGTATTTTCCTGTCTGTGGGAAAGTGCATATAAAAAATCCCTTGCTGCATTAGAAAAAATGTAGTGCGTTTCCTCTGATCACAACGAGTCAGAATTATCAAATGTTTGACACCCAATAGCCGATGATTAATTAATCTGTGTGCTCCAGTGGTGTCATTAAACAAAATAAAATAAACTTTTCTTTTTGCCATGGTCATTTTCTTAATTGCATGGGTTGTGACTGTAAAGCACACATAAACACTAAGGAAGAAACCTGAGACTACTATTAAACACCTCTGTCAAAAACTGGCCGACTGTGTTTTATTCATTTATTTCAACTTATTTTTGTGCTTATATCCTATTAAGGTTCAAGCACGCTGTCATGGGCACACACCTCAGCTATCTAGTCCGTCTGTCCAGAAGGGTGGGTTAGTTGTTAGTAAGAGAGAAGTTGAGGTATTGGCCATTGAGTCGTTAAAACTCGCTCTGGGTTGGAGCCGGTACCAAGCTACAAACCCAGTACCTACCAGCCTTATGTCTGATAGCTTAACCACGATACCACTGAGGCCAGTTTTGTGCTTTAAATAGGGGTGTCTGGTTTCTCCTGGAAGGGTCTGTTATAGTGTGTTATGAATGTATTCCAAAATTATTAAATTGAAGGTCTGTGACCACAGATTTAAAAAACTATTTTAGACCCACCCTTTGGTCGTAATACATTTCGATTTTTAGCATTTTTTAACATTAAGCAGTTAAAGTACATATATAACTAGAATACAGCTAAAAGACCCTCAAGCTATGTAGTCAGTACAGCAAGCTGTGTAATGTATGTACGTTATCGTAAAGGTACATGTATGTATGTTGCAAACATACAGATATCTATTGATAACTTAGGCAAAAACTGTGTAATTTGGTTAAGGGCGAAAAAGCTATACCATAATATATAATCATAATAACCAAAAATATATAACTACATGTACATGAAGGGTCAGCAGCTTTAACCATGCCTTTAAAGGTAGTACCAGGGGCGGGATGTAGCCCAGTGGTAAAACGCTTGCTCGATGCGCATGGGCTATTTCTCGTTCCAGCCAGTGCACTGCGACTGGTATATCAAAGGCTGTTATATGTACTACCTGTTATAGGCTGTCTGTGGGATGGTGCATATAAAAGATCCCATGCTGCTAATTGAAAAGAGTAGCCCATGAAGTGGCAACAGTGGGTTTCCTCTCTCAATAACTGTGTGGTCCTTTATTATATGTCTGACGCCATATGAATGAATGAATGTTTAACGACACCCCAGCACGAAAAATAAATCAGCTATTGGGTGTCAAACTATGATAATGCAAACAAATAAGGTGGACGCCATATAACCGTAAATAAAATGTGTGTCGTTAAATAAAACATTTCTTTCTTTAAAGGTAGCACCAGAAATTAGAATCCAGGTGTATGGTGTTTATGAATTTACAAATAAATAACAAAATAACTCCATGGTGTGAATAGCTTATCTTATGTTTACGTTCATAGTTTATAGCAAACTGTTTTCATTGTGTGTGTACTGTAACGTTTTTTTTACTTTCAGTCTCTGATCTTTGCACAATATCCAGTACTACAATCCTTAACGTCAAATGATTCTTTAATTTGACAATTTCTCAACAAGCCAGCGTGAAAAGGTAAGTAAAACTAACCCAATTAGCAACCCTCAGTTGTTATAAAACTGGTACTTTTACAAGACCAATTCTTACATAGGACAAACAAAAATATATTTTAAAATTTTAAATGATAAAATTTGTCATAAATGCAACATTTCCCAACTACATCAAATATCCATCCTATCAACATCATCAACATCATCATTTCCTGTCATGCCTAATGGCATTTAGGGCAGCAATGAAGTTCCTCCATGCCGATCTATCCCTTGCCAATCTTTCAATGGTGCCCCAACTGTGTCCTGTTTCCTTCATCTCTATTTCCACTGTTTGGCGCCATGTTTGTTTTCGGACATCCTCTCTTTCTTTTCCCTATCCTATGAGCATAGCCTTATTATTTAGGGAATATTTTCATAGTGAGAGATGTAATTTTATTTTTTTCATTTCTTTTCTTGTCTTTACATAGATGCCTGGCAAGCTGAAGATAAGGATTGTCGCTGCTCGCAGCTTGCCGGTAATGGACCGAGCAAGTGATCTGACAGATGCTTTTGTTGAGGTTTGTACAAAGTCATGTCCATATATCCGATCTACATTAGCTACATATGCCTAGACAAATTTGTATTGAAAAGGAATATTTCTTTATTGATACCTTAGATAGTACACTCTGTGGAATTGCTGGCTCTCTGGTGGTACTTGCAAAATTTGGTCAAAAGGTGTAGACAATGAGAGAAGATATCAACTGCTAACACACAGGAAACTCACTATGGAACACAGAGTAGGGGGTATTATATATATGTATTTTTGCACAAGTATAACATACTACAGTCTTTGATACAGCTGTCATAGAGAACTGGTTGGAATGGGGAAAGGATCAAAACTTAAGTTTGTGTTTGGAGTGTGAAATATCCAAATAAACTGATACAGAAAAGGATATATATAGAGGATACTCCCCGAATGTCTTGTGATATCATAATTTATCAGCACGAGTTGATAAAAGTATGAAAACCGAGGCTTGCCAAGGATTTTTATACCTTTATCAATGAGAGTTGATAAATTATATCACAAGACACGAGGGGGTATTCTTTTTATCATCCAATATCATTCTTTGCAACAATTGTAAACAATTTCAGAAATGTGGGTTTATTGTTACTTTATTTGGCAGTAGTAGACTCGTTAACTAGTAGAACGATAGTTGCGTGACGTAATGATAGGTTTAGCGCTGAAACATACACAGTGACATCACAAAAGAAGCGATATCTCCAAAGGAGAATATCAAAGGAGATATCGCAAATTATAGTGCTAGCGATATCTCCTATAAAAGCCTTTAATGGATGATAAATACAAATAATGTTTGAGACCAGATTTAATACCACTAGAGCAGTTATTTTGTGTATAAAATGCACAGATATAATGTGGGGTTTAATATCAGTATTGTCGGATTGACTGCCAGTAACACTGTTAACATGTCAGTACTGTGGATGAGAGCTTTTGTTGTAGTCGGTATTCTCTGTTTCTATTTAGGGGTCCCTTTATTCTTTCCATCGGTATATACCGTCCAAATCAAGGCCAGATTCAAGGAAGAAAGAAATATGACATGACACTCAGGACTTGTCAACTGGATAATAAAAAAAAATAAAAAAAATGTGTAAGTTCTCCAGACTTGCAGTGTACATGCACATGTATGTATGTTTGTTTCTGCAAATTTAAAATAAATGACACATTTGTGTAATTTCAGGTGAGGTTTGCAAATGAGACGTACAAGACTGATGTGTTCCGCAAGTCACTGAACCCTCAGTGGAATTCAGACTGGTTTAAATTTGAGGTAGGTTGGTGATGCATGTTTTCCACCTTGGAAAGAAAGAAAGAAATGTTTTATATAACAACGCACTCAAAACATTTTACTTACGGTTATATGGTGTCAGACATATGGTTAAGGATCACACAGATTTTGAGAGGAAACCCGCTGTCGCCACTATATGGGCTACTCTTCCGATTAGCAGCAAGGGATCTTTTATTTGCGCTTCCCAAAGGCAGGATAGCACAAACCATGGCCTTTGTTGAACCAGCCTGTAGACCAATGGCCTACCACGATGCCACCGAGGCCGGTTTTTTTCCACCTTTGATACCGGTACATGTATTAACATAAGCCAGAACTATGCTTTACAGTAACCTGACTGAGCAAACAGTTACTATTGATTGAATTGTCTTGTTCCAGCCAGTGCTCCACAACTGGTGTAACAAAGGCCGTGGTATGTACTATCCTGTCTGTAGGATGGTACATATAAAAGATCCCTTGCTGCTAATCGAAAAGAGTAGCCCATGAAGTGGCAACAGCTGGTTTCCTCTCAATATCTGTGT
Source organism: Gigantopelta aegis (assembly GCF_016097555.1). Classification (NCBI taxonomy): domain Eukaryota; kingdom Metazoa; phylum Mollusca; class Gastropoda; order Neomphalida; family Peltospiridae; genus Gigantopelta; species Gigantopelta aegis. Next base: position 41,331,918 of record NC_054707.1, on the reverse strand, counting down.
GGTTCTTAACCATACGTTCGACACCACATAACTGTAAATAAAATGTGTTGAGTGCGTTGTTAAATAAAACATTTCCATCCTTCCTTCCTTGATTGAATGATTAGTTGATTGCTTGGTTTGGTTTGTTGGTTGATGATATTGTTTTGGGTTGGGTTTTTCTAAATGGATTGAGCACAATTCTTTCATTCTACTAAACCCTCTTCATAATACACATGGTAAAAGACAATGATACCTTTTTTAGACTGACTCACGTTTTCAATTTGAAATATTAATTTAAGAAAAAAGAATATTCAAAATTACAATTTCTTTAAAATGTTCAAAAGATGATGGGTCGAATTTACAAAGCCTGTTTGTCTTATAAATGTAGATGTTTAAGCATTGTAAATGTATGTAGTTACATGCATCTAAGTCAAACAGGCTTTGTAAATTCGGCTCAAGGTGACCCAGAGTAAGCTCAAGAAATTTCTTATTTCACATAGAAATCATTGAGTCCATTGTAGTGAATTGGGAATCAATTATCAGTAATATATGTTGGGGGAAGGGGAAATTTGTAATGTTACTGTTCAATCACTGCCTTATTTAAATCCATATTTTTCTACAGTCGCTGTTGTAATTTTTTCATAGTTTATTTGTGTATATGAAGAGTTTCATCGCAAAATGCGATAAATGCCATATTAAAAACCATTGTGCAAATACCACTCGGACACTGTTCACACGCAAACACCAGTTCAAATTCAGTTTTAGCAAAACGCGATACGATTGTCTGAAGATATATCACAGATTGCAGAGAAACTGAAGTGGTATTTATGGTGGTTTGGAATAAAAAGTTTTTAGGATTAGGTGTGTATAGTGGCGTTTATCGCATTTTGCGATGAAACTCTTCATATGTAGTTGATTAAGAAAACTAAAACTCTGTGGCTGACTTTGTAGGTGGATGATGAAGTCCTGCAGGACGAAGCATTGGAATTAAGGTAAGGTACATGTACATTTATACAAGCTGAAAGAAAACTCTTGGGTTTACAATTTTTACATACCTTTTATTTTCGACCCACTTATATGCAATTATTGCATACAGAAGTGACACAAACGACAATACACACTCTTCTGGTGATTGCTATAATGTTCTGTTTTTATTCACTTTCACAGATAATTAAAAAAAAAATATAAAGTTATATTTATTCTGTAGAACAAAATGTATGAAAAATGGTTTTACCTCACATTTTATTGCAAATTTAATGATGGAAACAGAGCCATATGTCAACTCATTCATCTGTATGGCATCATCAGGGCTCGAAACGGCCTGTGGCCAGGTCACCAAATGCGACTAAAGTCCCGTTTGGGCGACTTAAATATTTAAAAATAATGGCGTTAGTCACCCCAATAATATTATTTGGGCGATCTTTTCTCTGTGATATATGAGCCACTATTAATAATTGTATGGCATTTTGTTTCGCAAAACTGAACGTATATCGGCTTACCGTAATTTGCCAACATTCATTTATATTAATTATAAACATTGATGTTGTAGACCGAATGCAGTTAGGTGTAATTTTTATAAAACAAAGACATTCGGATCCAGTTCATAACCATTCAGAAAATCTCGGGCAGAACATTCCCGAATGCTGTCTTAGTTTTTGTCATCTGCTTCATGGTGTTCTGCGTTCTGGTTTTTTTTTTAATCTTGTTTTAATTGGGGGTTTTGATTGGCCAGTCAATTTGCCGGATGGAATTTTCTTAAACACACATCAAGAACCAAAGGGAAAAAGCAAGCATACCAAGGAAGTTTACTTTGTTTTCAGTTCTGTGTAACGCAAATGAAGGTAGGTTATGTTAGGATAAAGAGAACTTTACCCCCACTTCGTTTGTATCTATTTCTTACAAATACGTATACTATTAAACACTGAACATGTGAACAACACTTCGCTAACATGTGAACAATTATGTAGCCCAATTGGTTGTACATTATGTTTTTGTATTATATGTGAGCTACCCCTGGGAGACGAGTCACGCCATGTAATTTTGTGTTAACGATGTAAACAAAAAATTATTAAGTTCAGACATTTTGTAAAATTGTACAAAATAAGTAAATAATTTGCTCAAGTCGTATTTTCTTTTAATTTTTCATTTCAATACTATGTATTTTGGTATCTTTGCTATGTAACCGGCTTCGGTGGCGTCGTGGTAGGCATCGGTCTACAGGCTGGTAGGTACTGGGTTCGAATCCCAGTCGAGGCATGGGATTTTTAATCAAGATACCGACTCTAAACCCTGAGTGAGTGCTCCGCAAGGCTCAATGGGTAGGTGCAAACCACTTGCACCGACCAGTGATCCATAACTGGTTCAACAAAGGCCATGGTTTGTGCTATCCTGCCTGTGGGAAGCGCAAATAAAAGATCCCTTGCTGCTAATCGGAAGAGTAGCCCATGTAGTGGCGACAGCGGGTTTCCACTCAAAATCTGTGTGGTCCGTAACCGTATGTCTGACGCCATATAACCGTAAAATAATGTGTTGAGTGTGTCGTTAAATAAAACATTTCTTTCTTTTTTTCTTTCTTTGCTATGTAGAAATGATTCTTCAAATCAATATTATTTTATTGAAGCACATTTCATATGCTTACTTAAATATTTGGCTTAAAACCTGAAATATGAATATTTCATGTTTGGGCTACCTAAAGCAAGTTTGGGCCACTGAAAATTAAATTTTAGTGGCCCAGATATTTGTTTTTGGGCCACCATATTTTTTGACGAGTTTCGAGCCCTGCATCATTTTGTACTTTTGCCAAATCATAATGATGTCATATTTAGTATTGGTAACGTCATTGGTTAGTAATAATAAGCGCTAAATTGCCCATTAATATCATCCATTATATTAGTGAGTGGTATTTTTCAGGGAGAAGTATGAAAAATATTTTCCCTTTCATAAGTGACAGCTGGGGTATATTCATTTTGCATTTCCTATAACATCTCTATATATCTTCTTTTCTTTAATGGAAGCACAAAAATATTTAAAATCAAATGAAAAACAAAAGAAATATGTTATATTTTGTTGGTAACATTAAAAGTATTGTATATTAAATTGCAGGGTATTGGATTATGACACATACTCTGCCCATGATGTCATTGGTAAGGTGTATGTCGATCTTAAGCCATTGCTGACCAGAACTGACCCTCACATCATCAGTGGATGGTTTCCTATCTATGATACCATGCATGGTAAGTACAGGTACCATCCTGCTTGCTCGTCATGACATGATGGATGAACAAGGCTAAAACGTATTGTAAAGTTGGAATATAATTTCAACCTTTTCTTTGTTCTTGTTTTATAATGTTTTAAAAGAGGTTCATAGTCATAGCAATGGTGAGGCTACTCTTGTACCCTTAAAGGCATTGACCTTACAATATTTTTATTGTTAAATTATACATTACTTAAAACTCCATACATAAATTATCACTTTTGACAAATTCATTGCGCTGAATTTACAAAGCACTCATGTAACTACATACCGTATATTTTCGCCTGTAAGTTGATCTCGGCTATAAGTCGAGTCCCTAATTTCAAGCCCTGAAAACGTATTTTTTTATTGACCCGTTTATAAGTCGACCCATGAAAAACAACTTATCAATATTGAAATATTTCTTATTTTCTGCACATGAGAACAATAATGTACAATATTTGAACAAAAGAAAATTATTTTACAAACTTCGGTTTTCACGTTTTGTACATCGCAATATAATCAGACTATTCCAATCAAACTGTCATTATTACATAGCATCAAAACGAAATATTCCCTTAGTAGAGAGTGAAAGCTGTTTGACTGTTACTGTATGGTACTGTACAGATGGTTTTGTGCACAGACAACAACTTTATTTATAAACACTGCCAACAGATCACTACGATAAAACTGAAAGTATCACGTTTTGCCGCCATATTAATACATGTAAGGAGGATAACTCTGGAAAGTACACTGGTTTTTGTACCAAATGATGTGTGTCCCTATGGTCTCACTGCACAGATGTCATCTGCCATTGAAACCCATGTTAAACTGCCCAGCTTCAAGCGAAGATTGCCCATAGCACGGGTTCTCGTTGGCACTAACAACACACACCATTGCGAACATACATTATATAAGCATTTATATTCATTCCAAAATTGTGAACATTTCCGTCTCAGTTTTTTGCTATATGACCGCATCTGGCTGTAGTACTGGTCCGAACAGGTGGTTCATTAACCGATTCACTCCGGCTGTCACTTGCACTATATATACCCATGTCCCATAAGGTCGATGCACAATATTACAAAATAACATGGGCAAAATACAGCCAGAAGGCTTACCATTAAACATACATATTGTTTTAATTCTTCACCATTTCCTAGAAGTGAATATGTGAATCATAACATATGCCACAATTAGGAACTATAGTGGACCGTCATCAATCAACTCTCACCCGGAAGTGATCTGTGTAGTGAGACCTATTGCTCTAGATGGTGAACTGCAGAGATCAGTCTATTTTAAGGGAAATCTCAGTAATGTTCATGAAGTTAATCACCGCCAAAACATTGTTTGAACAACCATTAATGCCAGTGACCAGATTTCAAAATAAACTCAGGCAACAGGTAGTTAGTATTGTTTACATTTTTACTATTAGTGATGACTGTTAATTTAACTAAGTGGACTGTTGTCTTGGCATGTGAGTGAGATCGTATGCCTTTTCGCATAACGAAAACCATTCTAATGCCAAAAAAAAAAGGTTATAAAAAATAAATGTGTCAAATTAACATATTTGAGTATAAATACATGGCATACTTCAACAGTAAAACTTGTAAAATAATCCCCAAAACAGTAATATTTTTTGGTGAAATTTTTTTACCCTCTTATAAGTTGACCCCCCAAGTTATAAAATAATTTTTGGGTGAAAAAAATTCGACTTATAGGCGAAGATATACTGTAACATAAATAGGCTTCGTAAATTTGGCACAATGTGTTTTTTGTCATTCAGAGACAAGTTCAGGAGAGCCAGCAATCGCAGTTGCTGGCTAAACTGGATTTTTCGCCCAACATTAGATGAATGTGATTTAAGTGAAGACAATGGTACCAGTCAAATTGTTTGTGAGTCTTGGCCTAAACATAACACTGGTGTTGGTAATAGTTCTAAATTAATTTTTATATAAAATATGAGAGGTACTTACATCAGGAACTATGATAATTGATTTTTTTTTTTTAAATCAATAACTGAGATTTGATTAATTTTGTTTCAGGTGTGAGAGGTGAGCTCAATGTTTTGGTGAAGGTGGAACTATTCACAGATTTCAACAAGTTCAGGCAGTCCTCTTGTGGGATTCAGTTCTTCTGCAGTGAGTTTAATATTACAACTGAACTAAGATGGCAGATTTGTTGTCAGTGAACATATCCATACTTAGCCCAAAAGTTAATAAATGTACAGGGTTCATCTAGATCTTGGAAATCTAGGAAAGTTATGGGATTTGTAAAATTTTATTTAATTTTTATTCCTAGGTCATGGAAAGTCATGAAATCTTAAATTGGGCCCTGTGAAGTCATAAAATTTTGAATTTGGTCATGAAAAGTAGTAACATTTTGAACTGAACCTTGGAAAGTCATAACATTTTGAATTAGTTCATGGGAAGTAATGCAATGTTGAATTGGGTCATGGACAGTCATGACATTTTTAATTGGATCATGAACAGTCATGAAATTTTTAATTGGGTTCATGGAAAGTAATTGAATTTTGAATTAGGCCATGGAATGTCATGGAATTTTGAATTAGGCCATGGAAAGTCATGGAATTTTGAATTGTGTGATGGAAAGTCATGTAATTTTGTATTGGGTCTTCGAAAGTCATTAAACCGGCCTCGGTGGCGTCGTGGTTAGCCATCGGTCTACAGGCTGGTAGGTACTGGGTTCGGATCCCAGTCAAGGCATGGGTTTTTTACTCCAGATACCGACTCCAAACCCTGAGTGAGTGCTCCGCAAGGCTCAATGGGTAGGTGCAAACCACTTGCACCGACCAGTGATCCATAACTGGTTCAACAAAGGCCATGGTTTGTGCTATCCTGCCTGTGGGAAGCGCAAATAAAAGATCCCTTGCTGCCTGTCGTAAAAAGAGTAGCCTATGTGGCGACAGCGGGTTTCCTCTCCAAATCTGTGTGGTCCGTAACCATATGTCTGACGCCATATAACTGTAAAATACAATGTGTTGAGTGCATCGTTAAATAAAAACATTTCTTTCTTTCTCGAAAGTCATTAAATATTAAATTGAGTCATGGAAAGTCATTGTAAACAAAAGTTGGTTGGTAATTAATTTTATTCCCTATTTAAAATAACAAAAGAAGAAATTAATATATTGCATAATGTGTAACGATATATATATTTTTAAAAATGTATTATATTAATTTAGCATTCAAACACACTGATCTAGGCACATGTCTTACCTATCTGGGATGTCTATCTAGTACATAGATTAATCAGTAGTTGTGTAGTAGTATAGATTCGGATTTAAGAATTTTACAATATGCTTGTAAAACTGACAAGCCTTTATCCTAATGTAATCCATCCAGTTGTTAAGGGAAAATTCTTTTTTCAGCTGCTGAACTTCCAGCCAATCATCGACTGCTGTGTATTATGGGGTTCGTGGAGGAACTTGTCGTCAATGATGACCCTGAATATCAATGGATTGACAAAATACGTACACCGCGGGCTTCCAACGAGGCACGGCAGAAACTCTTCTCAAAACTCTCTGGTATGCTGTGTTGATATTTAGTTTTAAGTTAAAATGTACAGAGGTGAAAGGTCAGATTAAGAGGTGAAAGCTCAGATTAAGAGGTGAAAGCTCAGATTAAGTATTCATGAAATGAGAAAGGTTTATAGACATTTGCAAGCCATTCGAAATTATGAACATCATGAGCATACAAATCATACATTTTGTACTCCTTTTTTATTCTTCATTTTCTCTGTCTGTTTCTGTTTCTGTTTCTTTGTCTCTGTCTCTCTGTCTCTCTCTCTCTCTCTCTCTCTCTCTCTCTCTCTCTCTCTCTCTCTCTCTCTCTCTCTCTCTCTCTCTCTCTCTCTCTCTCTCTCTCTCTCGATTTTTGGAACACCCTTCTAAATGTGGTGCGTGAAATGTTAATTGTTAACAGCCTTTTCATGAAGTATAATTAGTTCACTATTAGTCCCCTATCGGTCCAACCGGAGGGGACTATAGGTTTCATCTCTGTGCTTCTGTCTGTCCATCCGTCCGTCCGTCCAACATATGTTTTCCAGATGTTTTTTGCAGAATGCTTTGAGATATTGAGCTGATATTTTTGTGTGTAGCATTACCCTTGAACTTAGGAGATATGAAAATTAGTTTTCCGGACTTTTGTTTTGCAATACCTGAAAATATTGAGGTGAAATTTTGTATATAGCTTTATCATGTACTGTTACTGATCAAGTTTAACTTTCATGGTGATTTACCCACTTTTCACAGTTTTTTTGGCCCTTGAATTTAGGAGATACGAAATATTGTTGGGTCAGATAGGGGACGTGTATTGCTTTAGCAGTACTCTCGAATTTTGTTGAATATTCAAAGCTCTGTGAAGCAGTTATATCTGTTATTTTACAAACACATGCATACCACACAAAAATATGTAATTGAATTTTGAATTAGGCCATGGAATGTCATGGAATTTTGAATTAGGCCATGGAAAGTAATTGAATTTTGAATTAGGCCATGGAATGTCATGGAATTTTGAATTAGGCCATGGAAAGTCATGGAATTTTGAATTGTGTGATGGAAAGTCATGTAATTTTGTATTGGGTCTTCGAAAGTCATTAAACCGGCCTCGGTGGCGTCGTGGTTAGGCCATCGGTCTACAGGCTGGTAGGTACTGGGTTCGGATCCCAGTCAAGGCATGGGATTTTTAATCCAGATACTGACTCCAAACCCTGAGTGAGTGCTCCGCAAGGCTCAATGGGTAGGTGTAAACCACTTGCACCGACCAGTGATCCATAACTGGTTCAACAAAGGCCATGGTTTGTGCTATCCTGCCTGTGGGAAGCGCAAATAAAAGATCCCTTGCTGCTAATTGGAAAGAGTAGCCCATGTAGTGGCAACAGCGGGTTTCCTCTCAAACTCTGTGTGGTCCTTAACCATATGTCTGACACCATATAATTGTAAATAAAATGTGTTGAATGCGTCGTTAAATAAAACATTTCTTTCTTTCTTTTGCTAAACTACCTGTAAACATTCATACTTATAAATTTGATTTTATTAAATATGTTTTAGAACCTTAAATTTCAACAAGTAGAAATTTTAACATTTATTTTTGATTTTCAGGAGAGTTGCAGAGAAAAATTGGAGTGAAAGTCCTTGAACTTGGTGGTAATGCTGTTATTGGGTAAGTAGTGTTTTTAGAATCAAACTGTCCAAAATGCTAAGTTAATCTGTATTATGAAGCATTCATATGGTATGATCAGAACATAGCAAATTTTGTCGCTAGTTGTATTAGTATTACTCAGATTATTATTAACTGTAGTTACTGTTATTGTAATACAACGAAATCACAATGTGTTAATTTTTTAACAGATTTTTGTATACATGTCATTCTAAGTAAATGAAGATCGTTTACACCACTGAAAAATACATGCAGGTTTTAAGTGATCATCTGTGGCAATCATCCTAGAAGCTTACTTCAAAATTTATTTGGTAATAGTGCATTTACAATTACTGGTTATAGATTAGCTTCTATCTTTAGAATAAAATATTTAATTTTCCGACCCAGTTACAACTGGTAAATACCATATGCCAACTGACACATTTAGTTTTTTCATATTTAAAAAAATAGTAGTAGTATATTTGTTTGGTGGTGGTTTTTGGGTTGGGTTTTTTAATACATCATTAGACAAGTGTTTAAAAACTTGGTTGTTATGTATAAATGACCAGCTCTGTGTTATAGATATCAGCTCTGTATTGTAGATATCAGCTCTGTGTTACAGATATCAGCTCTGTATTGTAGATATCAGCAATGTTTTGACTTGGAGGGTGAATCCGGGATTGTAGTTCGAGGTATCGGGACTGCTGTTACACTCACAAAAATCTCAGGACAAATGTCGCCTCATGGAATTTCACCACATAGAGAGTACGTTTCACGTATATATGTAACCCGTTTCTTTTGCTTTTGATTAAAAATGCTTTGTGTTACTATGTATTTGTTTATGTGCAATTAAAATAATTTCATATCAGTATAGATCATGAATAATTATATTTGCAAACTTTCGTTTTTGATAGGCACAAGCACAGTTGCACCTGTGTACTTCTATAAGTAACTTTAATCTGATGGGTACAAAACAATGCATCCCTAATTATATGAGCCATAATTCTTCAATTGTGACATAGGCAGGTTATCAGTATAATAATATTTTTTGAAATGATTGACATTAAATCTAACAAAATAACATTCAGGGCTTTAGATTGCACAATGTTGCCAAAATACATTAAATTCAGTACCAACATTCTGACTTCAAAACATTTCGCTTCAAAACCACTAAAATATTAAGCTTTAATTAGATTTAAATAACTTTAAATGCATTTCTTAACACCCACAACTCTTCAATAAATGTTAATAACATAACTATACTAAAAAGACATTCTTGTCTTTGGAACGGACATAAAATCTGTTCACCCAAATTTGTAAAATCTAACGCCCTGAAATATTATGTAAATTATAAATTAATATCATTCAAGACACTTTAAACATTTCTAGGGGTTCAGTTCCATCCTGGTTAGACTGGAGGAGTGCGATTTGTCTTCTCCTTGGCAGTTTGAGAAGTGATTTTATACTCTTCTTTGTTTTTCAAAAACAAAAGTCTAAAATACCCTATATTTTCTTATAGTATGAAACACCTGTGTGTATTTTTTGTTTACAGAAATTAGACTTTAGAAAAAAAACATATATGTCATTGTTTCTTAAAATATTATAAATGGTTTTTTTATTTATGACAACTTAATATATTTTTTGTAATTAAAACTGAACATACTAATATTTTGATAATTTACAGATCAAGATTTATTTTTTGTTAATTTAAAATCCATGGTCTAATCTAAAGTATATAAAGATACTGTGCTATTTTAATTTTAGTGAGTGTACAATCCCACCTTGGAGGACTACTAAACAAATTAATAAATAGAATGTCAGAATGGGTAATAGCCCATTTTTACCAATCTCCTACGTCGTCGTATACTACGGTATATTAGATGATTTGAGAAAATCAAAATGTGGCCTCTTTACATAGGTGGCTGCTTAATACAGGTCAGTTTATACTACATGTATTTTAGATGATTTGTGAGAATTAAAATGTTGCCTCTTAACACAGGTGGCTGCTTAATACAGATTAGTTTGTACTACATTAGATGATTTGAAAGAATATAATGTGGCCTCTTAAACAGGTGGCTGCTTACTACAGGTTAGTTTGTACTACATTAGATGATTTGAAAGAATATAATGTGGCCTCTTAACACAGGTGGCTGCTTACTACAGGTTAGTTTGTACTACATTAGATTATTTGAGAGAATATAATGTGGCCTCTTAAACAGGTGGCTGCTTACTACAGCTTAGTTTGTACTACATTAGATTATTTGAGAAAATATAATGTGGCCTCTTAAAACAGGTGGCTGCTTACTACAGGTTAGCTTGTACTATTTTAGATGATTTGGGAGAATATAATGTGGCTTCTTAACACAGGTGGCTGTTTATTTCAGGTGGCATATAGAGCAGGTTTTCGTTATCTGAGGCCTAATTCACAAAGGTCTCTTAGCCTCTGCTAGACAACAAAGCATCCTCTTTGTAAGACTTTTAGCATTGCACTACGAGATCGCAAAGTTGCAAGAGTTTAGTGAATTAGGCCCCTGGTTAGCAATGAGTGTTATCAGGTGAGTGACATGATATTGGCTCACTGGAAGGATTTTCAAAGTGGGGGGGGGCTAATTTTTATGGCTGTATAAAATGTGTTGTGCGAAATTGCGAGCGCCACAGGCACAAAGCCCCAAATCCCCATAAGGAAAATTTTAAAATATTAACCCCCTTCATAGCGATTCTGGCGTGTTTTCGGCTTATTACCTGAGATATTTAAAGTCCCAAAATAAAAACTGGCAAAAAAAAGTTGGGAGGGAGGGGCAGCCAAGCCCCCCCTAGCCCTCCCAACTCCTACGGGCCTGAAAAGTACATGTACAGTGGTATTATAAAGCTACTTATCAAAATCTCTTAATTATGTATATATATGAGTGACATTTTACATTGCCTCGTGTGGTTTGTACACTCACTAGAATGATAAAATCCAGATAACAATTTTTGTATATAAATATAAATGTATAAAATGTGCATGTGCTTTTCATGTTTCCATACTGATGTTTATTTTTTATTTATGCACATTATGCTAGTTTTCATTCACTAACTTATTATTCCTATCTGCTTCATGTTTGTTACACTGTGACTAGCATCGGGAAGCTTACGTCAACATTGTCTGGTATGTCCTATAGGATATTTTACAACATAACACTTCACTTGTTGTTTGTGTGGTTTTCTTTAATCTCTTTCACATTTTATCATTGTTTTTGTCACCCGAACCAAAAGTAGTGCCTCTTTGTTTTTTTCAGTGGTAATAACATTAACCATTTTTAGCTCCACTATAACATTTGTCAGCAGAGCTTTTCTAATCCTGATTTGTCCGGCGTCTGTCCGTCAATGTTTTGTTTGAAGTATTATCTTCTCCAATAGTTTTAATTGAGTTGTTCTAAAACTTTGGTACAATGATCTTCTAGGGCATAAACTAATAGAGAAATATTTTTTTTAATTAATTTAAAAAAAAAAAAAAAAAAATTTTGAAAGTCTATCTTCTATAGTTTTGATCGCATAGTTCTGGAACTTGTATGAATACTGATTCGCAAACTAATAGAGATATTTTTTGGAATTTTTAATTTTTAAATTAAATGTTTAAAATTTAAATAAACAATTAACATTGAAAATGTTCTTAGTCTGTTCTCAACTAGAGTTTTAAATTTAACAAATTTAAGTAGATGTTTTACCTCCACTATGACATTCGTTAGTGGAGCTTTAATGGTGTCTGTCGGTCTGGAATCTGTCAACGTTTTCTTTGAAATCTATCTTCTTAGAGTTTTAATTGGGTTGTTCTGAAACGTGGTACAACGATCCTCTAGGGTACACTCCACAAACTAATAGAGATATATTTCAGAAATTTTGAATATTTGAATTTTTATTTTTAAAATTAAAAATTTGAAATTCAATCTTCTACTAAAGTTTTGATGGGACAGTTCTAAAACTTGATACATTGTACTATGATTCACAGACAAATAGAGAGATTTTATGTAATTCTGTAATTTTTGTTACATTTTAAAAATTTAGATCTAATTAACATGTCAAAACTTAAAATTAAATAGCAGAGCTCTTATAGGCTGATACGCCTATTTTAATTTAATCAATTTTGAATATTTGAATTATTATTTTTAAAATAAAAAAATTTAAATTCTATCTTCTCCTAAAGTTTTGATGGGACAGTTCTAAAACGTAGTACTATGATTCTCTGGGGCATTCTTCACAGACTAAGAGAGATATTGTGTAATTTTTTAATTTTGGTTTCATTTAAAAAAATTAGATCAACTTAACATGACAAAACTGAAAATTAAATAGCAGAGCTCTTATAGGCTGATAGGCCTATTGTTTTATTTTACCCCAGATACCTATCGATTGATAACACTTACATTTTTGTATTCAAGTATATTTTGTGTTTAGCAGTTTCTTCTCTTAAACTGTAATTGGTAGGTCAGCTGAGCTTTATTAACACACTGAGGTAAAGTCAGTTAGAATATAGGTATTACTGTTTTTTAATATCACTGACATCAACTATTTTTGTTAATTTGTGGTGATGCTGTTTTCTGTAGATGTTTTTATGTAGTCAGATATGTAATATTAATTTTTATTATATAACATTTAGTGAAATATCTTAAAATATCAGTGAAATAAAAGTGTTATCAGTCACTCAGTGACGATAACACATTTTAGAGTGAAAATTTCACTATTTCACTCAAAAATGTGTTATCTTCACTGTAAGAAAGCTGGAACTATTTTGCTACTGGCATTTTAAAAATAAAGGTAAATTGCTAAAAGTTATATAATAAATAGAAAATTTCATGTTTTTTGTCAAATATGATTTATATCTCATCTCATGAAGTTTGCAATCATATCACACTGGTCGCACAAGCGCAACTCATGAGATGTGATTGCAAACTTCACTCGATGAGATATAAATTATATTTGACAAAAATCATGAAATATCCTCTATGTAGTGTACAGTTTGGCTGGAATTGAAACACATACAGTTACTAACCATTATTACATCATGTAATCTGTTATTTACTGCATGTTTGCTGTCCCATTGCTGCCGGATAGTATTGTGTATGTGTACTGAAGAACAACAAACATGCAAGGGCTAGAGCTTTATTATATCCTAGCATTCACCAACTTCGTTATTTGCAAATTTGAAAAACAACTGGTGAAATTTGAACTAATTTCATGTTATAATTATAGGATATTAAACAAGCTTCCATTTTGTTTCATGTTTATGTCCCGAGTGAAATAATGTTCAGTTGTCATGAGCTTTAGTGAGTGACAGTGCAAATTATTTCAGCAGGGACATAAACATGATATGAAATGATAGTGAGTTTAATATCCTATTTATTACCCATAATCAGTCTTAATTTATATCACTCGACTCGTTTGGTTGATGTTCCTGTACGGTTGTAGTGCTCCAGTCGATGATGTCACGAAGTGTTACGTCCCACTTGGCATTCTAGTGGGACGTATCGCTTTGATATGTACCTAGATATTTTTAACCATATGGGTAATAATTGATATTTTGTTTGCAAATAACTGGGGTTTTTGCAATTTTTGAAGTGTAATACATGTATATAACTTAGTAAAATTTTCTGCTCACCCGTAACTAACACAGCATGAACAGTTTGTCATTAAAATAATGAAACACTCAATTGATGTTTTACTTGTGCTGTACACATTGTAATGTAGTAGGGATGTGTGTATGCAAATAGATGCAGTGCATTTGCATATACTAATTGTAGTGTATGATTATGTTAATTATAGCTGCAGTGTGTGTGTGTGTGTGTGCTCAAGACAGCATACTTGAATCTTAATTAGAAATTATTTTTTAAAAAGAATTAATAATGAGACAGTATGGTATGTTTAATCAATTATTTTATTAAATGTATTCTTAGTCTTGATTAAAATCAGATGTTACTGTCAAGACCAAGTTTTGATTGAATTATTATTTTTATTTAAAATAAATTACTGGATGAAACCTCATTTTATGAATAGTATTATTAAAATTCTTATTTTGTAGTTTTATCAAGTAGCAATAGAATGTTCCTAATTCACATTTTCTTCCTAGTTTTTCTTTTCATTTTAAACTTTAAATATTTCTGTCTTTTAAATATATTAAATTTAGCCAGTGTAACAGTTCCTTATTATAAGGAACAAAATTACAGGATTAAGTATTCAGTAACAGTAAATGTTTATTTTAATTGTGAAAATGAAATAAATAAAATATGCTTTGTAGTTTTCACAATGTAAATTCTAAGACTATTATTAATGTAATATTAATATAATTCTAAGACTTATTCCATTGATCTATAGTTTAATTTATATAAGATTATATGTTTTAAAGGTAAAATGTCAACTCGTCAATATCAATATTAAAAAATAAATACCAGCTGTACTTTTTGACTCACATGCAGGACATGATGTGAGTGATTAGAATGACATTTTCTCTCTAGGTGTCTGACTGTCTACACACATGATTCAGTAATTGGTTAAAGATAACTTAAAATTTGATTGAAGTTTATATATGATCGCATTTCTACTTTTTACTCCTTTTTTGTTGGAAACAATTTTTAAATTACCAAGAAGACATTGTCTCTGAATATACTCCAGAGGGAATAAGGTGGTGGTGTTATTTCTGTCTGGTATTCCACCCACATACACATTCTTTTTTTAAATCTCCCAGGTGTTATTTAGACCACATTATATATTTTTTTAACTATCTAGTACATAATATGCAAGCCATAATGGCTTTGTCATTCTAATTACATGCTATTTTAACTAAAGAATATTATTATTTAGCATACATGTGTATTATGTAATATATTAATGTGTGGAATCCACTGTGAAATGATTGGAATTCCAATAAAGATTTATATTTCTAATAAATTTATGTGACACTGTTTCTCCACCTGACATTCATTAAAATTGTTTTACTATCTTGTTCTTTCAGCATGAGACGTGTTAGCTTCCATCGGACTAGTCCCAGGAATCATCTTCAAGCGACCACGTCGCCATCAACATCTCCGAAAACACAAATAACATGTGGGTCGCCTCCGCCATCGGCCCCAGCCTCGTTTCCAGGTTACAGTTTCTTCAGTTTCTCTTCTAGCTCTCCGGTTCCCGAGGACTCTGTCCCCACCATCTCCCCACCCTGTCCACACAGCCAGCGGCGATCGGCGTCGCCTGTCCGGGTGGCCATTCCCACACTCAACCGAAGATCATCGGAATCCGACATCAACTCGCCTTCCAGAGGTAACATTGCAGGCATTGAATTTGGGTGATGGGTTTGGGGGAGGGCTTAGGATTCTGCCAGAATTGTAAATGTGATTTAATATAGATATTTCAGGATTCCGTCTCATAATCTTGTACTTCTGACATCAAATTTGGGATTTGTGGAATCACAGAATACTGCTGAATTCACAGTCTGCATTGATAGAGCTTAATCAGTCAGGACACCTTGCACGGTTCTGTCATAATTATCTAATTCTAGTCCCTTATGTGTAAACTTCATTATTTCCATGTTAAAGGGATTAAAAGCAATTTTTCATCATTATATTTTTTCTAATATTTTGTATTGTTTTCTAATATCTTTGTTTTCATAGATATCTTTCTTTTTCATAGTGAAATGGTGATGGGATATCAACAAACATTTAACAGTAGTGCAAGAGGGTGAACATTATTAAGGCAGCAAATGCTATGTTTCTCATCGAGTTAAATTTTATAAATGTAATGTCCCACAAATAATGGATATGAGCATGAAAATATATTTAAAATAAAACACAGAGTAACCTGGCTTCTTTAGACAGGTGATTGTTTAACAGAGATGTCTGTTTGATCAGCTTTCACTGACCTTTCATTTTAATATTTAATAATATCAGGAAACAGCTACACTGGCAGCAGTGGCAGCGGTAGTAATGCTGGAAGTAGTGGTAAGCTGACCTTAGCGAACAAGCTGAATTGTCAACCAACCAACATCGAACTGCTTGTAAGTTGAAAATGTTGTCTTAGGTCTTAAGTCAAACAGAATCATAAAGGTGACCATGATAACATGTGGTTAAAAATACTGTGTCCCAATTTATTAAATGTATACTGATGGAAAGTAATATGGTAAGACAAAAGAAGTAACAGTAAATATTGGCTGCAACCCAAACCCTCAACCACAGCATCAGGATGTTTACCTTGTTACTGGCAGTGCATATAATAAGCATAACCTTTTTTGTAAACAAATTTAAAATAAATCTAAAAAAACAAACACCAACATTATACACTCGTATAGAACTATAGCCAGATAAGTTTTCGTGAAATAAATCAAGAATCAATGTTCTGAACTGCATCAGAATTTTTCTCTGTTATTCCTTTACTTTTTCGTTAATCAGGACTTGCTCTGACACTCGACAAATTCGCCAATAGCGAATTTTAAAAGCAATTGGCAAATTTTAAATTAATTTGGCGAAATAACTTCATGTAATAGTTGACATTTTGTTAGAAAATAATTGTTTTTGAAATTCAACAAATAATTTGGCAAAATTTTCAGCACACCCAGAGCTAGCCCTGTTTAATTTATGAGATTCTTTTTAAGACTGACCTGATTTGTACAGATTTCCTCATTAAATATTGTCTTTTGACTTTATTAAAACGTTTGTGTGATAATCTTTGACACATGTTAATGTTTCATTTTACAGGAGTTTCCTTTCTTTACAATGACAAAGTTTCCTCCTGGTTTCATTGTTCATCTTGGTGGTGTGGTGTCGGCTCGATCGGTCAAACTTCTTGACAAGATACACAATCCAGGTTGGTATATCCTTGTGGTCTGTCACTGCTTACAGCATTCTCTTTTCTCTTTTTTTCCCCCATTTTATACAAGGCGTGTTTAACAACACCTCAGCATATTTTAAACTTCGGCTATTTGGTGTCTATCATATGCATGTTATTTTGACACCTTTCTCTCTATCTACTCCTCTCTCTCTCTCTCTCTCTCTCTCTCTCTCGCTCGCTCTCTCTCTCTCTCTCTCTCTCTCTCTCTCTCTCTCTCTCTCTCTCTCTCTCTCTCTCTCTCTCTCTCTCTCTCTCTCTTTCTTTCTTGATCTCTCAGTCATTTTCTCTTGATCTCTTGAGGTCATTTTATAAATTTCCTATGGCAGTATACAATTTATTTCATTAACTGAACCAAAAAAATCCACATTTAATGGATAGTTTTCAAAATAAAAGGTATTATGCATTTTTCAAACTGAGAAATATTATGCAGTTTTTAAAATAAAAGATAATATGCACTTTCAAACTAAGAAACATGCAATTTTAAAAATGAAATTAAGAAATCTATTGTATTTATTTTCCTCTGTACATTAATTTAGTCTCAATTAAATACATGTTTGTTTGTTTTATATTTACAGAGGAGCCTGAAACACGAGACGTGTGGTGGAGTGAGATTCGAATGGAGATAAGATCTCACGCCAGATCCATGGGGTGTTATGCTGTGCTGGGATACACAGAAAAAACATCTATTAGGTCTATAAAGTCTTCAATATATACAAAGAGCATGGAGACTTTACTAAGCTCTTGAATTTGCACATTGAAGTTTTATAAATACAGGACCTAGAGTCTTTGCCAAACTCTTCAGTCTGACCTTTAAAGGAAACAT
Source organism: Gigantopelta aegis (assembly GCF_016097555.1). Taxonomy (NCBI): domain Eukaryota; kingdom Metazoa; phylum Mollusca; class Gastropoda; order Neomphalida; family Peltospiridae; genus Gigantopelta; species Gigantopelta aegis. The sequence goes on along the minus strand of NC_054707.1, from coordinate 41,313,881 downwards.
GTCACGTAAACCATATTTGGCACCAACCATGTACAATTAATTATAAATTGAATCACCTAAAAAAATTTTTTATAACAAATTAATTACTTAAAATATTTCCATAAAAGAACCCCAGATACGAGCTCTTAGCGGAAATTGCCGATCTTTAATGAGCAGGGCAATCACGAGGTCCGTGACGTCAGAGACGCGTCGCTTGATCTGAAGCCTTACACTTAAAAGCATTAGTCGGTACCGCTCATAAAGAATCTAAGACTTGCACAGCTTACCAAAACAATGAGTGTTCGTTCGCAAAACGTTTTGCCGTATCAATATGAGCTGTTAGTAAATGAAGAAAGACACACATTTACTTACAACAGTGATACTGAAGAAAAAACGGATAGCGAGTCGGAGGGTGGAGAAACTGATGGTGCCAGACCAGACCGGTCGACCAATTTACAGCCCGGAGCCCGAAAGTAACCCGGAGACAAAACCAAAACTCGGATGCTAATGCCGAGGTGTATACTGTTCATATTTAGCATAAAGATACACCTCGATATGATGTATTTAAATATGTAAAAAATATAAATGTAGGACAAACATTTTTTGTTGTTGAAAATATCGCATTTTTTATGTTCGGGCTGTACATAATGAAATCTGTATGCACAGTGTAAACAAACGCTCTAATTTACGACAAGGCGCTTCACTTTCATTAACCTGGCTTGTAAAAAAAAAACATAAATGACTTGAGAGTATAATCAACTTTTAAACTAAATATATTTCTATTTGCATCAATAGAACGAAATGGGGTTATAGTATTTTTCTCTCATAAAAAAAGTAGCATATTATTAGGCCTATTGCGTTAGAGTAAAAACGACCACTCACGATACCCAAGTGATAATTTTCTTTTCTTTGGTACTACGTAATTGGTCAGTTTTGTAATTTTAGATGGGAAAGTCTACTTAATCAAGGGTTTTACAGCATTATTTACAGTAATGAAGCAGGGCGGCTGATAATGTTCATTAACATTGTACTATAGTCGCGACAGGTTACGCCACAATACCCTGTGATCTTTAAAAAACTGGCACGTATTTTGTACGCATGTCTAGACCGTGGTAATCACTTACCTGGTCGATACCCTGCAATATACACCTGCCAATCAGGAATCACATGTGCAGGCCACGGAAAGAAAGGACCAATTAACTAAAACAACACTCCGATTCTCAAGTCAGCCTGTGGATGAAACATAATAGTTATTTCGACACCGACAGTAATGGTTTATTTTGTATTGAACTTCGTGTTGCTTTGGGGCTTCGGGCGATGAGGAACGTTTTTGTGACGTATTCCGCCCGAAGATTAAAAACATTATTTAAAATTATTATTGTTTTCTACACGTTTTTTTAAAAACATATTTAAATACATCGTACTGAGATGTATCCTCATGCCAAATCCCATGTTTGTATATGCCATATTTAATTACTTGTTGACGTTTCCTTCTTCGGACGGTGAATACAGATTTTGTTATGTAGGCCTACAGCCCTAACATGAAAAATCTTTTTTTTTTCTTTTTTTAAATAAATAAAAAATTCTATATTTTTGTTTTAACATATATAAATACATCATGCTGAGGTGTATCTTTGTGCCAAATATGTACAATGTACACCTCGGCATTCGCAACCGAGTACTGTTTTTGTCTCCGGGTAACGTTCGGGCTCCGGGCTGTAAATGGGCTGACACCAAAGTACTATGCGGTGTTGGTGTCCAATCTTTTCTTTTGCGATAAAATACACGCGTCTTTCTTCGGATACAATCCTTTGGAAAACCATAAAAAGACAATCCCGATCGTTTAAACTGTTTATTTTTACACCCAAAGGCCGCGCAGTACGGCACTGTTGGACTGAAAAGATCGTAAGCCCCTTACTCCATATATAAACAGTTAACAACAATGGAAGAGTACAGCGGCTCTGACGTCACTTCCCTTTTTTTCCGAACGCTCACGAAGAAATATGCATAAATCGTACTTTGATACTGATTAGCGTAATTTCTTCATTTTAAGTTAACTACACGTATTTTATTGTTATAAAGTTATTTGTATATTATTTTTATATCATTTTTCTTTTAAAATGAGCTATAATATGGTCTCGTGTCATGTTTCCTTTAAACATTTTATAAGCACAGGGCCTTTAGTTTTTGTTAATAGCTTCAGTCTGGGCTTTGAAGTTTTAAAAGCACATGGCCTAGAGATGACTCAAATCTTGAATCTGATCTTTAAACATGTTATAAGCACAGGGTCAAGATACTTTACTGAACTCTTAAGTCTGATCTTTAAAGTTTTATAAGCACACGGTCTAGAGACCTTATTAAACTCTTGAGTGTGATCTTTAAAGTTTTTTAAGCACAAAGCCTAGATACTTTGCTAAACTCTTTGAGTCTGAACTTATAAGCACAGGGCCTTGAGACTTTGCTAAACTCTTCTTGAGTCTGAACTTTGATGTTTTATATACCCCAGGCCTAGAGACTTTGCTAAACTCTTACGTAGGAACTTATAAAACACAAGGCATAGAGACTTTGCTAAACTCTTCTTCAATCTCAATTTAGAAGGTTTATAAACATGGGCTCTTGTTTTACATGTTTTCAGTGAGGAAATCATCATCCTGTCAGCCATGGGTACGGCTGCCAAGGTAAACCTGGCTGTCGACCAGTGCACTCCAAACGTGAAGGCGGCCATAACACCACAAACGTCCTCACCGGCTGAGAAGGTTCTGCCCAGTAAGGAGAAGGAGAAGGAGAAAAAGTTGTTTGTGGACATTAACCTGGCGAACCGATCGGCTCAGAAACACCTGTCAGGCAACACTGATGTGTAAGTAGAAAAAATTATGGGCTTGTTTTAACAGGAATACTTGAACATGATGTGTAAGTGGGGAGAATTATGGGCTTGTTTTAACAGGAATACTTGACCATGATGTGTAAGTGGAGAGAATTATGGGCTTGTTTTAACAGGAATACTTGGCCATGATGTGCAAGTGGGGAGAATTATGGGCTTGTTTTAACAGGAATACTTGGTCATTATGTGTAAGTGGGGAGAATTATGGGCTTGTTTTAACAGGAATACTTGACCATGATGTGTAAGTGGAGAGAATTATGGGCTTGTTTTAACAGGAATACTTGACCATGATGTGTAAGTGGGAAGAATTATGGGCTTGTTTTAACAGGAATACTTGACCATTATGTGTAAGTGGGAAGAATTATGGGCTTGTTTTAACAGGAATACTTGACCATGATGTGTAAGTGGGGAGAATTATGGGCTTGTTTCAACAGGAATACTTGACCATGATGTGTAAGTGGGGAGAATTATGGGCTTGTTTCAACAGGAATACTTGACCATGATGTGTAAGTGGAGAGAATTGTGGGCTTGTTTCAACAGGAATACTTGACCATGATGTGTAAGTGGAGAGAATTGTGGGCTTGTTTTAACAGGAATACTTGACCATGATGTGTAAGTGGAGAGAATTATGGGCTTGTTTTAACAGGAATACTTGACCATGATGTGTAAGTGGAGAGAATTATGGGCTTGTTTCAACAGGAATACTTGACCATGATGTGTAAGTGGGGAGAATTATGGGCTTGTTTTAACAGGAATACTTGAATATGATGTGTAAGTGGAGAGAATTATGGGCTTGTTTCAACAGGAATACTTGACCATGATGTGTAAGTGGAGAGAATTATGGGCTTGTTTCAACAGGAATACTTGACCATGATGTGTAAGTGGAGAGAATTATGGGCTTGTTTCAACAGGAATACTTGACCATGATGTGTAAGTGGGGAGAATTATGGGCTTGTTTCAACAGGAATACTTGACCATGATGTGTAAGTGGGGAGAATTATGGGCTTGTTTCAACAGGAATACTTGACCATGATGTGTAAATGGAGAGAATTATGGGCTTGTTTCAACAGGAATACTTGACCATGATGTGTAAATGGAGAGAATTCTGGGCTTGTTTCAACAGGAATCCTTGGCCATGATGTGTAAATGGAGAGAATTCTGGGCTTGTTTTAACAGGAATACTTGACCATGATGTGTAAGTGGAGAGAATTATGGGCTTGTTTTAACAGGAATACTTGACCATGATGTGTAAGTGGAGAGAATTATGGGCTTGTTTTAACAGGAATACTTGGCCATGATGTGTAAATGGATAGAATTCTGGGCTTGTTTTAACAGGAATACTTGGTCATGATGTGTAAATGGATAGAATTCTGGGCTTGTTTTAACAGGAATACTTGACCATGATGTGTAAATGGAGAGAATTCTGGGCTTGTTTTAACAGGAATACTTGACCATGATGTGTAAGTGGAGAGAATTATGGGCTTGTTTTAACAGGAATACTTGGCCATGATGTGTAAATGGATAGACTTGTATGAATGCTTGAACAAATTATAAGTCTTAGTGACTTAGTGGTTAAACCATCATCTTTTAAACTGGTAGGTACCGAGTTCACATCTCGGTACTGGTTCCAATACAAAGTCAGTTTTAACGGTTTAGTTGGAAAGTGTAAGATCACTACACTGCCTTCTCTCTTACAAACCACTAACTTTTAACCTGGATAGACAGCTCGGATGGCTGAGGTGTGAGAATGAATGAAATTTTAACGACATCCCAGTATGAAAAATACATCGGCTATTGGGTGTCAAACTAAGGTAAATGCATCAATGATGTGAAGATCAGTTGAGGTGTGGGTGTCTAGGACAACATGCTTAAACCATAAATAGAAATATAAGCATGAAATAAATTGAAAACAAAATGAAATGAAGAAGTTTGTTTTGTTTAATGACACCACTGGAGCACATTGATTAATTAATCATCGGCTATTGGATGTCAAACATTTGGTCATTCTGATGAAACCCGCTACATTTTTCCTAATGCAGAAAAGGATCTTTTATATGCACTTTCCCACAGACAGGAAAGCACACATCACGGCCTTTGTCCAGTTGTGGTACACTGGTTGGAACGAGAGAGAAAACAATCTGCTGAATGGATCCACCGAGGTGGTTCAATCCTGCGATGCCAGCACCTCAAGCAAGCACTCGACCGACTAAGCAAAATCCCACCCCATAAAAATGAAATGAAATACCTAATTTAAAAAAGACAAATATGCAGTGATTACAGAAACTTTGTTTCTATCCAGTTTTTGTTTGATTTAAGGACTGAAACAGTCTACCGTATTTTCCCATGTATTATGCGCACCCCCCACTTTGAACGTTTATTCCAAGAAAAAAAACATAAACCACAGTATAATGCGCACCGTTTTTTTAAACTACAAAATCGACAGTGAATGCAAGATGTACCGTTTTCCCAGAAAACGAAAGAAGCGGTATATTCAAGAAACAAAACTTAAGTTAGGTATTTGAGTACATAGACCTACATGTCACATTAAACAGAGGCTAGTACTTGCGTACTTCCATGTCACAGACTCACACGTGCATAAATCAAAACAGTTATATACCCCATACACTGTAAATTACTAATAAATATATGAAAACAAAAATATAGCATATTACATTTCATTCTCGTGGTTAACGTGAATGCGCGAGATTTCTAAATTTATAATAGTGTGGTATATTTCCGGTTTGCCGGAAATGGCCGAATTAAATCTCATGGAAATAAAAAATATTTATGGTCCAGTTTTGTCATTTTTGGGTACTTTTTGGCAAGGTATGGATACTTTTGTAGATTTATTTTGCATTTATTACAACCATCACAAGTGAAAAGCGATTTTTAAGAGGGTTTTGGTGTTTCGTTGTAATGAACACTGTCAATAACCTGTAAAGTACTGTAAACTACCGATCAACGATTTTTCATGGGTGATCGCTGGACATTTTAAAAAGATATTTTTTCTATTGCTATGTATAGTGCATTGTATTTGGTGGAAGAAAGCCCATTAAACATTCTCTTCCTGGATATTTTTATCCTGAGTTAGTCATTTTGGTCAAATGGGTCATTGTTCACACTGAGCAAAATCAGGGCAAGTTGAAGATTACTTCTGAAATGGTGTTAGGCGAACAGTCATATGAAGCTTCAAATAAAATGTATTAAAATTGTTATTGGTAGGCAATAATTTTGCCACTCTCCTAAAACTTTACAGGTGAGAGTGGAGTGGTCGCTCAGCTTTCCTGGAGAAGACTCGTTATCCATGTCCATATTCGTATAAGTATTGAGAAAAAAAAGTAGCTGAATATCAACTACACAGATTTACTGATGGATGATAGTTGAAATTCAGGGTAATGTTCTTTCGTTGCAGTCTCGAGGATGGTTCTTCAGTGTACAACTGTACCCAGTGTCACATTCCATACAAAGCAAGCAGTCTGCCATTCCAGATCAAACTCACATCATGTGCAGTATGCAGGTAGGTGTTTTTATAATAAATATTTATTTTCTATAATAATGGAACAAGTAGAAATCTTATTTTCAGTTTTTGGACATTAAAAAATTATGATGAGATGAAATGTGAAGCTGCACTATTTCCATTTCGATATGGGACTACTTGATAGGGCTGTGCTCCATGCTTGCTGTCAGTTGAGCTATCTCGTTATCACCCGAATCCGGGGTACACATATTTGCAGTGCATGCCAGGTAATCATCCCCCATGTAGGGTCAGACACTCTGGGGACACACCCATAATCGCACCTATGAAGTGGGTGAAATTTGGTGTATGTGGCCTTACACCTACCCATTGAGCCTAGCGGTACACTTACTCTGGGTTGGTGCCGGTACTGTCATTAAAAACATCCCGTTAGCTCAGGTGGGATATGAACCCAGAACCTACCAGCCTCAAGTCTGATGGCATAACCACTACACCATCGAGGCTTATAGAAGTAGAAATGTTAGCAATAAGTAAGATATATAATAAATTATGTAAAATTCATATTGTAGACGGAAGCGAGTCCCAGATGTGCTGTTTACAACCATTGATCTTCCTGATGACTTGCAGACATGTGGACGGGGAACCCTCATTCAGGCCAGGTTTAACGTCTAGTAATATTTTCCAGCAGTAATAACTGATTATTATAGCCTTTAGTTTAAAACAATCATTTCATCTGATAGAATGTATTCAGATAATGTTTAGATGCTTTGTCCTGTAGATCAGGTGGGGTTTTTTTGTACCATGTTTGATTTTTCATTGATTTGGAGAGAGGGAGAGAGGGAGGGAGGGAGGGAGGGAGGGATATAGTTAGTGCAGGGCGCACATTAAGTCAATGTGCAGGGTGAGTTGCTTCCCTCTATTTAGCAAATTTAAAATGGCAGGCAAATGTTTTATGTTGTCTTTGGAAGATTTATTTTGTTAATAATGATGCAAGTACTTCAAGGATTTAGTGAGTACAGTAGGTTATACATTTTTGGTTTGTGTGTCCATTTGTTGCACTATTTCGGCTGAGGAACGGTTGAAACATGGTGCCACAAGTTTTGAATACCAGCTATATATAGGGTATGTAACAATATTCAGACGTAAAAAGAACCACATTTTCTGTCCTTTAGGACTATGTTTGTGTGACAGGAAGGGATTTTGTGTGTGTTTACACGTGTGCATACATAAAGTGGTGCATATTATACTACATTATGATATACTGCATTTTTTATTTACTTGCTGATAGAATTGTCAGACAGAAACTAAAGACAAAAGGAGAAAACAGTGCCAAAGAAGTTAGTGATGTAAGTCTATTTTCAGTATACTATATAGTAACCTCTTACCTGCTGTTTCTCATATATATAATATAATTACAATATTAATTACAAATTTCCCGGATTCTGATTGGAATGTTTGTTTTGTTTAACAACACCTCAGGAGTACATTGATTAATTAATCATTGGCTATTTGATGTCAAACATTTTTTTAATTCTGACATCAGAGGAAACCTGCTACATTTTTTCTAATGCAGCAAGGGATCTTTTATATGCACTTTCCCACAGACAGGAAAGCACATACCACAGTCTTTGTCCAGTTGTGGTGCACTGATTGGAACGAGAGAAAAAACCCCATTATGGAGCATGGATAATGTTAAGAATGACAAAAAACAATTTATGCATCTTTTATATTATGTTTATAGTTATGATGATTGTTTTTATTTAGGGGAAATTTAAAAATCATTAAGGTCACAAATTTAGTATCAAATCATTTTGCTTTTTCAGTTTATACAATTTGTGACTGTTATACATCAATAAAATAAAAAAAAATATTCTTATGTAACAAAATATTTTGCTGTGAAAACTGTTCTGTATCCAACTAGATCTGAATATCTCATATGGCTATAATCTTCTATTGTAATATTGTAATCTTTTTTCTTTTCTGTTTTTCATTTCTGCTGTAACAGTTTAATACTGAGGGATTGTTTTCAAATAGGGCCATCAAAGAATCAGTCCTTCTTAAGTGAACCTTTGTCAGTGCTCCACTTTGTGAATATGTCTATTAAACACTTAAATTAATCATTATATTTGGTTAACAATATTTGCTTTCAGAGTCTTCCATTTATGGAGTATGAACTTCACAGTCAGCTAATGAACAAACTAAAAGTAAGTATTAAGAGGCATTAATATATCTTTTGGTGAAAACTGATTGGGTAGAATTTGAATATATCTACTAGGAAACAGTGAAATTCTAGTCACACAAGAGTTAATGTGTCTGTTAAAGTTAAAGTTTATTTTGTTTAAAAAACACCACTAGAGCACATTGATTAATTAATCATCGGCTATTGAACATCAAACATTTGATAATTCTGACATGTCATGTTCAGAGCAAACCTGCCATATTTTCCCATTAGCAGCAAGGAATCCTAGCAGTACTTTCCCACAGACAGGGCAGCATATACCACACCTTTGATATCCTGGTCATAGGGCTCTGGTTCTCACCACTTGAAGTTCAAACATATCTGATCAAGTAGCCAACTGTCTTAAGACTCAATTTCCCGGGTCTAACCTGTCATTTTCCAAATCACCAAATATTAATTAAAGTTAACTCTAGCGTACTGCATTTTAATTCTTTAAAACGTTTATTCGAAAATTGTATGCCCTTTGTTTTACCTGTGTTGAACAACCATCTGCTTTAAGACTCAGTTTTTCTATTCTCCTAAATCATCTAAATGTACAGTTTAAATGCATTAAGTAGCCATCTATTTTAAGGAGCCTTTTTTATTTTCCGATTATATGAGGTACAACAATAGTGCATTCAGATTACCAAACATTGATTGTAATAGTTAATATATACATGTAACTATTATAAGAGCCATTTCCATGTATGCCTTTTTTAATGGTTTATTTAAAAAATAATTTCAGTGTTAATTAACAGCAGTAATTTTATATGAGCCTGTTTTATGTGTCCATTTCCATGTACCGTGCCCATACCATGTCAAAAACTGTGTATTGGTTCTTTGTGTTTGCAGATCAAAGGGATGAATGCTGTGTTTGGTCTGAAGGTTCAAGTCTGTGTTGGTGAAACCATGATGTTGTCAATTGGGGTAAATTTACCACTTTCAATACTGATAGTAATAAAACTCAAATTATATTTTTTCACAGACAGTTGTTTATGATTGGTAAAACAAAAAAATAAATATATATATATATATATATATATATATATATATATATATATATATACAGTCAAACTTCGTTAATTCGAAGTTGAAGGGGACGACGAAATAGTTTGAGTTTCAGGGAGTTTGAGTTTTCGAAATTCGTACAGCAGACCCCAAAGTGAAACTGCATTGTAGTATTATCATTTCGTTGATATCGGAAGACACGTTTGCTGCTCCATCCCTGTCCCCAACACAGATGTTAGCACATTCCTTCTGTGTATATGATAAAACTAAGTAAATATTAACAGAAACGAGATAAATCCGATCAGTTTGACATACATCTCTATGTACTTTTATTGTATTTATTAATAAATTAAAATACTGGATGTCGATTAGCACTAAGTACGTTTGTTTACCAAATAAAAAATACACAATATAAATAGCAAAATTATTGTAAATCACAAAAATTATTTTTAAAAACCCTCACTAACAGCGGGACATAACATAACAAATCAAAACACTGTATGCCAAATAGTACTAGGTTATGTACTTTTTTTCACATATAAAACATTTACAACAGTACAAAATAATTTATAGCTCTCAAATCACAAAGTACAAAGAGCAGAACTGTCAGAAATTTTTTGTAATTAAAGATTGTTTGGCACACTTGCTTAAAAAATCGTCTTTCATGACTGTGTCTGTAATCTTGCACAGATTGAGCAGCATTTCTTCTGAATGTTCACGGTTCTGCAGGTAGCACCTAAGGTTAGCACACACTTCCATTGCCTGTTCGCTGTTGCAGTGTCTTGTTTCTGTACTTTCTTCATCCTCGTCATCCTCGTTTGTTTTGTTGTCCGTTTGGCATTTTTAATTTCGTCTACTATGTCGACGTCAGTCATTTACGTGCAGATTGGTATGTCATTATCAAGATTGATGTAGTGAGTCATGGTGTCGCGTGTCAGTTTGTGTTGCAGCAGTGTAGAGAGGGGGATGTCGTCATCGGGGTCAACATCGTGTCGTCATCGTGTGTCAACTCTGTTTTTAACGTCAAACCCAGCATGGCGAAAACAGTTCTTTATCGTAGTTGACGTTACATTGCACCAAGCTTGCTGCATGAGATTTAATGCATCTAAAACATTTAGTTTTAACTCGGTTTCCGCATCAAAAGCCGATATATAACGGAGAATAACCCTCTTTCTGTGAAAGACTTTTAAATTCTGGATTATTCCCTGGTCCATAGGTTGTGTTTTAAATGTGGTGTTCGGTGGCAAAAAGACAAGTTCAACTGATTTTAGACCCGCTATTTTGGGATGGGATGGGAAGTTATCCACTACAGGGCGATTTTTCTCTTTTTGCGGGACATTTGTTTGTCTATTTTTTTTACGCAGTTAGTGAAAATATCTGAAGTCATCCAGGCCTTTTTGTTTGCTAGGTATTCAGTTGGTAGTGTTTTGATATTTTTAAAACAACGTGGTTTTACTGACTTCCCTTTGATAAGCAATGGCAGTTTGTCGTTGCCTGACATGTTGGCAGTAACTAGGTCAGTAAGCCGTTCTTTACTCTTTCCCCCCTTGACAATCTACATCTTTAAATTCAAGGGTTTTGTCTGGCAGAAGGCGAAAAAATACCCCCGTTTCATCCGCGTTGTATATATCGTCGGCATCATATTTCCTGAGAATTAGCTGTAATCTCTCATGCCATTCTAACATTTCTGTTGATTGTGTGTCCACAGCTTTTTCCTCCCCATACACCTTTTTAAATATTATCCCATTTCTTTCTTTAAATTTATCAAGCCACCCATTTGAAGCCTTAAAATTTACACAGTCAAACAATTTTGCAAATTCTTCCGCTTTTGTAAGTAATACAGGGCCAGAAATGGGAAGATTTTTATCTCTAGCATTTTTAAGCCATTTCAAAGTTGCGGCCTCTACATCTTCAAACATTCCTGATCTCATGTTCTTGCGTTTTGGCCCAAACTTTAAATAACCCTTTTGAATAGAAATTTTGTTTTTAACCCAGGTTGAAAGTGTACTTTGGGGGATACTAAAGTCAATAGCAATTTGTTTTTTTTGTCTTTTTACCTGCCTCTACCTCCATTACCGCTTTGTACTTCGTCTCGATGTCTTTTATCATTAATTTTCTCTTCACACCCTTTCTTTCTGTCTCCAATCTGGCTATCCCCCCCATTTCTGGACCGTTCGCCAGATTGCTTGGATGAGAAGAAAGCGTGACTATTAACCGATCTGGCTATCCCCCCGTTGCCGGTTCCTTCCCCAGATTGCTCGATCTCTGATGTATCAGTTTCTAACATAACTAAATGACTAGTAATGAATCATTTTGAATTCACACTTAAATAGCAAATAACAAATTTGACATGTTTCACTCATTTAAGAGAAAAAACAAACAGCGTTAATTGTTATTACAACAGTTCTTTGAAGATTTCAAGACTATCCATACTTAGTGTAATGAGGCCCGCTGCCGTGTACAAACACCGACAACCAAATGCAGGCATGTAGGATCATTTCGTTCCGCATAGTTGGCGATCTATTATTCTGTAATTACCACGTGTATCATCGATAGCCGAGACCAGTCGGGGCACTCACGCTTGGCTTGGTTGACAATTCATTTTTCTTTAAAGTATTACCAGTACAGTTAAAAGGCTCAGTCACTCCACAAACTTCGAGTTTTGGAAGTGCAATATCCCTTAATTTTTTATGGTGGGACCAAAAAATTACTTTGAGAGATAGAGTTTTTGGAATGTTCGAAGTTTGAGTGTTCGAAGTCTGTTATTACTAGTTTGTATAGCAGTTCGGCCGGGACCGCCGTTTCACTTCGAGAGATCGACGTTTTTGAAAGATCAAAGTTTGAGTTATCGAAGGTCGACTGTATATATATTGTTCTTAAAATTACAAATCAATGCATTTGTATTATTGTACATTTGCATATGACCAAGATATACCACAAGGAGTGATTGACAACCACCAACTGTGGGAATTAAACATCACAGGAGAATTCATATACTCCAGTTTTAAAAATATTTTTTTAATAATTTGTAGGTTGTGTACACATAGAAATGGTTACTATTGGTTGTTTTTTAAAGTACAAATATAGATGGTTATTATTGTATATTTAAGTACATGTCAAGTGCCAATCTGAAACAGTTCAACTAGTCTTTAAGGCTCATAAGGAGACGGGGTATGAAATGCATTATGTTTGCATTCAAAACACAATGTAAACTGTTAGGACAAATTTCTTCATTTTACATTACATAATTATTTAATGACCTCTACACCAAACCATCTGTGGCATTTAGACTTATTCATGTTTTGTTTATTTAAATTTTTGTGAATTTTAGTGATAAATTTTTTCATCACTTCGATAATATGAACTTTGTGTTGTATTCATACACAGATTGCCACAGCAGTGTTTCTTGCTCCACTTCCATCGCCAACAGTTCCAATAGTTACTAGTCCGGTAACTATGACAAACTTTACTAATTTATAAACTACTGTAAATCAGGAAATGTTAGCGAGAATAAAATGTTAGCAAATTTAGCGAGGTCATACAAGATGCTAATATTTGATGATGCTAAATTTAAAGAGATATACAACGGACTGTTCCGAAAACCTTTTGTGCATTATTTCTGCTGATCTTGCAACTTAAGCTTATTAATTTTTTTGTTTCTGATATGATGACCTCGCTAAAGTTCTAGGGTCACTTATTTGGATTTCACTCAATTTTAAGATCGCTAATATTTTATGATTTACAGTATTTTTTTAAGTCTAGGTGTGTTAAGGTATGCAAGTTGTCTACTTTACCAGAAGATTTTAAAATAAAAATAAAAAAATAATTTGTGCCACCTTGAGTTTGAAATGTCACCACTTTTTACATCAAGGGAAGTAATGCTCATTAAAACTTGGCATGCATTCAAAACACTACGGGCCGAAATTAGAGTTACACACGTGTGTAACTACATTCATTTACTATGCTTAAACACCTGTGTTTAAGAATGTGTTTTGGCATTCAGTTTTAGGTTCAGGAATCCATACTGTTTCTGCATCATAGTTATGGCAGCTGCACTCCCTCGCCCCAATGCCTACCTTTCAGCATTGTCTATCCTAACAGTCATTTCTTTTCAACATCACCTGTCCTCATAAATAGGGCATATTCCCTACGGTTAGTAGACTGGTCCAAACATCCCAACAGCCAATGAGATGGCCTAAATTCTTCTACTGTGTACCCCTTCCTGTTCCATGTATTATACATTAGATTAATTCAACATCATTGCATTCATTAGATAAAGAAAAGGATATGTTTTATTTAACAACGCACTCAACACATTTTATTTACGGTTATATGGCATCGGGCATATGGTTAAGGACCACACCGATATTGAGAGAGGAAACCCATTGTCGCCACTTCATGGGCTACTCTTTTTTGGATTAACAGTAAGGGATCTTTTATATGTACCATCCCATAGACAGGATAGCATATACCACAGCCTTTGATGTACCAATCATGGTGCACTGGCTGGAGCGAGAAATAGCCCAATGGGCCCACTGATGGGGATCGATCCCAAACCGACCACGCATCAAGCGAGCTTTGTATTACTGGGCTACGTCTCGCCCCTCATTCATTAGATAAATTCAACATCATATTCAGCATCATTTGTTATGTCTAAATGTGTACAATATACATTCTATTTAATGTGTGTATATTTTCCAGGTAACGTCAGAAGTTGAGACTGCCAGGCTTAATGATCTGCAGAAGAAAATTACCGAGAAAGTTCAGCAAAATCGAGAACGTTTCCACTTGGACAATGTGGTAATCAAACACACAGATGGGATTGGTGGTTTTAGTTGAGATTAATATGTTTTCAAATACCTCCACCTTTTTTTGTTTACTGTGCATATAGAACTCACATGTTTTTTTCAATATGTTCTCTACCCAGTATGTAACATGCAAACCACCATAGCTGTAAAATTCTGTTTATAATGCCATTAATAAAACAAAGGCTAAATATCCATCCTATTTAATTGTTTTTTAATGGGAGCAGGGTGTGAGATTTAATTTTTATTTTATATTTTCAGGGCATTCGAAATTCACATTCCATGCAGCAAAAAAATATTGAAATAACCTTATTTAGACACCAAATAGCCATAAACTTAATTGTGCTGAGGTATCCTTAAACAATACTTCCTTCATACATTCATTCATTTCAACTTATTTCCATGCTTATATCTAATTAAGGTTCAAGCACACTGTCCTGGGCACACAACTCAGCTATCTAGGCTGTCAGTCCAAGACGATGGAATAGTTGTTAATTGTTAGTTGTTAGTGAGAGAGAAGAGGGTGTAGTGGCCTTACACCTACCCATTCAGTTGTTAAAATTCACTCTGGGTGGGAGCCGGTACCGGGCTGCGAACCCTGTACCTATGAACCGTATGTCCGATTGCTTAACCACGAGGCGACTGAGGCCGGTCTTATACATTAACCTCACCTCTGACCTACATGTATAGCATTTATCTCCCTTTTACATGGACTGGGCTGAGCATCCCAAGAGCCAGTCAAATGGCTAAAATCATTTTAATAACATTTTCAAAGTAAGAAGGTGAAATAAAGGTATTGTATACACTGATGGAAAGAAATAAGGGAACACATCAAATTGTAGATCAAATTTAATTCACTACTAGCGTAGTAATGTCTGTATTTCATACCAAATTGTAATGTGGGATTGAATGTCTGTAGTGTTGAATGTGCTGCCTATATGTTCCCAGTCAACGTCTGATAATATGAATTGATTTTTGATGCACTCATTATTTCTTGTTGCTATCTGTGTGATCCTTTATTTCTTTCCATCACTATATATATGGCGGTGACAGCAACAGAGTCAATGTTTGCCTTAAAGTTAAACATTAAAGTTTCACATGTAGATCAGTTTCTCACAAACTATAATTTCTAGATCAATGAAATTTGGTTTATAGTTGCAACTGTGGGTGTTCATCAGTGCACCAAAATACTTTACGGTATGCAAGACATTTAACTCTGCGGAATTCTTCTCTCTTTTTTCTTGACAGGAGATACAAGGTCAGCCTAGTCCACGTAGCACACTGACTGATGAAAGTGAAGACGACCAACCAGATTTGGATACTTCAGTTATAAACAAAGAAATTTTCGTACTTGAGGTCAGTCAATTATGTTGTGGTTTTGAAAAGTGCCAATAATGATGCCTAATTAATTTGTAGTTCGGTCAGGTCAGGTCAGGTCATAGGGTTTTACGTGCACATTCAGAGCAAGCTGTTGTAGCATACGCCTGTCATGGGTGCAGGTGCTGGCCTTGGCCGGCTCCTCTGTCCAGGACAGGAAAAGGTTTGGGGGTGGATGGGAGAGGGGACCGCCCACACTGGCAGGTGCAAGGGAGCACCAGCAGCCCGACCGAGGTCGGTAGCTGGCAGGGATAGTTTTGGTGCTGTGGAATTTTGAATGTCCCATAGGATTAAGTCAAAAGGAAAATTGCACCGTTTCTATGAAGGAAATTTTGCACATTCTTTTAACGGTTTGCCGAAATATAAAAAGGGGAGCTATGTATAATTTTGAACTTAGTATGCCGAGAGTACCTCAATATTTGATAATTCTGTTAATTACCGTATCTGTTAAACACATGGAAGTGGAAAGCAATAAACCACACTCTCCTGAGGTGTGATGGGTCATAGGATTGACAAACTGCATGGATTGTTGTTGTTTTTTGTAATTATATACAGCAAGAGGAAAAACCTGCAATATGTTTTTCAATACATTATTCGGTGGATTTAAAAAAAAAAAAATGGTATAGATTTTTTTTTGTAAGTGATGTGTATATTATTTCTTCCTACACTTTGTTTCTGTCTGTCATGTTCACAAAATTTATGTTTTTAAAATCGTTTTTAGATAGACGATATTAAAGATGAGATGATAAAAGATGTTCTGCAAGACTTGTATCCCCCAGATGGATTTCAAATCTGTAATACCCACTTTCCACCTGGTATACCGAGAGAAAATCTCATCTCAAACCTGCAGGTATGTTGAAACAGGGCAGATTACTTCAATAATTAACAGAACTTTATGCTGCATTCATTTGGTGCTCGTGAATATCGTGAATTTACCGGTTCTAAATTGTGAACATGACTTCAAGCGTTCAGGCAATTTATAGACAATGTACAATGTCACTCCAATCTCACACACCCCAACTCATAATTGCACGAATGATTTGTGTTTGTGCTGCCATTATGTCACAAATTGGTAGATAGAGACAAAAAATCCTACCCCAGTTCACAAGTTGTGTTGATGGGTTACGTTGCCAATTGAATGTTCTTCACAACTTGTTAATTGGGAAATACGATATTTACAACATCCAATTAACGCAGCATTATTACCCCAACTAGCAAACATAACCTGGGAAATAAAATTGGTTTAATAAGTCATTTGATTGTTAGTTCAATTCATAGTACAGAATCAGATGAAACATACATTGACCTTGACCAATCTGTAGAATTAATTTCTGAGAACTGCTGGATTACTTGTCAATATCAATGTTTCTAAATAGTCAACACATGAAACATGTCATGGGGGGTGGAGATGGGTTATGAAAAAACACGTCCAGGCTGGAGTAATACATAAAATATTAAACACATGAAATAAGTTTCCTTTGTCTCTCGCTAAAGCTCGTGACAAAGAAAACTTATTTTACTCGGGACTTAAACTTGATAATACATAGTAGCTTGTTTAATATCCTCTATATATTTTAAATCTTATTTCATTGCATAAATATAAACAGAAAAGTTTTTTCTATGCTGGCACTTTAGAGAGTAAAATATGTGTTATATGTATAAAAGGTGTCAAATCAATAAGAATACAAAATGAAATAGTTAAATTTCTGTTACATTCATTACCACATAACACCATTCCATTGGTCTAGACGTAGCAACAGGAGTTTGTTCAATTATCGATGAACATAAAAATTACGTCGTCAGGGAATGTCATATCTGATGACGTCATTTTATATGGGCAAGTTGTCTTATTGAGCATTATTGTTTATGGACCAAAAATAATTCGAAATAAAGTATGAAGTTTTAGTGTTATTATTAGTAAGTATGATTCAAATTGTCTGTTATTTCTTTTACGTTCATCTGGGTATGAACCAAAAAAAGCATCTGCAAACTTATGTGAGAATGGCTTTGTAAAAGAAATAACGGACAATCCTTAAATAATGTTTTAAATGTTTGGAACATATTTTTCACTTGATATGAACCACTTGTATAATTTTCTCAAGTTTTAGCTATATCCTATCCACCTCCCCCAAACCTGATATATTGAATCATTTTGTTTGCAATGTTTTAAACTTATAACAATTTTGAGACTATTTTGTTGCACATGTTTTAAACTACTGTTTTAAATGTTTAACATACATGCCCTTTTTTTCATTCTGAAACTATTGTTTGAAATGTTTTAAACTGTTCTATTTTTTTTAAAATTTAAATACATCTATTTTGTTTCATTCTGAAACTGTTGTAACAATTTCAAATATTTTACATTGTTCTTGTTAAATTTTTTAAATACATACATGTACATTGTATTTTGTTTCATTCTAAAACTGTTGTAACAATTTCAAATATTTTACATTGTTCTTGTTAAATTTTTTAAATACATACATGTACATTGTATTTTGTTTCATTCTGAAACTGTTGTAACAATTTCAAATATTTTACATTGTTCTTGTTAAATTTTTTAAATACATACATGTACATTGTATTTTGTTTCATTCTGAAAGAGTGCGGGATGTAGCCCAGTGGTAAAGTGCTCGCTCGGTGCGCGGTCAGTCTCAGATTGATCCCCGTCGGTGGGCCCATTGGGCTATTTCTCATTCCAGCCAGTGCACCACGACTAGTGTATCAAAGGCTGTGGTATGTACTGCCCTGTCTGTGGGATGGTGCATATAAAAGAACCCTTGCTGCTAATCATCGAAAAGAGTAGCCCATGAAGTGGCGACAGCAGATTTCCTCTCTCAATATCTGTGTGGTCCTTAACCATATGTCTGACCCCATATAACCTTAAATAAAATGTGTTCATTCTAAAAGTGTTGTTTCCGGTGTTTTCAACTACTTTATTTCAGATGTTTTCCCATGTGTGGACCGGAAGATTTTCACCTCAGACTAGCAACAAGTCAGCATTTTCAGAATTGTTTCATGGTGTGCTTAGAGTATGTAAATCATCTCTGTCACTTTTGTTTATTACCTCGATTAATTAAACCCAAGGATTTCTGAAAACAATGTTTCACAGTATTATTATTATTAGTCCCTGGAATCCCATTTTGTTTCCAGCTGCAAAAATTATTTTTAAATTGTTAACACCCCCTCCAAAACAAATCTGTCAGAACCCTAAACAAATTAAAAAACAATGTCATGTTCAGTCAACTTATTGAATGGAATAAATAATTGTCGACACTAGTAGTTTGACAAAATTTTTTATTGTGTAACGTTTTGCTGAATATAATGTATACTTTATTGGTTTATTCTGAATAATAAAACGATAACATCTGCTCAAGAACTAAAACGTTGTGAATTTATATTATATATATATTTATTTTTAAAAGAATATATTTTTCAAATTAGGCAATACTTTATTTGTATATAATAATCAATCAAAAATTATTACTATGCTTAAGACAACCCATTAAAATTTAGTGAATTTATTTAGGTTTTTTCTTTTTTGTAGAAAGTATTTTTCAAATTACGCAAAATGACTCCATGTTGTTTGACAGAGGTCGACTTCATTGTTGAAATTCCAGATGAGGATGAACTACAGGTGAGTTTGAGACTCGAGATGTTAGCATATTTCAGTGCAAACACTGAACTTTTTAAGGCAGATTCTTATATGGTATATTTCATTGCAAACACTGAACTTTTTTAAGGCAGATTCTTATATGGTATATTGTATTCTTTTAGTTTTCTCGATTGGTTTAGATGGTTTAATTGCTTGTTACTACTCCGGACACCCATGTACAAAGTCCAGTTATAAGGGGTATCCTGTTTAAAGAGGTGGTTATATACTGATGTTTAAAAATGGATTATAAAAACGTCTGTTTTTTTATGGAATTCTGGTTTTTAAAAGGTTCCGTTTTACTGATAGGATATGTGAAAATTTAATGCTATATACAGTAGTCAGCACACCTACCAGATTTTTCAGGGAATATTCATTGCACCCCACTTTCTCAGTAAAGTGCCATTCCATACAGCTGTTCAGAAGAAAACTGAAAATGGTTGTAATTGTTTATTCGAGTTGAATTCTTTATTAAAGGCATATTGTCACAGACCACTGACCTATTTAATGGTCTAACAGTATTATCTGAACAAAAATAATTTGATTTGTCCCTAAATGTACTTTATTCAACCATCTTCATAACCACCAATTTTATTAATGACATTTTGTAAAAATAATTGAATTATGGCAATGGTCCAGAATTCAAAAACTAAAATTGCCAAGAGGGATGACATGGATTTCACTCCGTCATGGTTCAGTTAAGGTGATGCGATAGCTCGATTTGGTTTCCAATAATTAATGTAATTTTTATTTATTATCCATTTTTAGTGAAATACGGTCCTTAAATCCGTGACAGTATGTCATTAAACTGTCTGATACTAATAGCCATAATAGGATTTATACTCTTTTAATACGATTTTCTGTTTATAGATTTCCGTAACAGGCTGCTGTCTTCGTCTTGTTGATACTATCCCGATAGCACAAACACTGCTCCAGTTACCCTCTGGCAAGGGATCGGCAAAATCCAGTGAGTATGACACAGGTAGAGACTAATGCTCAGCCTCCCTCACCCCAGAAATTGAGTAGATATTGCTGAGTACATTTTAAATGATGTTAGTCTATTAAGCATGTAGATATTTTTTAACGTTGATTTTAGTTTTACTTTGTGAATCATATTATTTGTAAACTACGTAATAAAATATTACTTCTGTATCAGTTTTTAGTAGTGGTGTAACAATACCTCGAATTATCAATATGTTGTGGTAGTCAATGTTTCCATAGCAATGCATCAGTAATTTTAATTCAACTATCGATAACTAGTGCAATTGTTTATTCAACTATCAATAGTTTCGATTGTATGCATAAAGAAATATGGTCTACGACCAACGCATGTTTTCACTACTTAGTGACATTATTAAAAATAACCAAGTACAAACACAGATATACATACAAACACAAACACACGTACATACACACGCATACCCACACAGACAAACCTACATACATATTGGAAGACTAGGGTAAATAATTTTGTGAAATATTTATTCATAGTACTGTTATCAAGTGATTTAAGAATTCACAATACTACTGCAATACTATTTCAATAGTACTGTTACTATTGCAATACTATCACAATAGTATTTTAACTATCGCAATAGTAAAACTGACAGCAATAGTCACCCTAGTTTTTAGCTCACCTGGCTTGGTTCAGATTATCCTCTCATAGCTCTGACCAAGTGCTTTTACTTTTTGGACCAATACAAAATCCAAGATGATTGATCTGGACCCATATTCATGAAAAGGTGTAAACTTACATCTACGACTAGCACTTACGTCTGCCATAGATTTACGTTTACGTGCAAGAAGCACCTTATTCTCAAAGACAGTCGTAAACGTAAATGTAACTTACTTGGACGTAAATCTACAATTGTAATTCTCTTACCGGAGAAATTAAAAAAAACAAATGGCTACTGAGTAAATAACAAATGTGCAAAACGCAATTTCGTTTGTCGTCTGCTAACAACAACATCACGAAGGGCGAACCATGGCATTTCGGTATTGGTGAGGATCTGCATTTTGGTACAAACTTTAGGATATTCTTAAAAAGGAAAAGAGAAATATGGCCGAGTCGAAAACATCTGTTCAATTGCCAAAAAACATATGTTCAATCCATGGGCGTTCGCCATCATGAACTGCTTCAATTATTGGAAATGCACCCATTTTCCGCAAGTAATAGTAAATAACGGCGATCATGCTTGATTTATTATAAGTACTCGACTTACATGCAGCATTAGTTGTAACTGGAGGCACTCATATTTACGTCCAACTTTACACGTAACTTACGTTAACGTTGTTTCATGAATAGCTCTTCAGTTGTAGTTTTACGTTTATGTGTAAAACTAGACGTACAATGTTTTGTGAATATGGGTCCTGGTCTCTTATTGACTGAAAAAATTTTTTTCGGGTTTCTTCTAAAATTCCACCAGGATCTAAACTTGGTCCAAATGATATAAGTATTATTTTTCAGGCGGATTCAAAATCAATGTGGCCACCCGAGTCTTGACAGTTTTGAATTCTTCTCAAGTCCCAACATGCATATTTCAACTAAAGAGTGCCATAGATTATAATAGGCACACTTCAGTTCTGAGATGGAAGCATGAGAACTAACTTTGCTGGTGTCAGACATGACATGTTTAATCTATTTTCTTCCTGTGACAAAGCTTTAATAAATATATCCTCTCTTTTTTTTCTGATGAAAACTATAAATAATAAATGTTCCATTTCTTTCTGAAGTAAATTGCAATAAATGTTTTATATTAGTTTTGTGAAGAAAACAATAAATGTTTTGTTTTTGTCTTGGGAAGAAAGAATATTTTTTTAATGTTTTTGTTTGTTTCAGAAACTGAGGGTGATGATCTGATGTTCCCAATATTAGAATTTTGTGAAGAAAACCATAAATGTTTCGTTTTGGTTTTGGGAAGAAATAAAATAATTTAATGTTTTTGTTTGTTTCAGAAACTGAGGGTGATGATCTTATGTTCCCTATGGATTTTGATAATGCCCCGTCCAGTACCAGTAAAGGTATATTTGCTTATCCCATCAATTAATCTTCCATCTCAGTATGAGTGTTGTCAGTGGGTTTACAACATTTTGGTGGAGTGCAATCATCTTAAGCAGACAAGAAAAGATATATTTCATAGAGGAAATATGAGGGAATCATTTCGATTCCATCCTGAACTTTTCTTGCAATTATTAAGAGATACTGAATTTTATTCCAAATATTAAATTTATTCACCTATGTTATTTATATTTTTGCATAGCTCTTTACATGCTCGCTTGAGGTGCTTGTGTCGCAGGATCGAATCACCTTAGTGGATCTATTCAACTGATTGGGTTTTTTCTCATTTCAACCAGTGCACCACAACTGGTCAAAGGCCATGGTATGTGTTTTCCTGTCTGTGGGAAAGTGTAAATAAAAGATCTCTTGCTGCTGATGGAAACAGGTAGCGGGTTTCCTCTGATGACTACAAGTCAAAATTATCAAATGTTTGACATCCAATAGCTGATGATTAATTAATCAATGTGCTCTAGTGGTGTTGTTAAACAAAACAATTTTTTTTAGCTTTTTACACTATTTTTTAATTTCACTTTTGAAGTTTGTATATTGATGTTGATCATCACTTCATTTACCTTAGTTGGACACCCAGTAGCCGATATATTGTTCGTGCTATGGTGTCATTATCATCAATTACAAAATTCCTTTCAACTCTTAACAATGTATCTATCATGAGAAAGGGTTTATTCCACACTTTAGAGTGGGGAAACGTTATGAAATGTGTTATGTTTGCATTTAAATACATCTTAAAAACAGAAGTGAGGGAGGCAAAAAATCATCTGATTTTTGTTCTACTTGATTGTGGAACACCTCCAACAACTTTCTGAAACAAACCGTGGCCAGTTTCTAACAAAATAGTTGGATCATGAGTTAAACAGACAAGTAAGATCATTAACAAACTATGTTAAATGATATCTTTCAAAATTCTAAAAACATACTATGAAAGATTTTGAATATTTTTACGTTACACAAGGCAATCAATCTCTAAAATGGACAGTCAGTATCATAATTTAAAACTCTTTCATATATTAGAGAAAAGCTATATATTTTGTTAAAATTTACAAAATAATGTTATGACAATAGGCACGTGTGTAGACATCAGTTTCGGGGCTCGAACACCACTCTCTGCCAAGCACAAATTTTCTTCTATTTTTTCAGTATATATTCCCAGGGAATACATGTATGTCTGAATCCCTATAAACTTTGCACGCCCTGATCTAGACACCCTACTAAAATTATTTTACTTATAATTTAGACCATCTGCAACAGTTCACACGTATTTAACGGGTTCTAGAATATTTTTAAAATTCACTTGCCATAGGGCCAGTGGATTTGAAAATTCCCTGGCCCTGGTGAAAAATTCACTTGCCCAATTTTAACTGTTGATAAAACAAAAAAACAGTAAATTAAAAAAATTTACTTTTTAATGTCCTTTTTTTCATACTGAGATCATGTTTAATCAATTTGTCAATTTACACAACAGATAGGCTCATTGGGCATGCTTTATGGTTTATTTAGAAAAATATGTAAATAATTTTCATCAGTTTAGAATAAAGTTACCGTACCTATTAAAATTTTAAAATAATTGTTTCCACTAAAACCACCTAAGTTATAAAAAATAATCCATGTTACCGAGATATTACAACAATTAACAGCATTTACTTATGAATGGGAACTTACCCACCCCCTCAAACCCTCAAAAAACAAAAAAACAAAAGAAACAATTAAGAACCTTTATTAGCATAAAGTGTGCATGTATTGCCGTTTAGGCCCCCCCCCCCCCCCCCCCCCCCCCCCCCCTCCAACACACACACACCATATTAGTAATTTTGTAATTTGGGTACTTTGTTAAATTGGGATGCAGTCGATTCGTCCACTGGACAATTCGTCCACTGAGGAACTCGAGACGATTCGTCCACTACAAAAAATCAGTTCCGGACAATTCGTCCACTGGGTTTTTATTTCCCCAGTAAATTTCGTCCATGGACTAAATAATGTGTACTACATGTACGTAGGGGCTAAATAAACTATTAGATATATTTTACCCCATATTTTTGTTTGCCGTGTCATAAATTTACAATGGTGAAAATAAATTATATTGCATTAGATTACGGCATCATTACGCTTAGTAGATGTTTTTGTAACAGTGCTCTGCAGACATAATTCTTTGGCGTTTCTATTTATTCGGTTATTGTTTGTTTCTATAATGTACGCCTTTCACGCTACATGTCGTAGGATGTTTTTAATACAGTATACCCAGTAAAGATAATCTTTAGCCCTTCCCTTTCAACTTGTTTGGTTTCTGTTTGCTTTACCAATTAAGTGTACAGGTGTCCTCTATTGTGATATTGTGAAGTAATTAGTTTAAGCTTGTTTCACCAAGTTGGATCCAGTAGCGTCTAAAACAACATTTAATTAAATTGGAATTGAAGATAACGAGTTTTTATTTTATTTCGAGGTTATTAGGCATATGGGGATAACATGTGACGAGGGAGGGTAGAATTTACGCCATTTAAGGAGAACATGACATGGTAATAAAGTCTTCCGACGCGGAGGCTTGCATTACCTATTTACCACATCGTGACGTGTAAGATAATGTACGAGCGAGTGGACGAATCGTCCGCATGATAATGAATACAAACAGCAATCTAATTAAAATTAGCTCCACTATTACATGTGGATCTAACAGCAGCCAGTTGTAGCTCATGTCCACCAATCAAAACCTTACTTGCAGAATCATGCCAGTGATTTGAAAATAATTTGAAAATATTCCGAATTATTCTGAGGGTATACGATATGTTTCATGTGAATTACGAATGCCTTATTTAGGCCAGTAGAACTAATTTTAATCAGATTGCTAACAACACTGCGTAGTCTACAGTGTCCAGGTAACATTTCGTCTGTAAATAATAATTTCAATATTGACCAATCACACTTCGCCTTTTATAACGTTATTTGGGAGCATACAAATTCGAAAAATATAGGGCGAGTCTATTTTAGTGGCCGCAGTACAGCGAACCATACCAATACGTACGGGATGGGTTATCAGTCTTCAATTTTACATTAATAATTATTTATTTTATAAAATAAAACTTGTTTTAAGGCATTCGTAATTCACACGAAACATGCAATAGTGGAGCTAATTTTAATTAGATTGTACAAACAGTTAATAAAAACTGGATATTAATGTTGAATTCTAAGTCTATTTTACTTTTTTGGTTATAGTATACCACAAAATAATGTTAAGAAACGATTACAATGTCAAAGAAATAACTATTAATATGTTTGAAAAAAATGCACTCATCGAGTGGACGAATTGTCCGGTGGACGAACCGTCCGTGGACGAATTGTCCAGTGGACGAACCGTCTGGAAAGCGTTAAATTTATCTATTTCATGTTACTGTGTTCTTAAGCATTTAAAAAAACAACAACTTTTTTTCAATTTATGTTATATTTTACAAATTAAATTAATAATTTACACATTTAAAGTATTTGTAAATAGTGACGTGCAACCTTTAAAATTAATAAAAGACTGGTTACCGTTTTGCATATTATTAGTATTAGAGTAACAAATCTTTAGATTTCAGTGTAAAAAACAAAATGGCGGCAAAACAATGAAATTTTTCCCCCAATGTTTACACTTTATAATTTTAATAAAGTTATATCAGTAGGTATATTGATGTCATGGATGGGTCAGAGATTACTGGTGATAACTATTTGTTAGTGAAATATTGCACGTGATAGCAAATCGAAAGAAGTGACTTGTAGATGTTTCTTTTGTTTTTGTAGGACGTAGCGGTGTAGATTTTTTTTTTTTAAACATTTGCCATCGGGATTGCACAAAGTAACTTTTACTGGCCCGAATCCAAAAAACACTGGCCTCGGGATGATTTTATATGCAGACATCAAAATTATTTTTCAGAAAACCTATTTTAACCATCCACTCTGAAATTTTGCAATCAGTTTTCTTTTTACAGCAAGACAGCTTACGAAGCCTGATGTGAAGAGGTCAACTTCGCAGATTGCACAAGTACGTAGCTTTGCTGGGAAAAACGTGTGACTTTCAAACTACATTTACAAAGCATTTACTTTGCAGATGTTGATTCCTTCAGATATGTTGAAATTTAAACCTCAAATTTGACCTCTTTTAAAGCCATGCTGGAATGTCGTTAAATATGCATTCATTCATTCATTCATTCATTCTGTAAAGCCACCAAGTCATCCGTAGCATATTTGTTTGTCATGCTTGAATTAGAACTTTTTTTATTGTTTAGTATTTAAATATTTTGGACAGGCCCTGTGCTTATAAACCTTAAAGTCTAGACTTTAATAAAGTCCAGACTTTAACGTCATGACAACGCCATTCAAATAGCATTACGTTAAAGTCTGGACTTTATTAAAGTCTAAATTTTAAGTTTTATAAGCATGGGCCCTGATCCAAATGAAGTGGTATTAAAATCTTAAGTTCTCAGTTTCACATTACATCTAAGTTCTTTGAAAAGCACATTGTTTTTTAATATGTAACTATTAGAGCACTCTCACACACATGGTGCAACTTTTCATCCTTCTTTATAATTTAAACAGGTCCACTATGAAATTGGAACAGAAATGAATTCAGTAGAATAAATTGCATAGTTACAAGTGCCATATTTCATAATTTTGACATTTATTTGTGATAAATAACTGCAAAATAATGTTTTGACAAGTTACTCGGGAATATGGAAATGGCAGTAAGCTTGCATGTTGTGTAAATAGAGATTATTATAAGATTTTATGTTTTATGAATAGCAAGGACTGTGTTAAAACATTTCAAACATAACTAGGAGACAGTAAAATGACATCATTCAGCGCCCTCAATAGTTTAAGAAGTAGCAGGCTACAACAGTGATGATAGCAGGGGGCAAAGCGGGGGGTCTGGGGGTCCTCCCCCATAAACATTTGAAAAATCGAAGAAATTAAGAAGAGAAAGCACTTTTTTTTTTACCATCAACGAAAAGTAGGCGGCGGCAAAAGCTGTTTCAGGCAGCGATTTGCCGCCGGAGACCGGGTACTTTTGAGGGCTCTGATCATTTTGGTAAGCTAGGACTGGAGAATCCGAGAAGCGACATTATGTTGTGACCACACTTCCCAAAACTATGTCAATCATTGGTCATGTGAAATTGTTATGACATACGTGTCGTACTGGTTATATTTCCATGTATATCTTGAACTATGTGGACAATAGACAGAGTTAAGTTCAGTACGACTAGATTTCGGTCTTATCACATAACAAATCTTATAAAATCAGTGAAACCACAAAACTCTGACAAGCTGACTATCAGCAGCTAGAAAGAGCCATTGGAGATGGGTGAATTGCATAAAGACAGCAAACTTGTCGCCAACATCTACCTTGGCATAACAATACCAAGTGTTCACCTCAACTGAACACAAACTTGTCGCCAACATCTACCTTGGCATAACAATACCAAGTGTTCACCTCAACTGAACACAAACTTGTCGCCAACATCTACCTTGGCATAACAATACCAAGTGTTCACCTCAACTGAACACAAACTTGTCGCCAACATCTACCTTGGCATAACAATACCAAGTGTTCACCTCAACTGAACACAAACTTTTCTGTTGGTCATCCTCTAATGGTTCTCCAGTAAACATTTTTTTCCACCAGTAAATTAATTCTGTACATTTATTTTTATATATTCAGACTAACAATCTCAACTTGTATTCGGAGTGGAGGTGGGTGGTAATAGCTTTATTAATATGATTAAAACTATCTGCAGTGATTAATTGTGTAAATGTAATGATTAAATCCTGTTTTCAGAAATATTATTAAATCCTGTTTTCAGAAAATATTTCCTCAGCTTGGATTTGGTGTGGAATTGTCCTTACAGCCAGTGGTGACAGGTGGACAAATTGACAAATACCTTGGAAACTACAACTTCTTCTTTATTCGAGAGAGCACGTCATTAAGAGAGGTTTAGTAACTATATTTTCTTTACATATATATATATGTACAGCTTCTGGCCATCTGATTGGTTGAAAAGTGATCTTTTTTGGGGGCATTTAATTTATAATTTCAAGACACAAAACAATTAAGCCATGCCTCAATAACACTACTGGTCTGAAACTATATATAAATATGAGTTTATAGCCATGCAGCTTTTTTCTTTCTTTTTATCTTGCATAATTGGAAAAGCATATCAGAAACTAGGGTCAGTGGCTTGAAAGCTGCAAGTTTTGTGTTGTGTTTTCCATTTGTAAAAGATTGTAAATTATGGGGATGCAACACTGGGGCTTTAATCAAGATGAAAAAAGGATATGGATGGAGTTTGGGGAGGGGGATGGCAGATCCATAACGGAAACCATATATTTGTGTAAATGGTAAATAATTTATTCCCAGTTGCTTTTTGCATATTTCATGCCCTGTGTTTTTATGCAGGAAGGTGGTTTGGGAGGCTTGATGCAGCGTTTTATTGCCGAGATCCTGGCTGTCGTACGAGGAAATGTCATATCTCTGGGTGGTAACGCGCTGGTCGCCTACAGGATGACCCAGTGTGTCGTGTTCAGCAATGCCAACAAGAACCAGGTTTGTTACTGGAGACGAATTTCTATTCTAATACAACTGGCATATAAGCCTTTTTTCCATTGGTTAATTTCATGTTAAATCAATATTACTAGCATAACATGGACTGACCATGCATCAAGCGAGTGCTTTACAACTTGGCTATATCCCCCTACCAGTTTAGTAACGTCTTTGTTAGGGCCTCCACGAGTCCAAAATATGGGACTCGAGTACTCGAGGGTCAAATTCGACCCGGACCCGGGTACCCGAAACATGATGATGAGATTAAAGAATAAAGTTAAATAGAATTATGCATTTTAATTCCAGGGCTGAACATGGATGCCAAATCATGTCATTGTATTGCATTTAGAAACCGGTTGATATATTTAGTGTTTTAAAAAAAGAAACTAGTGCATGATCTTATAATTATTGTGTCACTTATATCGTTGATTATCTAATCCTGAAATTATTGTCCTACATTGTCCAGTGTATTATAGTTGATTCCACTTTGTACGGGTACTCGAGTCCTGTGAACGGACTCGAGTCTTGCTAGACTCGACCCGTGCCCGAGTACTCGAGTACTCGTGGAGATCCTAGTCTTTGTATTTATAACTCAAACATGTAATGTGGGATTGAATGCCAGTAATGTCAGACTGGGTTTGAGTAACATGGGTATCATCTTGACACCATGGATGAGGGTAATAGTTGCAGTCGCTCTCTGCTTTCAGTCTGTGATCACTTATTTCTTTACATTGGTATATAATGATTGGTCACTTTTTGTCTCAGATCATTGTTAAAAGGCAAGTATAGGGCTTACTTTTTTAGACAACAGCAATGGCGTCATGTTTTGCATTATGGTCAATGTTGATTTTTCATGTTTATCTCTACTTTTCACAAACTGTTAAGTCCTAAATCAATGAAACTTGGTCTGTAGTTGCCTCTGTGATGTTCATGTCCATGCAAACATTTTTTTTTTAAAGATATTAATGCATTTTTATTTCTTTTGGGTTTTTTTAAAGAACTATATTACATTAATCAAGATTTCTACATCACAAATTATATTTACTGAACTAATTAAAAATGTAATTGAATAATAACAGATAAAATCCAGGTGGACAGCTATGAGCAAAACTAAAATAGTTGATGGTAAGCAAGGTATTTAATTCAGCAGATTTCTTGTTTTAACACTTGATAAGACATTCTTTATGTTTACAGTGCCAGTGTTTGATTAATGTGTGTGGTGATGCAGTCAGTGCAGTGTATGGTGCAGACATTTCGGTTACGTCTTCGTTGAATGAATCACAGACGGTGACAGCAGATACTTCAGTGGTTGATAGCTGAGGCTCGTACCTATCGGATGATGCAGTATAATTCTTCCTTTATGTTTCTTCAAAGATGAAACCGACTTTGGATGGAAATAAAAAAATGGAATCCTCTGCTGCATCTTGAAAAGTATTGGGTATATAGTGAGCTATTTCTTCAAACAAGGACAATATGAACGGAGTGTCATTGAATGAATGGCTCATGTGGATAGATATCGGATCAGCAGACATGTTAACTAGGCGGGAACAGCCCTCCCTCTGTCTGTCATGGAGGCATCCTCTATAAGTGACAGAATGTTAAATACCGTGTCTTTAGTATACTTGGTATACTAGCGGCGCCTCAGTAAGGAAGAAGCAATCATACAGCTTAATAAGGCTGCTTTATTTACCTTTTAAGTTAAAGGCTTGAGCCCAGAAATGTTTGAGTAGTGAAAATACAATGCCATTTCTTTACAAAAGTGTAAAATTCATGACTTTATTACACTGACATAGTATTACATGTGGTCGTCAGAACAATCGACAGCAAAAGTGCTGGGGTCTAATTCACAAAGGTCTCTTAGGCTCTGCTAGACAATAAAGCATCCTCTTTGCAAGTCTTTTAGTATTGCACAGCAAGATCGCAAAGTTGTGAGTGTTTAGTGAATAGGCCCATGGTCGGAACTTTAAAGTGTCGGTTGGGCCCGATCACGAGGGATAGAACCCTGCTTTACTTCATTTGACAATTTCCACTATGTACTAATCAAAATTATACTCAGGTGATTTTCCAGTTTTATATATTATTTATGAAAATCCTTGGAATAAAAACCACAAAATTGTGTCTATTATCGTGACCTGTTACTAGGGGTGCAACGATATGGTCAAAACCGTATTGTGATATATGAAACTGTATTGCAATATAGTTGATATTATTTAAATTTAATATTTATGGGTTGGGTTTTTTTTTAATGAAAACAGAAGGCATAATTTTTTAATGATCTTTATTAGTTTCAGCTGTCGGGCTAAATGATTTAGGCCATATTTTTATTTTTTAACACAATACTAGTCTACTAGAACACCGGTGTGACTGTGTCAAACTATAAGTTGTCACATTCGGAAATCCTTACTACTGGGCTTTTCCGTTGCTGTTCGCTTGACACGGAAATGTACATTTTGAGTCGCAATGTTACGGCAGATCGACGGAACCAGAGCCGAAGTTATTAACAGAGGTGTTTTGAACGATCGGCCGAAGTATTCCGAGTTCAGTGAAAAACAGCGAAGTGTGATTCTCATTTGTTGGTTTATTTCTTTGAAGATGATAGCCGTAGCCGTATTCCAACGTAAATGAACAATGAATGATAATGTGTAAGTAACAAAACATTTATTTGTAATTATCGTTAACTGGTTATTTTCATTGGACTTTTAACACGTTTTGTTTAGAAGTTAGAACCAAGTATAATCAACCTATCACTTTGTATGCCAACAAGTAAGCCGACTACGCTTGACGTGATTGTTACATTTCCTGTCATCACCAATTAATAAAATGATGTGGTTTTTGTTTGTTTGCCTATTTTAAGTCAAATAAGATACAAGGAAACAAGCTGATCAATTATCGCGGTATACCGGTTTATCGTTGCAGCAAAACATGTAATTTGAAACGGACTATAACACCCAGGTTGATATTGATAGCAGAAATAATACACCTGTCCTTTCCAATACAATGAAGTTCAATATACTGCTTTGTCAGATTAAGATTTGAACAAATTATTTATTAGCACATTGATTATATGGATACAATATGATTTAATATGCTGGACTGCTATGTATTCTTACACTTAGTATTTGTGATTTCACCTCCATCAGGTGTAATCAATATCAACCTGGGTGTTATAGTCCGTTTCAAATTACATATGTTTTGCAGTAAAATTGTAAATACATCTTATATTTCTATCTATAACAGGTCATTTATTGTCATTTTTTGTACCAGTTATTTGAATACCATAACGGGTCATAATAATACTGACACATTTTTATGGTTTTTATTCCAGAGATTTTCATAAATAATACACACGGCTGGAAAATCACCTGGGTATAATTTTGATTAGTACTTTAGTCAGGTCTTCTGCTGATGTTCCATTGTTGTTAAATATTTATTACCTCTTCTTCATGAAAATTTTTTCTTTATATTTATGAAGGTTGTAGAGTAGAGACAGATTTCAGGTGAATACGAGTCATGATGCTACTCTGTGATATACAATGTAGGTTAAATGTGCAACTTGTTAATCCTACCATATCTTTATGATGGCTGTGTCAGGGAGTGGGTGGGTGGGCACTGGTCCCTTCAGGAACAGCGGAAGCAAGTAGACACTGATCTACCAATAATATTTTTGATGCAGAATTATTGTGGGGGGCTAGAGTGCACCACCCCACCCCTCCCCCCTCTGCTCAACCATGCCTGCCCTTCCCTACTTTCAAGCCTAGGTGGTAAATTAACAAATCCCCACTTCCAGTTATTGACACCTTCCTGTGCTAATTTATGTGTCATATCTGTAATGTGTGTTAATCTCAGTCTGTTTGTTGCTGTTGGGTTTTTTTACAACTCAAAAATTAATAGAGCTATTTTTAATTGATATTGTTTAGTCTTACGAGATGAGAAATCCCACAATGGTATAAACAACACATTTTCATTTACAAATAAAAGAACTCCAGAGATTTCATGTTATTCTTTCTCCCCATCTCCCAAGGGCGGTCACACTCCACACTCTGAGCAGGTCTTTAATCTAAAGTCCCCCTTCTGTCTCGGACCCAGTCACTGGCTTAGTCAGATGGTGCCTGGGAGAAATGTGCTTCAACCTTAATTGGATATAGGCAGTTAATATGTTATCCAATCCAGGCCAGATGGGTAATACCGGTCTTGGTGGTGTTGTACAGGGTTCACATCCCGGTACTGGCTCCCACCCAGAGCAAGTTTTAACAACACAATGGGTAGGTGTAAGACTACTACAACCTCTGATTTAACACCACTGTCCTGGACAGACAGCTGAGGTGTGTGCCCAGGACAGCGTGCTTGAACTTTAATTGGATCAATCTAATTAAAACATTTTAATTTTCCAGGACTTTTAAGCACCATTTTGGTTAATTTTCCAGGGCTATTTTACATAAATAGTCTCACCCGATATTTTTAGAATTTATATGCTCCTGAATAACGCTATAAACAGCAAAGTGTAATTGGTCGATATTTGAATTGTTATTTATAGATGGAATGTCACCTGGACATGGGAGTCCACGCAATGCTGTTAGATCTACCAGGGTAGACCCAGTAGGGCTAATTTTAATCAGATTGTAATTGGATATAAGTATGAAAATAAGTTAAAATGAAATTAAAAATAATCTACGGTTAAAGTTGGATTTTGTGTGTGGGTGCAGATACCAAACATCGTGCTGCTCACATGGAAACTGCAATTGATAACCATAGAATCAGGTTTTTTTTATGTGTTGGTTATCTGCAGCCACAATACACAAAAACCACACATGTAAAACAGTCCCAACTGTTTTTAATAAAATTTTATATTGATATACCCTTTAATGCCACTGTGTTCTTGAAAGGAACAAGTGATATTATTTAGGAGATAACCATATGGAGTTTTTAGACTTGCAGGTGGTGTTGTCCATTTGATCCAGCAAATGTCATTTTTGATCAAGGGTACCTGAGGTTAAAAATGAAACATTTGTGGGTATCAAATAGACAATAACACCTGCAAATCTAAAAACTCCATATGGTTATGTCCATTGTAACCAGAATCGTTTTTCTACGGAACTAACTGTATATTTGGTATTTCTTAAAAAAAAAAAAAATCTGGCTAACTGTAGACCCTTGAACCATCAACTTGGCCTGTTCCAATTGCTAATGACATCACTTTCTAATGATGTCATTAGAATTCCGAGTGTTATTTTCATTTGATCCCGGAAAAAGAATCATAATACAGAACACACTTGCCATCAGTTTACAATTCCTGATACTACTGTTGGAATTTGATGTTTGTCAAATATGTATTAAAGGGACATTCCTGAGTTTGCTGCAATTTTTAAGATGTTATTGACAGAGACTTTTAACGATTGTAATTACATATTAAATATATTTTTCTGCATAAAATATTAGTGGGTGTATATTAAATGTGTTTTTGATAGTTCTAATATTTGTATTAGCTTAAATTTCATTTTATTTCCTAAAAAATATTTTTTCGTGCATACGAAATTATTTGAAGACAAAATCCAGTTTGTGCTTCTTACAAATATCAAGACAACCAGAAACACAGTGAATATACAGACACTGATATTCTAAACAAGAAAATATATTTATCATGTCAGTTTAATCGTAGAAATGTTTTATTAGTCAGAAACATCTTACAATGCAGCAAACTCAGGAATGTCCCTTTAAAGGTGAATTTGATTAATTAATTTCATAATTCATTGCCAAAAAAAACTAACTTATAAGCATTATAATTTATTGTTTAATCAGCTTTTATATTTGTTGTATGGTGTTTGTTTTAGAAATAAAAACTAATTTAGCTCCTAATTTCCAAACATAATTTGCCAAACTGATCATTTAATTTTGATGTATATTTATTTCACAAAAAAATTATAGATTAGCATTTATTGTGTTTGGTACCATTTGTGACACCCAATAGCCGATGTGTATTTTTGTGCTGGGGTGTCGTTAAACATTCATTCATTCATTCATTATTGTGTTTGGTGGCACTAATATGCTTCCGTATCAACCAAAGTAAGTTTGTATATTAATTTCAATTTCTATTTTTCTCCGGTTTTCTTTTTATTTAAAATGATTTCTATTCAAATTAAATAATAATTCTTAGTTGAAAACAACAGCGAACATGTTAGTAGACTGAAAATGATGATGGAGATGAGAAATGTGCTGAAAATGAAATGAAAATAAGAATAAGAATAATTTATTTGCATAACACCCGAATATGGGCAGAGCAAAAATAACAATACAATACATTTATCTGCAGTAACAATAACATAAATATACATTAATTACATGAACAAACATCTGAATCAACAAATACATATGTAATTTAAACCTTATTACTAGTGATATTAATATTTAGGTAAAAGCAAATATTGTCAGAAGTGTAGAGCCATAAAAAACCATCAACTATGGCGTTCGTGAATTATTTTTCACGAATCCACACACCCTCGTACATTCTCCATTAGTTAAAAACATTAGTTTATACAGACGTGAAATGCAAACAATTTGAAATTACTTCCAACTCATATGCTTTCACGCAACTTAAAGCATCTCTTTACAAAATTGCAAATGAGGGCATAATTCCAGAATATTGTTGCGTGTAAGAAATAAGAATTTTTCATTTTAGTCAAAAAAGAAAAATGTGATTCTTGTTTTATTATTTTATGATGTAAATCATTTCTAAAAGCATTATGATTATATACACCTCGTCATAAATATCGCACCACCCAATTTTGTTCACTAAGTAAAACTGGATCTTCAGCCTCATAAAAATGGTGCTTAGAAAAGCACATTAAACTGTTTATATTGCCTCATGTGAGCATTCAGTCAGAAAATTTACAACACAAGACCGAATTTGAGCACTAAATGAGGGTTTAATTGTAGCAAAGTAAAGTTCACTAAAATCACCGTAAAATATGGTGAAATAAGTATGGCTGCCGGGGTCGTTACAACAGACACACAACACAGTTCACATTTCATTAATGTCAAACACACTAGTAAGGTCCACAATGACTGGCTAACAGTATCTTGTGTAACCGCCTCGCACTTGGATAACATGTTCTACACGCCTTCTCATGCTTGTCACCAGACGTCTGATGCTCTGTTGAGGGATCTGCTGCCACTCATCATGCAATGCATGGGTCAATTCCTGAAGGTTCTGAACTGGAGGATCCCTTGCTCTCACCATACGTCCCAAAATGTCCCACAAATGCTCAATAGGATTTAGGTCTGGACTTCTGGCAGGCCATGGTAGTGTCTCAATGGCGTTGTGTTGGAGATGCTGAACAACAGCTCGAGCACGATGTGGTCTGGCATTATCGTCCATGAAGACTGGACGTGTGGCGAGAGCATGGTTATCGAAATGAGGCACAACAGCACCGTCCAGGATCAAGTTCTGGTACATCTGTCCATTCAGTGTTCCGGGAACTGTGATGAGGTCAAGTTTACAATCATAGGAACAACACCCCCACACCATGACAGATCCACCCCCAAATGGAACCTCAGCTTGAATGTTCCTCTGATCATATGCTGTGCCTCTCTGCCTCCAAACTCGTGCCCTCCCGTCTGTATGATGCAGCAAAAATCTGCTTTCATCGGACCAGTGGATCCTTCTCCATGTCCTCAGGTTCCAGCGATTACGTGCTTGGCACCAGGCTAAACGGGCATGGCGGTGCTGATTTGTGAGGAGTGGACGTCTGATTGGTCGTCTTGCTCTCAATCCTGCAGAATTTAGGCGTCGTCTGATGGTGCTGATGGACACTGTTGTATGGATCCCATCCATGTCGCAGCTGTGTACAAGTAGACTTTGGGCTTCGTCTGGCTTGGCGTACGAGAGCACGGTCTTCCCTGTCATTGGTTTTTCTGGGACGTCCAGACCTCGGTGCATCCTTCACTTCACCGGAAGCAGTATGTTTACGTATTAGCCTGCTGATGACAGTGTGATTAATGTTCAATTGTGTTCCAATAGCACGACATGACATACCAGTCTGGTGCATACCAATAATTCGCCATCTTTGGTTCAGAGGCACTGGACGCTTGGGCATTTCACTGGTTGGTCAAAATAAAGCTTAATTTATGCCTAAAATCAAATTTTAGCTGTGTCTGCCAACATAACATACACCAAAAGAGGCTATGTGCATACTGCATTGTTAGCAAACCGACCCCCGGATCAATCATGCTCGACTGAGCATGCACGTGCAGCTCGGAACGTGGTGTGTTTGTGATATTATGTTCACAGATGTTGTAGTATATTAAATATATACTTGTAGTTTAAAAAACCGAAACTTATATTTTCTAATTTTACTTTAAAATGTGTGGTGCGATATTTATGACGAGGTGTATATATAGGGCACTTGATAATGAAATGATATTAGTCTTCAATTTCTATGGGACAGTTGGGACAATCTCTCTCATTCGCAGGGACAGGTGGTTTCTTGTGTCTTCCCTTTTCAATCATAAGTGAATGTGAACTCAAACGAAGCCAACTAAAATATGTACAACTCTTTAAGAATATTATCAACAAAATCTGAAAATGCCCGTTATCCTCGTAATGTTGGTGGAGTCTTTGTTTAGAACGTCCCACAACTTCTCTTTTGGAATATGTCAGTGATCTGTGGCCACCGGTCAACACTACGACAAATTCCGCTTGATCGGTGTAGACTGTGACTTGTATTCTTTCCACTCGGTCTTCTCCCTCACACACTGTGATGACGAAACCGTCACCGGTGTTGATAGTTGTATCACACATTTCCATCCGAATCACGGAGCTGTCCACCTGTCTAAAACTCACAACAGACCGAGTCTCCTCACTGCTAGAACCAGGCACGTCGTCGTCACTGTCGCAACTCTCGTCTTTATTTTCCAACTCGATATCCGTTGAATTTTGTGTATTAACGAAGTTGTCGTGACCTCTGACAACTACGTTGGCGGCATGTATGTTTAAAATGTTATGGGAACCTGTTATGTACACATTTTCCGCGTTGATACTTTTGTCGGCATATTGAATCGTGTTATATTCTCCAAATTGTACATCTTTACATGAATGTAAATTGTAACCGTCACTGGCGTTAGATCCTGATGAAAAAGGCATCTTCGTTTCACAGTAAATGTAATTAGTTGATAAAATTCTAATGACAGTAAAACAATTTCACAAATTAAACACAGTGTATATTTCAATTCTTAATAAAATGTACAGTATTTGTTCCTTTACTCAAAGGTATCTTTGTTATCACACTTTAGACACTTCGCTAGGCAGTGTAGAAATGGCTGCGTGGAAATTTACCGCAAGTATTTAGCTGTATCTATTTTTAGTGCCAACCTCACAGCTCAACAAAACTGACTTCTACACAACTCGTCTTAGGATTATAATGTTCTAAGTCCATTTTTTTTTTAATTAGTTCCATATATACCATTTTGTTGGTAATAAAGTGTTCTGTCTCCTTATTAATAGTTCATTTAG
The DNA here is from genome assembly GCF_016097555.1 of Gigantopelta aegis. NCBI lineage: Eukaryota > Metazoa > Mollusca > Gastropoda > Neomphalida > Peltospiridae > Gigantopelta > Gigantopelta aegis. Next base: position 41,275,346 of record NC_054707.1, on the reverse strand, counting down.
CTAAAAACAACGATAAGTGAGTTATTGTCAATTCTTTTTTGTTCTATGTCCAAAGATTACAAAATGATCAGTACTTTAATGTTTTATATCCATTGATCAGTCAGTTTTCTCAATATCAGTCACGTGACTAGATGTGTATATATATATATATAGAGAGAGAGAATACTAAACGAGTCCCCTTGAGAGACCGTTTATATTACGAGTGTGTTTTCGATCGTACATCACGAGCGGAAGCGAGTGATGTACGATCGACAACACACGAGTTGTAATATAAACGGTCTCTCATGGGGACGAGTATAGTATTCTATTTATTACAACGCGCTACATTATTAATTTGAGTCGCCAAATATATTTTTTGTCTCTCACTAAACAGGACACTGAACGTAAACAAAACAGCGGAGTGATTCAGAGCGCATAACCCTTCTTTGCCTATGCACTCTTTTTATACTATTAAAGTATTTATGCTTTCGCAATGTCATTGAGTCCCTCCATCCCAAAAATAAAAATAATTAAAACAAATAACACACACTAGTAGTAAACAGCTGTAAATTGTAAAGCATGTGTATACTAAAAAGCAAACAAATACACAGGAATTGAAATAATTAGTTTTGAATTTGAATGACGTCAGTATTCCAACGACGTCACTTTGCATCTCCTTACAATAACTATAAATTGGGTACATGACGTTTCCGTTTTAAGAATGCTGGAAAAATTTCAGTGCAAAATTGCTATTGAATTTTTTTTTTTTTTTTTAACAACACACCTGAATGTGTTTGAAGAAAATCTTGTGATTAAAACATTGTACCTTTTACTAAATATGGCTTTCAAGTGAAATTACGGTAAGATATGCTACATTTATTATGTACAAAGCCAAAACAAGGGTGCGAAAAGTGATCGGAGGTCATGACCTCTCAAAAAGCATATCTCACATTGTGGGATATGAAAAATCTCTCACGGGTATCTCCGTCACCGCGGTGTAATAAATCAAAATCAGCATGGCCATGGAATGGCATATTTTATGTTTTTACTTAAAAATATTATTTGTTGTAGAATTAATATATTAAAAACATAAATGGAATTTAAATCTTAATGAATCCTATTGTCGGAAAACATTATTTTACTTCATTTTATTATGGGGATAGAACATTATATCTACAATCTTTGTCAACGTTACCATGAAGATACAACATTATTTAACTTCTTTCAACATTACATGATATAATTTGTTCTAAATACAAACAGTAAATACAAAAGAGCATAATAGGGAAAGTTCATAAAGCATACCACCCCATTAAATAGTATTATCTGTTTTATTTTTATATTTTCGCATTATTTGAAATTAATATTACAAGAGTTGTGAATAAAAAAAAAAAAACCCACCATTTTGTGCACAATAACGTTTCCTTTTTATTAATCCCTATTTGATCCATTTCAATCTTGATTTTATTAATATAAGTTGTTGAAGTCAAGATTGTTACCTTTTGTTGTTGTCACTTTAAAGAATTTGCATCCCTAAAGTTATGAATTTTTTTTTCACTTGATTCAAATGTGTTAATACATGCAATTTGCGTTAGGTTACTTGCTCGTTACCAGAAAATAAAACTGTTTCTCATAATTGTACCATGATTTGGTGTTTTTCTCTTTGATGTCAACTGGGGTGTAACTGCAATACCATGGTATAACTGAAACTATGCGGCTAATTGAAGTTAACTGCACAGTTTTTAGGCCACGCCCTTCACAGACGCGCCAGTCATGGTTCAAAACACAGACGCTGATCGGGGGGGGGGGGGTCTGGACCCCCCCTGCTCGTGACACAAAATTAATTTCATTAAAAAGAATAAAGAAAACAAACAGTTATGTTCGATCCTGAGACATTTCAGACATGGCCTGGGTGTTTGAACAAGCAGGATTTTGATAACGGGAATATACTTCAAATCCATCTAAAACTATCTTCAAATATGAAAATTTCCTATCGAGGGGGGGCCCATCAAAGGTTCAAGACTGGATCTCTCTCTTTCCCCCCCCCCCCCCCCCCCCCTAAAATTCCTGGATCCGCCCCTGAAAACAGTTATATCATTGGTTTTGATTCGTTAACTATTTAGACGGCTGGCACTCGACTCCGTCTCGGGCCGCCGTCTAAATACAGTTAACTCGTCAACTGGCATCCTCGTCCTCTGCCGCTAATAAAGTTGGTCTGACCGACGGCACTAACGACCGCCGGTAGTAGGGGTGCATAGTAGGTGGTTACAAGTGCCTCTTAACAATGCCAGAAGTAACTACTGAGCACTCCCCGAAGTGGTCAGACTAAACCAACAGCTAAAAGTTGATGGGGAACAGGTGACAAGCACCTGTCGCGGTTGGAGAGACAAGGACTGGGATGTGGAGGGAGAGGGAGAGAAAGGAAAGGGGACACTGGGATTAAAAAAAAAAAAAAACCCCGTCAAAACCATGATATAACTATTACATAATCATAGAAAATTATACATTTTGTTGTTATGACTATAAATAAAAAGAACACCGAGCTTTTTTACTATGTTCATTTATATATTAAATAGAATTTGCATATATACGTATGTTTTAAGTTTTTTTTCTCTCATTAATTGTACTTTAAATGCTATACTATGCTTAAATATATGTTCTATGTTGTAAGACATTATAGTTCAAAAAGAATCACTCAAGTTGTATGTCACAATGTAGTCCAAATCACATTTTACAATTTTACAGAGAATGCGATGTTTTGGAGCAGTGCCAAGTTAGAATAAGAATATTAAGATAAACAATTTATATCCAAATGAGAAACCACACACAGATAACTATTACATATGTAAGTTCCAATGAGTTAAAACTTTAACATCGTTTTTCTCGGTAACGAGTAAATGGCGCATAGAACATTATAATCCTAAGACGACGAGCTGTTCGCAGACGCGTTGCTGTAAATAGGATCCGATTTCGTACGGGAAAGGTGGACGGGGGTGGGGGTGGGGGGAGTATAGATAGGTATACCTTCTTTTTTTCTTCTTTTTTTTTTTTCTTTTTTTTTCTTCTTTTTTTTTTTTTTGCTTTACGCATTAAAATTATATTGTTTGCTTAATAGTGACACTAATTATTAAAACTACTAAACATTTCTATGAAGTGACTTTAAACACAATAATGCTTAAAACAATCATAATGTTGCATGTGTTTGAGATACAGGCGCGGATTCGGGGTGGATGTTCAGGCTCTCTTACCCCTCGCTTTTGAAAACACACATGCACGAAAGCACGCACGCGTGTCTATAGACAGATAAACAAAGACACACAAACACGCACAAACACAAACTCACAAATGCATACTCATAAAAATACAAAAACATGGACATATAATATACACACACACGCAAACACCGACAGACGCAAACACTCACACATACATGGGTCATTCTACAGAAAGTGTCACTTTTATGTCCCTGCACAATTTCTTTCTTATTTATATATAGAAAACTAAATTTGTTGTCTTTAACGATACCTTATTTATAATATCATTTTTTTCATTTGGTAATCAGCTTTGATAGGGATTTTATTCGAGATTAGTGTAAAATGTCATTGGTGTTACCTGTCCCTAGCATAACACTATACATAACATGCACTGTTAAAATATATAACAGAAAACATAACACTGAATACCTTTAATGTAATACGTACTGATGGCTGACTTACTCACTAAAGGACTCTTGTAAATAGTTTCAGTATTTAAAAGATGGTGGGCTATATAAGCTTGTCCCTGGAGTTTTATGTCATTGGTGTTACTGTATATACTTAGAAAACAAAAGAAACTAAATGCTCTCTAGATGAAACATTCCACCGGTAGATATCGGCCATCGAACTTATTTGTCAAAAACATCAGACATATGAACAGTTGTGAATAGTTTTCTTTAAATGTCATGAATGTGTTGTCAAAATATAACTTGGTTCATATTCGAACCCCCCCCCCCCCCCCCCCCGAACGTCCAGATCACCCTACGCCCCTGAACGTCCCTAACTGCGTTATGTTTTGTTTGCGCAATTAACATCCGATTTGTTGTCGTCTGCTTGTCATTCATTTGTGAGTTTTTCTTCACTAACTGAAGATTTCCATTAACAATAAATTCAAACAAGTAAGTATCTAAATACAAAACTTTACAAACCCCTAAAACCATTAAGTTTACTTAGTCATGAATTCCATTGTGACGGAATTACAGAAATTCCCAAATAGGCATATTCCATCTAGAAATATTTGCTCGTTATAGTGGCGAATGTGAAGAACTATTGTCCAAGCCCATGTATATAGCTTCATTTTCATGTTTTAAAGCTTATATACATTATATTACGTGGCCTGGGGGGAGGTTACTGTGACGGAATTACACTCTCTGACATAGCATTCTGAGATAAAGTACACTTTCTTAAATTCCTGCTCAGTATTATATTTTAAACATACCAAACCCACATGAATATTTTGAGTAGGTATCGAGATAGTTGTAAATGTCTCGGTTGTACTTGGATATCAAAATAACTTTACCTTTCATAGATTAATAACTCCCTTACCCACTGTAATTCCGTCACGTGACGGAATTACAGATGCTGTAATTCCGTCATATCAATATATTTACCATTAAAACAAACTGTGATTCTCAATCTTTTATTCAAAATAAAAACAGTTAACAATTTGACACCAGGACATGAGATCAACACTGGCCAATGGGCATCTCATGACGGTAGGCCTACCTACATGTACATGCGACACGTGGAATTGTGCCAACTATTCTCACCATCAACAAGGCTTAATACTCAACAAGAAAAACTGGACCTCATGCAGCTTAAACACGAAAACAGCTCGGACGGTATGGTCTCCGACAAACTCAACAAAGAAATTTTGAACTATAAACAGATCCTCAGACAAACTCAACCAAGAAATATTCAACTGATCCTAAGCTTCAACATGAAAGTGGTCGTCACCAATAATATTAGTATACTGTATGATCGGTCAGGAGCCGTTGCAACTTTCCAGATGGCAGCACTCTCAATTTATGTAATGTTTTTTTCATATTAAAATGTAGGTGCTGCCATCTGGAAAGTCACAACGACTCGTGGCCGATTCTACAGTACTAATGGATACTAGTCCTCAACTATAGGCATTGTTGTGAATGTTCCACAACCCACCGAGGTTTGGATGGTGGTCACAGGGATAACACACACACAGAACTGACAAAAACGACGAGTCTACCAAGACCCTTTAAAGACGGGGTAAGCAGGTATAACGCTCATCATCATCTATTAACCCCCAGTCTTCGCCACAAGATTCATGTACCTAAATGCGGCATTTTTGGCATTCGATCCATTCGTCCGTTGATTTTGGGTCAGATACAGAGCCATAGTAATGGCCGCAGTACCCGCATAAATCGTCGCTATTGGCATCATCAGGCTCCTTTCTGATTTTAGGATGTTTAGGTGCTGGTGTGGGATTTAATGACTTCGGTTTTTTAGAATTTTTGATGAAACTTGGACCTGCGACGGATTGAGGTCTCACTTGGTTAGCAGCGGTGAATAGGGGTAACTTCGGACTTTGGTAACTTCGGCCTGGTAACTTCGGACCCGAGTAATCTCGGCCCCAGGTAATCTCGGACCCCATCGGCTTAGTTAACAGGAATTCCGATGACATTTTTCTACTGGTCTCGACGGCGCAGTGCCTAAGCAAACGTCGGTCTTAAAAGGATGACAGGTAAGGGTTCGCATCCCGGTACCGGCTCCAGCCCAGAGTGAGTTCTTAAGGGCACAACGGGTAGATGTAAGGCCACTACACCCTCCTTTTTTTCTCATTAACACTCTCAATAACATAATATATATCTACTAACAATATTTTATTTCTAGTAAATAAAACAAGAAGTTTCAATTTCATATCTTTATTTTCTAAACATTTTAAAATATTTTTGTTAAGACAGTTTTTACCAGTTGTATTTAAAATCCAGTTTAATAGTACATACTCTAGATATATCTGAGGGACAATTATCATCATACTTTACGCGTCGTGAATACAAAATATATACTAACTATATATATATATATATATATATATATATATATATATATATATATATATATATATATATATGTGTGTGTGTGTGTGTGTGTGTGTGTGTGTGTGTGTGTGTGTATATATATATTCCAAACGTAAAAGTAAAATCCTGAATAAAATAAATGTTGCGTTTTTTTAAATTTATATGCTTACATCAATAAACTAAAACAATTTTTGTGATAACATCAAATATTATATAAACGATTAAGCACTATTTTTATTATTCAGTAATCTAGGCATACAGTTTCTAAAAGTAAACTGAAAGTTCACAGTTGTCAGAGAATTGTAGACCACATGTCTCATTCTACTGAACGGGTCCATTTAATTTGGAACATGAACGTAGAAGCTGCAGCGCACTACGTGAGTCTTCCACATATTCTCCCCAGTACTTAAAGATTTTTCTTTGAAGATCCCGGTATTTTTTTTCTTGGTGACGTTTCAGTTTTGACTCGCTCACCAATCGAACTTGCAAGGGTACCAAGCAGGGTAATCAGCATATAAAATGGCATATGTGGGCGACCACGTTTATTTAGTCTGTTGTGCCACCCTTCAACATCATTATTTGTACGGATACTGAGTCCGTAGACGCTCCAAGATGATGGTGGCCAAACCGCGCTCGTGATCCAGTTATTGCCGACATATTCAAACAGGGCTTTTAAAACAGTTCAGATTCCTCTCAATGCATTTTCACTAAATTCGGATTGTTTGATAGGTATTAAAATGCTCCAAGGATTCAAACACTTTTAAATTACAGTTCACATACACTAATGGCTAAATGCATTTTCACCAATGGAAATTCGTTTTGATAGGTATTAAAATGCTTATATGCCAAGGATTCAAACATGCTTAATGAGGGCATAACATCCGATTAAAATCAGGAACACCTACCAAATCAAACTGTAGTAAGAAGGGGACGGGGTATGAGCAGAATAAATGTTTAAAAGTTAATAAACAAAATATACACAACAAAATGTACAATGAATATATAATAATGTTTAATTAAATAAAAAAAACTCATCTTGAAATAATAATATCAGGTTAACAACAAACGTTCGTTTGCGTATAACCCAGATATAAGTTGCTTTCATTAATACAGAGGCCGAGATTACCGGTCCGAAATTACCTGGGGCCGAGATTACTCGGGTCCGAAGTTACTAGGCCGAAGTTACCAAAGTCCGAAGTTACCACGTTCCGCAGCGGTGACACTGGGCACGGCACTTGGACCTGCGACGGGATTCTGCAGATTATGTCGAACAGGAAGATTGCGGTATTCGTCAGCACTTGTATAAAATTTCAATTGGATGGTGTCCTTGTCAAGAGGTTTCAAGAAATGTGTTGTAATTGTTCCTTGGAATGTTTGTAGACCATTCCAGAGGACTTCGGTACCAACATCTTGACACTTCTGCTAGATTGCTGCTTCATCCATGACGTGTACATGGATATTTGTTTCGCAGGGTCTGACGGCAGTGGCAAGGGTTTCTGCATTATTGACGATGACAGTTCTGGCCATAGTCAAGCGATGTGCCATTCCTTTCACATTACCTCCGAGTGCGTCATTCGGACCTTTTCCGTGTGACATAGCGAAATAGTTTCACTGTATTTGCAACCCATGGTGTTCCTAGAGTTTGAGGAGAAGTGCAAAAACGTATTTGTTTTTGTATTGGCTTGACGGTCCATCTGTCCAAACGTCAACCACCTCAACACTAGGCATTTCGGACTTGATCACGTCCATGATCTGGGAGGTGAATGCAGTCACAGCAGACTTTTCGTGCTCATGGTAGTCGCTCACTATCACGTATGACAGATTTTGTCCACGGTGGTACACCATAACTGTGTTGACAGTAACTTGCTTTTGCTTCCAGTGCGCGCTTTGAATTTCATCCTGCCATGTGCAAGTGAAATCCTCTGCAAAGTCCATTTGAAGTAGGCATCTGTTGCTATCTGATTCCATGGCCTTCAATTTCGAGTCGTTGTAGGAAGTGGCTTGCTTCTCTTTGATGAACGAGTGCCAGAAGAATTTCGGGAGTTGACCGGCAAGCTCATCGAATGCATCTGTTGTCGAACCATGCGTCATTGCCTTTTGCAAGAAACTTGGTTGAACAGAGTGGCGTCAGAACATGTTTCACAATTGTTGGACATGCATTCCTCACTTGTGACACTGCACTTGCATCTGGCTGTGAAACGTTCTTTGGAGTAGAGTGGAACGACATCAGGATATTTTCGATGGAGAGCCTCGAGAAGAAGAAAAACATTCTCGTGATATCTGCAGCCGCACATGTTATGGGGCATTTGTGATGACAAAAAGACCCACTTCGGACGTAATTCAGCGAACTTTGATTTTCCAATGTTGATTTGTGGATGGTCAGCTTTGAAACAACAGTACGCCTCAGATAAAGTCATTGTCAAATGTCTTTTCTGCTTTTTCCTTTTTTTTTCACCATTTGAATTCCTAACAGTTATACAGTCAGCCTTTCCTGGCATCACACAGGAAAATGCATCGTTCTGGTAGAACGCCAGGACTGTGTCTACTGTTTCTTGGGGTAGTATGCGGCTTGGCTGGTTAACCACATGTACCTCTAAGATGTCGCAAGCAAGTACTTTAAGGACAGTTGCACGTTTCCTTGGGCTTTTTGGTAAGGCTTTTAACACCCACGATTTAGTTTTATTTAGTGATGCACTATTTCCATATTTGTAGCATTGTAGCTGTTGTGTACCGTCAGTGACATCACCAACACAATATTTCTTCACTGCTGTTAAGGTCTTTCTCTCAATTTCTTTAGTTCACCTGGTGTTAAGTTTTTCCGGGCAGCGTTTTTCCTTTCTCTGTCTCGTTTTTTGTATTTATTATATTCTCTGGCTTCTTGTTTCAACCGCAACTGCCTCTCTCGCTGGCGCTCTACCGCAGTCTTGCCCATGGTGAAGCTTGTGCTACAAAATGAAAACAAAAATGTCTTAAGTTGATGATAGAGGCTACTACGCCTATATATTAGGCTATGACCAATGATCTCAACTGGTCCAAACTGTAGTGTGACGGAATTATGAGCACACGTAATTCCGTCAAATTCTGATAAATCCGATAAATCTGTGAACTTTTTGTGCAAACATCAATTGGCCAACTTGGAAAAATTTGTGCAGTCATCCTATGACAAAACTGGACAAAGCTGTGAAGTTTCTACTGACTTTTATTGGTGAAAGGAATAGTTTGAACTTTTTTTGTTTTTCTGTCTTTTGAAAATGGCATGTGAAACTTAAAACTGACATTGACAGTGAGATTGTTTTTATTTCTCTCTGGCTGCAACGAGTAAACTAAGATTTTTCGGACAGCTTGCCTTCATGTCTTTCATCTTGAGATTGAGTTTTTCTCTGGCAAACACATTTACGGTAGGGTAACCTTTCTTTGAACTAAAAAAAAAAAGAAAAAAAAAGAAAAAAAGAAATCCTACCTACCTACCCTACTTTTTTTGGCCATGTTACCTGAAACAAACTTCTTCTTTTTTTTGGCCTTATGCATTGAGAAACATTTTTACCTTCAAAGGTCAACCGGGCTAAATTTCGCCCAAAATATTGTACTCTGCGTGTTCTATAGACATTCATGTTTAAAATGATATATAACTTACCAGGTGACACATTCGCAGTAGATGGATGACTGCAGATTGAAAACGTCAGAAAAATCTTCAAATCATGCCGCCATTTTTACTTTTCCAACGGTCAGGTTTGCGCATGCGCAGTGCCGTTCAGTAACGTCTAAAATGCGGACTAACATATGGAATGATGAAAGGAAATATTAACGAACATTATATCAATTTTAATGAACCAGCTCGACCTTTTTCAATTCGTCAACTTGTCCCGATTGACGTGGTATTCACGAGTCCGTCCCATCCTTCTACAATTTAGGCCTAAGTGGGGTTTTTTCTTTCTTTCTTTCTTTCTTTTTTTGTTTTTTTGTTTGTTTTTGTTTTGTTAATAATTCCAGTTTGGTTTGATGTAAGAAGACAAGTAAAAGTGTTTTGGAAATAAAAGATAAATACTATTTTTGTGTCCAATTTATAAAACAATCGGCTCTGAAATAAATTGCATGTAGTAATTAAATTTCATAGTATGAGAAAAAGGCGTTCCCATTGGAATCGTTGGTAAAACGCGGACCGGACCAGCATGCTGGACAAACTGATTTTATCCTTTAAAAAAAAACAAAAAAAACAAAGTGTTCGTCCATTGTGCATAGTTCAGAAATATATATTTTATAATGTAATTGTTTTTAAAAAAAATTAATGTCGAACGGCGCATGCGCGAAAATGTAATTTTTCCAAATGCTAAACGCAGTTAGAAACATTACCAAGTTGTAGTCAAATATCGGAAAATTACATCACGTATGTTTTCATTTCCAATAAAGGCTATTTAAATTTTATTAAAAAAAATAATAATTGAATATCCTGCATTAAAATAGCATTTTAGTTAAAAGGAAATAGTTAACTCTTTTGAATAATGACGCAGTTCTTATGATTTATTTCTTGAATAGTCACTCTAAGTGATATAATTTGTTTGATTTGCTGTAGTGTATGTACTGGAAATATTAGAATGACATCACGTTTTTATAAGGCGTCCTCGTTTTCTGACAATATTTGGAACATTTAACGTAGGCCCTAGAGTTTTGCAGCGCTTGCGTTAAAGCAAAAGTAGGATTACAACATTTTACTCGTTGTTGGGAATACAAGTATACAGTAAAATAGATTTTGAGTCTAAATATAAACACGAAAATAACTACATACATTAATGAATGAATAAATCTTTAATTTAATATTTAAACAAAATAAAAATTTAGTATTTTTTTTTAACCTGTCTGACCGGCCTTTATTCTAATAAGCCTTTAATAGTTGCAGGTTGAAGAAGAAAACCCCCAGAAAAAACACATTTAAGGAAATATTAATTACATAATTTTTCAAACAAGTAGGCCTAGTGTAGTGGTAGTCTCAAGAATAATAGTATTTCCAGAATACAGTTTTGAATGTCATTGGTGTTACACATTGTCATTGGTGTTAGGCCTACTTGTTTTGTCATTGGTGTTACGCAAGAATATTTTAGCTGTCATTTCTCAAGAAACTTTATTTTTGAAATGTAAATTGTTTATTTAGGAAAGCATACCTTCTACCTTTATGACTGATGAAATTTATTTTGAAGGACTCCATATTTTCAAATAATTAAAACTGCCACAGTGTATAATTTAAGTCGCATACAGAATATCCGTGTGGAAATGCACAATTACACCCTTGGATAGTTTTTAATTCTAAAGTTATTCCATATATGTTATTAGGGACACCCAAATAACACATCCATGTGCTCTTGATCACTATAAACCAATTGGATCACACTGCTGAACTACCCCACTTGTCCCGTAACACCAATGACATAATGAACTTGTTCATAGAGTAACATGTGTCTGCACGTGCAGGCCGATTACAGTTCTGCGTGGCCAGATATAATTTTATGTTCCTTTGTTCATCTAGTTTCCAAAAGTTAACAATAAAATTTATATCTTTTAATTCTTTTATCTTGAATTTGTATTTTGAAAAGTGACGCTTTTTGTAGAATGCCACAGCTACGACATATCGTAGCTAGTTACGAGCTAAATACGAATGTTGTAGATTTAAGATACGACAGATTTTCGATGGTATCGTAAAGTTCTCTTTTAGTGTGTCATGATTTACGATGTTTGTTGTAAACAAAAATGGGAACTCCCAGAATGGATACTATGCAAGCGTCCGAACCACCGATAAAGAGGCCCCGTAAGGGAAACTAATGTTCCATAGAAGTGGAAATTTTAATATCGGATGTGAGGAAGAAGTCCAATATTCTTTTCTCTTCTGTTGGCTGGTTAACAGTGATTAGGCTACATTAGTCCCAGAATATTTTACACGAGTGGTAAAGCCTTCGCTTTATGCGCGGTCGGTCTGGGATCGATCCCCGTCGGTGTGTCCATTGGGCTATTTCTCGTCCCAGCCAGTGCACCACGACTGGCCGTGGTATGTGTTATCCTGTGGTGCATATAAAATATCCCTTGCTACTAATGGAAACATGTAGCAGGTTTTCTCATTAAGACTATATGTCGAAATTACTAAATGTTTGACATTCAATAGCCGATTATTAATAATCAGTGTGCTCTAGTGATGTCGTTAAACAAAACAAACTTTAATTTTATATTTTAATAACAAAAAATCACAAATCCAAGAAGGAAAATTGATATAGCCTAAGGGGCCGTTCAAATGTTTGTGTCAAAATTAAGACACCCTTCCTCCCCCTGTAACGCTAAACCATACGCCCCACATTTTACAAAAATTATTCAAAGCTCGGAGACCTCCCCCATTTCCAAACAAGACATGCTATGGGTTTAATATAATTTTAAGGTGCTGTTTATGTACTTATGAATAAACTGATTTTATTTGATTTGGTTTAGAAAGCGCTGATCAGTGGCGTGGGGCGGGGGGGGGGGGGGGGGGGGGCACGGGGTCATGCCACCTCCAATCAAACCTTTTTTTAAAACTAATACATTTTATAAAATCATATATACATACATACATAGTGTGGGTTCCCTCCCCCTCCCCATATGGGTTACCTGCATATACAAGACATGCATATAAACGTCATTGGCTTAGCCAGAATTTTATACGGGTGGGGGGGGGGGGGGGGGGGGGGGGAGATATAATATCCTGGTTACGCCAATGGCGCAGATATGTGTGCATTTTAACTCGATTTATAAATATCATTGTGTGTTTACATCTATAGTTTGTCCCATCCTCCTACAATTATTTTATTTTTTTAACTATTTTTTGTGTGCAGTTTAGAAAACAATCGCTTTTAAATAAATAATGTGTAGTAAATGTTATAGTATGTGGGAAGAACTATAGCTATAACTACCTACGTTAAACACTAGCCGTGACAGTGTTTATGAGAAGGTAAAAAAAAACACATTAAAAACAAAAAAAAAATTTTTTTAGTAATTAAAAAAGTGCGTTACGTAATGTTCAGTACACTCATCCCATGTAATACTACATAACGTTTGTACATACATTCACCCACCCCCTCAAACGTTACGTATATATATTTGAAAGGCCCTAAGGTTGTTACACAACATATTTTACTATCTTAATAACGCAGTATAAATATTATTTAATAAAATAATATTTTATTAATAATAAATGTTTTGAAGCGTATTAGTACGGAAGCGTATTAGTGCCACCAAACGCAATAAAATAATTCTATTTGCCTACATATAATCTTGGAAAAATCACTTTTAATCTTGGTAAAATCAACTTTAATGTTAGAAAAATCAACTTTATTGTTGGAAAAATCAACTTTAATCTTGGTAAAATCAACTTTAATCTTGGAAAAATCAACAACCTTTAATATATTGATTAACAAACCAAATTTTAGATAGAAATATCAAACAGTGTTTTAATAATACACGTTACATTAATATAACATTAACGAACTCAGTTTATATTAAATAGTAAACCATTAGAATACATTAATTAACAAATTAAGTTTAGATAGAAATATCACACTATTGTAACAGGGCCACGTACCTTTAATATATTAATATTGGTAATGAATTCATTAAATGTACGTGGTCCTTCTTCAATACTGTGTGATGTTTGTATCTAAACTTTGTCAATTAATATATTAAAGGCATGTGGTCCTATTACAAAAATGTGTGACATTTGTATCTAAACTGTGTTAATTAATATATTAAAGGTACGTGGTCCTATTACAATAATGTGTGATATTTCTATCTAATCTTTGTTAATTAATATATTAAAGGTACGTTGTCCTATTACAATACATATATTAAAGGCATGTGGTCCTACGACAATACTATGTGTTATTTCTATTTAAACTTTGTTAATTAATATATTAAAGGTACGTTGTCCTACTACAATACTTATATTAAAGGCATGTGGCCCTATGGCATTACTATGTGTTATTTTTACCTAAATTTTGTTAATTAATATAATAAAGGTACGGGTTCCTACTATAATACTTTGTGATATTTCTATCTAAACTTAGTTTTTTAATTAATATATTAAAGGTATGTGTCCCTGTTATAATAGTGTGATATTTCTTTCTATTGTTATTCAATCTATTAAAGGTTGTTGATTTTTCCAAAATTAAAGTTGATTTTTCCAAGATTAAACTTGATGTTTCCAAGATTAAAGTTGATCTTTCCAAGATTATATGTTGATCTTTCCAAGATTAAACTCGATTTTTCCAAGTTTAAACTTGATTTTTCCAAGATTAAACTTGATTTTTCCGACATTAAATTTGATTTTTCCAAGATTAAATGTTGGAAAATATAATTATTTTATTGTGTGTGATGGCACTAATACGCTTCCGTATATTAGTGCTACCACACGCAATAAAATAATTCTATTTCCCAACAAATAATGTTGGAAAAATCAACTTTAATGTTAGAAAAATCAACTTTAATCTTAGTAAAATCAACTTTAATGTTGGAAAAATCAACTTTAATCTTGGTAAAATCGACTTTAATATTGGTAAAATCAACTTTAATCTTGGTAAAATCAACTTTAATCTTGGAAAAATCAACTTTAATCTTGGTATAATCAACTTTAATCTTGGAAAAATCAACTTTAATCTTTAAAAAATCAACTATATTTTAGGATAAAATATCAAATCAAGCAGTGTGGGTTATTTATCAGTTTTGTAGAGCTTCAGCACAGCAAAGAAATATGGAAAGATATTATTTGGTGAAGGAATATTTCAAATTGGGCTTAAAATATAAAGAAATTCTTCAGTGTATGGACGCGTTACATGGATTTGTATTCAGTGTACGTACATTAAAACGAATCACATTGTGTGGTTTATTTTGGAGCAATGTAAAACGCATGGTCAAATGCATGGCTACCGATGGTTACATTCAAAATGCTTGGAACACGGGTTTGTAGTCAGCCAGGATACAGTTCGCATATTGCTACATACTGTAGACCAAGATGGTATAGAAAAAAGGAAAGCAAAGAGGCTAAGGAGACGAAGTTACTCTAATCCTGGCCCAAATTCGGTTTGGCATATTGATGGATATGATAAATTATCAAGATTCGACATACGCATTCATGGTTGTATTTGATGGTTTTTCACGCCAAATTATTTGGTTAGAAGCTGGAATAACTAACAAAAACCCAAATGTCATTGCTTGGTATTACCTGAAAAGCGTTAAAAATATATAGTATGTACCCTCGAAGAATAAAGGCAGATCTGGGTACTGAAAATGTCTGTGTAGAGAAGATACAGAAGTTTCTACAACTAAACCATACGGATGAACAGGCTGCCGGCACCAGTTTCTCGTATGGTAAAAGTGTGAACAACCAGCGTATCGAAAGTTTGTGGGGCATGATACATCGCCAGGGTATACAATATTGGATGAATCGTTTTCAAGGTCTTGCTGCACGATGGAGGATATTTAGATAAAGAACTCTCAGATTCTGCTTCTTGGAATTAATACAGGTATCATTTATTCAAAATAAATACATATTTCGGGTAAATTTCCTGGGGGTTTTCTTCCAATATTTAATTAAAACATATAAATGTACTACATTGGGATTGTCAGATACTTGCACACTGGTGACAGTCGCCCGGTACTCTGTGAGTAAGGGGTGATAACTCAATTTTATGCGGAAGCTATGTTCAAATTTGTAAGTCATTAAAATTTATTAAAATTTGCATTCATTGTTTCAATGAGTTTTTGGCTCTAATTAAAAAAAAAAAGAATTAAACTTTGAAAAAATGTCACTACTCAGAATGAATGAATGAATGTTTAACGACACCCCAGCACGAAAAATACATCGGCTATTGGGTGTCAAACTATTATAAACGCAAAACATTAAATGATGAACCACATCAACATAAAAATTCAATATTTAAATAAAAACTGTAAAGGACTGTGCAAAAATACAAATATCACAGATAGATACAATTAAAATTTAGAATAAAAGTCAGTATCTTGAAGAAATTGTAATAAAAGTTCTGGATGGAATCGAAATGATTCCATCACATTACTTTGGCCAAATATATCTTTTAGAGTTTCTTTATGGTGGTTACACTCCACCAAAATGTGGCACACCGTCAGAGTACACTGACAGTGCTCACACTGAGGTGGAGGATCTTTCTTCAAGATAAATGAATGGGTCAATGAATGGGTCAAATTAGTCTGGGTCCCAGACACAGAAAAAAACTGCATATTTTGAAGATTTTATGAAACTTTAAGGGATTGAAGGTAACATATATGGCTTCAATCTCAGAAGGGGTGCCCACTCATCCGGGCACTATTTTCAAGATGGCCGCCATTTTTCAAAATGGCCACAGTTTTTCGAGGTGCGAACACTAAAAAATTATAGAAATAACCGATTTCAATGATTTTAGTGTCGATTCATATGTTTTTGACAACTCTAAAACTGAATATTGAGTTTGTAATTTCGAAAATCCAACATGACGACCCGTAGCGGCCATTTTCCAAGATGGCCGCCATTATTTTTGAAGAAAAAAAAATAATTAACCGATTTTCACAATCTTGGTGTCGATTTATATGTTTTTGACCATAGTAAGACAGATTATGAGGTTTAAAATTTGAAAAATCGAATATTGTGATCAGTAACGGCCACTTTCCAAGGTGGCCACTGTGTTCCATGAAAGTGAAATTGGGCTTAGTTGTCGGAGGTAATCTCTGGTGTCAGCTTACATATTTACTCCGAACATTCACCTTGGCAGTGGCAAAGAAGAGTGCATTTGAGTTGAGCTTTCTGCAGGAGTAAGCCCTCGAACATCCCTTCGTGCATCTGCACTTGACCAACTCTTGACAAGATTTGCATAGTTCATCTAAAGTGAACCACTTAGGCTCCCAGTGACTATCAGTTTTCTGCCATCCCCATTCTTTCGGACATGGGTATGTTGGTTCAGCTTCGCGCGACTGCCCCCAAACATGGCCACTTTGAAACGCTGCACGTAGGGTATGCTGTCGTAATGCTCCCTTCGTTGGAGGCAGACTTTCGAGTCGTTTGTTCCCAATGGTGAACTGTTCTTTTCGGAGCATGTTGACCTCTGTTTGTTCAAGCATGTGAAGTGCTCTAAGTTCCTAAATACATCATCAGGCAACGAACGTAACACGGTAGATATACTGGTGAATGCCGACGTAACTGCTGGGAAAGCCTTCCACGTTTGCCAGGCTGTTTTCTTCCCTCTGCCAACAAAGGCAAACACAGTGTCACACCCACTATACGCGTGGAAGCCAGGAAGAGCTGAGCACATTTCGGTACCAATTTCACCAGCAATTCTATGTATAGGAATATTTCTATAGTTCTTGCCTCTTTCGAATAACAACCACAGTTCTCGTAGTCCTATAGCATATAACTTGCTGAAACTAGCTAAAGCAAGCACTAACACATCCGTATCTATTGTCCGAATGCCTATCTTGGTTATTCCGTTTGTTACCATATCAGTTAGATGTACGAATATCCTGGTATCCGCCTCTTCATGCTTTACGGTGGGTGGAAGGGTTAATGCAGATGCTGACTGGTGTACACTGTTGTGGACAATGGATACAACTGCCATCGTACTACCCATCCTTTCAACGGTCAAGGATGCAAGTAAGTCAAATAATTGTTGTTTGTTGTCTGAATTTCTGAGGAAATCCTTCCAACTTCTGGGCAGTGCACCTGATAACTGGACAACCATCTTCACCCCTGTACCCCGTTTCTGTCGCGTCTGCTCTTTCAAGCTATCTTTTACGTATGTATCCCAAACAACATCAAGACGGGTAGCATTAACCGTTGTGACTTGTTTGGTAAGATGAGGAGCAAACGTGTTTGAATAGTACTGGTCAAATGTTTTCAGTTCTTTTCCGGGTTGCACGATGTTAACGAGTGCAGCTCCGTCAATGATCAAACCATCACATGTGACACGGTTGCTTGATATGTTGTCAGCATTGTCTGGCACAGTTTCCAAAAGTCCGAGCAGGTCAGTTTTCTGCCCGAGATAGAGATCACCATCTGCAGACAAGTCAGGAGGAAATGGTTGATTTTCATACTGACGATGAACAATCTGGAGAACAACTCTACATTTAATTTAAGGATACGGACATGTCCATCGGCCTTTGTGCGACGCTTCTTCTTACTTGCAAATACTGGTAGATTTGTCCGAGTAATTGCTGCATCTAGTGACTCTGATCTCCGAACAAATCTTTCTTCTCGAAACTTGTTGTAACATTCCAGTCCAGTTGATTCTGCTCCGTTCATCTTTTCCACAATGTCAGCTTGAACGACGACCTTTGAGTCTAAGACGAATAGCTCTGAACTGTCATCACTGAATGGGTTACCAAACTCGTTGAATGAATCCCGCACAGATCGAACTTTCTTCAAGAACTTCGTTTGAAAGGATCGATACTGCTCATGGTGTTTCGGATTTACAGAAGCAGAGTTCTTGTTGAGATCAACCTCGAATTCGTTGATAAGTTCACTTAGTAATGGTCCAACTATATTCCATCTACGTAAGGCATCATTGTCTTCAGTAAGTCCGATTGCGTTGTTTTGCTCATGGGCTTGATCAATTCCAATCGCCGAAAATGGCCTATGAGTTTTACAGATAGCAAAGTCTCCGGTGATAAATCTTCGGTAGATGGCAGGCGCAGTAGTTTCGAGTTCGACAAGGTCTTTCACATGTACCGAAAGCCAACGCGAGTAGTTTGGGTGGTCCATTACGAAAAACCATGGTAGCATCTTCTTCAGTGAAGTGAGGTACAAACCAAAGTTGCGTTGACGAATCGAGCGGACAAATGTGAACAGTGGATGCTGTTTAGCTTCTTCCAAACACCAATCTTCAAATGCAACTTGCTCGCCGTTTTCTTTGAACGCTTCTTCCAGCAGGATACCAAGTGAGACCGCTGTTACTTGAAGCAGATAAGCAGTTTTCTTGATATGGGAAACTTTGATGCAGGCATCAACTTTGCTTTCTGTATAAATACCAGTTTGTACCAACACACCTTTCCAACCACTGTGTTCAAGCCATTGACCAATGACTCGCATGAATGCCTGTTCAATGTGTAACGAACCAAATACAAAGACGAACTGTGTTTCACCATATTTCTCAGGCCAAGCCCACTGTATTAGTTTCGCCTTTGCGATCGCAGGTACCTGGGAACCATTGGCATTATTAACTGCACGCTTGATCATATCCATACCGTGAACGATCCTCGAAATCGAAGACGAGCCTTCCTGAAACAGTGGCATAAGGCAGGATATGGCCTTCATCAAGAGTGGCGTCTCTGAATTTGTTGCATGGTACGATGCCAACTGACAGTAGCAAATTTCTAGAGATCTATTCTTAATGCTGACAAAAACAATATAGTTTGACACCAAAATCATTCAGTCTCAATAGTTATTCAAGTTCCCAAAAAATGACAGCCATCTTGGAAAGTGGCCGTTACTGATCACAATATTCGATTTTCCAAATTTTAAACCTCATAATCTGTCTTACTATGGTCAAAAACATATAAATCGACACCAAGATTGTGAAAATTGGTTTGTTTTGTTTTTATAAATTAAATAATGGCGGTCATGTTGGAAAATGGCCGCTACGGGTCGCCATGTTGGATTTTCGAAATTACAAACCCAACATTCAGTTTTAGAGTTGTCAAAAACATATGAATCGACACTAAGATCATTGAAATCGGTTATTTCTATAATTTTTAGTGTTCGCACCTCGAAAAACGGTGGCCATTTTGAAAAAATGGTGGCCATCTTGAAAATAGTGCCCGGATGAGTTGGCACCCCTTCTGAGATTGAAGCCATATATGTTACCTTCAATCCCTGAAAGTTTCATAAAATCTTCATAATATGCAGTTTTCTTATAAAAATTGGTATCTGGGATCCGGACTAAATAAGTATGACCGATGCGGGAACGACAAAAGACTACCTTATCCTTCCTGCACTGTCTATAGGAAGACTGCCACTCTCCCAAGACCGGCTTGATGGTATAAAGCTTGATCGCAATCGCATCGTCCCAATCATGTTGCCAAGTCGAAAAGATAAATTGGTTAATACTATATTTAAAATCAGTATGGCATGAGGCAAATCCAAAGCAGACTTGGCAGCAGAATCTGCCTTTTCATTACCCCTGATACCAACATGGCTGGGCACCCAACAAAATACAACATCTTTATTGGTAATAGATAAAAAGACACACTTTCGTATCACCATCCCAAGGGCAATAACTAGATTTTACACAGAAACTATGCTCAACTATGTATGTATGTATGCCCACAAATGACTGTCAGGTCAGATGTCGGGAATTTACGTGCTTATATCAATTTAATGTTCAAGCACGCTCGTTTCGAGCACGATTTCTGACTAGAGTCAGAAACTGTACTCGGAACGAGAGGGGTGGGGGAGTGGGTTTTTTTTTTAAGTTTTAAAAGTTAAAAACGTTTATACAGAGGATTAGCTAAAAATACTTAAAATACTTTAAAATACTTAATTGATGGTTAAATAAACTTTATTTACAAAGAAGTTACAAGGGTTTAAACAAAGGGTTTAAAAAGGTTTCTACAAATGATTACGTAAACAGTAGAATATTGACAATAACGACGCACTCAACACATTTTAATTACGGTTATATGGCGTCAGACATATGGTTAAGGACCACACAGATATTGAGAGAGGAAACCCGCTGTCGCCACTTCATGGGCTACTCTTTCCGATTAGCAGCAAGGGATCTGTTATATGCACTATCCCACAGACAGGATAGCACATACCACGGCCTTTGATATACCAGTCTGCACTGGCCTCAAGCTAAATGTCAATTAGTTGAGGTATGACTAATGAACACTTTTCAATCATTTAGCACTATATGACACTTATACAAAACAATATGTGATCTTTCATTTGGTGTCATAACCTTTAGCTTTGGATGATTTTGAAAGGTGAAATCAAGATCACGTGACTTTTTATTGTTCCAAGAGACATGAGACATTGGAACAAAGTGTCATCTCGAAAATATCATGCTACTAAATTCCGGCGTTTTACAGAATGACCGAGCAATGTCTGGCGCTGCCTGTTATGTAAGATTTCTGGACCAAATTATAACCCACTGTTCGTAAAATTGTCGTTGTTTATTATGTTATTTCATGCTAGTTAGCATGTTTATAGAGAACACTACATGGGTGGCTGTTTGATACAATTTTTTCATAAAACTGAGTTGTTTAATAAAATATCTAACAAGCGAAAGCGAGTTGGATACGTTCTTAAACGAGTTGTACGATAATGGTGTCGTACGGACTCGAATGTAGTATTTTATTTCTTACACATCCTTAAAAAAAATAACAGATTTAAAATGATTAAAACGGTTTTTTCCCCCAACTAGGCTGCTCGCTGCATAGGCCACGCGTCTGTACAATTGACCTGTACGTCATCCGATATGAAATCAACATGTAAACATTATTAGTCGGCTTGGGTCGACATGTAGGTCGAACTTAAGAAATAGCCAATAATTTTTACACGTCTCTTTCATGTCAGGTGTCGTACAGGACCCCGTTATGTTCACGTATATAATACACGGATACGGATACGGATACGATCATGCGGCAGTGCATGCGACAATGGGACCCGATAATCGGACGTAGTGTTCACATATGTACAAATATGAATACACTGCACGTACGGCAAAAGTTCTTTCCAAACGAAACAATAATCCACCCCAGCCTCCATTAACAGTGCTTTGTAAATAAATTCAGTTTTGCTTCTTGTAAGAATAAAAGTAAAAGTGTTTTCGAAATAACGAAAAAGTATTATAAATATATCGTAAATAAATAAAATTGACACAAATACGAGTGAAAAGTCCACTGTGTTAATTCCGCCATTTTGTTTATGGGTTGTAAATCTTAAATACATGTAGTTTTCTCATATAATTAAGATTTACAACCGATAAACAAAATGGCGGAATTAACGCTGTGGACATTTTACTCGTATATCATTTATGTATAACAATTTTATTTATTAATGAAACATTTTTTTCAATTGCACACAAAAATAGTGGAATATTGTGTTATTTACTTTTCTTCTTACGTCAAGCCGAACTGAATTTATTTACATTAAAGACTGTTAATAGAGTCTGGGACGGACTATTGATACACGTCATTTTGGTGGGAGCGGGGCGGGATGCTTGTAGCTCAGTTGGTAGAGCACTCGCCTGAGGAGCTTGGGTCGTAGAATCGAATCTCCTCGGTAGACCCATTGTTTTTTTCCCGTCTTAACCAGTGCCCCATGATTGGTGTACCAAAGGTCGTGGTATGTACTGTTCTTTCTATAGGAAAGTGCATATAAAAGATCCGTTGTTGCTTTTTCGGTAGGAGTAGCCCATGGAGTGGCGGAAGCGGGTTTCCTTTCTCATTCTATGAACAAAAATACAGACAGCAGAACCTACTAGTAAACTAATTGAGCAGTGAATGTTTAAAAGGTCTGCCGAACCGAATCAAAACGTCCCGCACTGAAAATAGTTTCACATTGTAAAACATAAAACAAATACAAAATGGTGTCAATTTATTGAAAAAGAAATGAACTAAGTGTATGAAATGTTTTCTTTATAGGGTAATAAAAGACGGGGAGAAATATTTATTTTATTTATACTTTGTTCTTGCAGATTACAATAAACACTGTTAGTGAAACCTTTTACTGGTCGTTTTACTGATATATGCTAACTAAGGTCAACTCGTGAGGTAAACGCAACCATTTCCTTAACACTATACACGTTTGACATCGTCGAACACTCATATGAAGTTCCACATGCACTTCCAATTGGCACCATGCCAGTGACTCGTAAAGGACCGTGACAGATCAAATCTCAAATATGTATCAATAACTACCAAATGGTGCACAATTACACTAACACTAATACTTAAGTTATTTATCAGCTTCCATTTGTTACCATTAACCTTGGATGACCTTGAAATATCGATTTTAAGATATGCCAGTTTAGTGTTTTAAAAATGGTGCATGACAACCGTAATGCTACCATTAAACATTCACAGTAAACTATATATAGTATGGGCTTTGATTTGTCAATATTACATTTGAACTGTAACGATCTTGAAGTACCAATTTGTTGAAATGGTCACGTCAAATTTCAGGATTTCAAAGGACTTCAAGGTCTCTATGACCCATTTGTTTGCTCTACGACGCTAACATTTCTTGATATAGCCCAAGCAATTTGTACCAAAAATCCATTCATTACTATAATTTTCGTGCTCTACAAAATCAATTGTGCGAATGCACCCAAACTTTGCGTGCACGCCTCCTTATGATCCGGTCGTCTTTTTTTTGTGAAAGTAGGTCAAAGTTCACTTTTGGTGAAATTTTGAAACCATTTTCCCTTATTATGATGTTAAACTTCCATATATTTCAAACTATAATGACCTCAGTTTGACCTTGGAACGTTGAGGTATATCCAAGTTTGAAAAGTATTCGCGGAGGCACTTTCTGGTTGACAGCCGTGTTGACGAATTAATGAAGACATTATACGGCAGCTGCAGTTGCAATATATACGGCCAAGAGTCTAATAGGTAGTAATAAAGTAAGTAAAAATGTAGTAAGTAAAGTTTTATTTCAAACTCTCCGTTCATAAAAACAGTGGAAAATTCATATAAACTCGCTCACTGAGCGACCACTTGCCGGAAAGGGACAGAATACAAAAATAAAAACAAAATAACTTTGTAACAACATAATATTGAGTACAATAATAAAAAGACAGGACCCCATCCCTGACATTTCTGGACCAAAGGTGGGTTTTTTTAATGTAGTAAGAAAAGTGTTATTTCAAACTCTCCGTTCATAAAAACAGTGAAAAATTCACATAAACTCGCTCACTGAGCGAACATTTGCCAGATTAGGACAGAATACAAAAATAAAAACAAAATAACTTTGTTTGTAACAACATAATATTGAGTACAATAATAAAAAGACAGGACCCCATCCCTGACATTATCGACATTTCTGGGCCAAAAAACTAAATAATAATATTTTTTTTTTTTTAAAACGAGAAAATACCTGATTAAATTAGGGAGAGATTACACCATATTTGTATGCAACAATAGTATTTCAGTTGCAAAAATATCCAAGAGTGTAGTCTGTATTACAACTAGATTCATCAAGTGTTACCGTGGTTTAGAATATATGTCCTTTACCCACACGTTGCTACTCAACGCTCTCGTAGAATTTCGGTAGTTCTAAAACACGACCGCAGGTATGGGCTATTGGTCTACGCGAAGTCTCACAACAATTCAGTAATGGTTCCCATTGCTGTCGTACAGCAGGAGGTCGCTTGCTGTAAGAAATCGCAGAAATGTTCGTAACATCTTGCCATCCGTATCAATTTCACGTACGTACCTCTTCACAATCGATTATCGATAACAGTTTCCTGGACGTGGGGGCCGTTTTGTTGTCAATAGTCAAGCCATAATACATCAACACGTCAAAGAAACATCCCTTTATAAATGACGGCTCTTGAACCATTTCTTTTTGAGCAATTTGGTCTACCACAGTCCCTAAATTATGCCTGGTAATCAAAACTTTGCACTCGTGAGTAGAAAAGATTTCTAGTAATTCATCTATGTCTACATAATCAAAGTCTTCTAGTGCATCTGTGATGACTTTGCGCTCACTGGTTGTGATGAAATGGAAGAATTCTTCCCTCAAGTCTTTTTGAACGAAACCATATAAAGAAGCACTCAGGAAACTTGGTGCCAATCGTATTGACAGCAGCTTTTGGAGGATCCAACCCATGGCAATGACATGCCCGATGGCCTTCCAGTCCGCTGAGTCAAAATCATGACGCAAACATGGTACCTTTATCGAGCTACCTGTTGTGCATTGTTCATAGAAGTCTTCCCAAAACTCAGTAAGCATATCCCTCATTATACCACCATTATCCTGCGCTTCTTCAGCGTTACCACTGGGGAGTATCACATGAGCTGAAATTATGTCAAGAGCAAAATCAACATCAGGTTTTTCTCTGAATAACTTGATAAGTTCTCTAAAAATGTGCTCCTTTGGACCACTATCTCGAATTCTTGTGGTTGTCGGAATGGGTCAATAGGCAGAGTTTGTGGAAAGACCACTTCGCCCAAACTATTTTCCCATGCTGAATTGTGAATAGGTTCCAGTAGACCTGGATCATTTGTCACTTCTAGGTGATACACTTCAGTATGGGGGGGGGGGGGGGGGCATCTTGCGATTGGGTGGCAGTTGCATCTTGTGACTGAGTAGCAGTGGCATCTTGTGACTGAGTAGCAGTGGCAACTTGTAGCTGGGTGGTGGTAGTAACTGGATTTTCATCAATATCTGGAAGTTCATCATCAAATAGAGGCAAGTCGTTTGCATAGTTCATGTCTGTCTGCTTTTGTCTGGTGTTCAAGTAGAACCGGAGTTTCTGCAGTTTTGCTACATCAACCATATCACCAATAGTGGTATTCCCATCTGCCCGCGGCATCAGCTGGAAATCCGTTAATTCATGTATCATGATCTCTAATTTCCCCTGCTGGCTCTCACCATCAGGAAAAAATAGACTCGTACATTCTTCCATTATGTCTTTCTTGTTCTGGTTTTTTTTAATAGGACTGTGCGCCTCCCACCCCCCTGCTTTTCTCGAACCTGCAAATACATTTTGCGCTTTTCATTGTAATGATGCCAGCCAAGCCCAACTATGTGTGTTTCTTTTAAAGCATTTGACTTCTTCACTGGAGTTTCCTTTTGATCAGTGATTCGTTATCGGGGGTTTTCAGACGTTCCCTTAGTCGGTCCATCAGAGTTGCTTTCTTTGTCTTCGTTGGTGGGGTACTTTTTTGACAGATAATCTCGTAGAGCAAATCGATCGCCCCTGTGAGGTAAGAATTCCTCCAATTCTTCATCTATCATCCCACGGGCACCTTTTTCGTCTATCTGTTGATATGAGTGAATAAATGCTAACAATGGAATTATTGGCGTGTAAAATAATGAAAGTGTCGAGGGCACTGTAACTTATCTGACTAAAATATTGGCCAAACTATTCAGAATGGCCACCATCAGAATAGAGGCCAAACCGACTATATAGACCATCAACTGCCAATAGCCCTCCATCCTCGCCTCGCCTCTAAGGGGGTGGGGGTGTTTTCCACTATGTGGGCCTGAAAGCTTGTTCAATTTGCAGCCTACCCCCCCTCCCCCAACCCCGAACACCAGCAGCGTAAAATGTAGTGATACTTAATATGAGTAGTTCGGAGGAACTATGATTGAGCCTGAAATTGTTGTATATAGGTTTTTTTCAGTTGATTTGTGTAGTGTAGCAAAGGATGCCCCTTTTAGATAAGCCAAGGAATTCTTTGAGGGTTTTCACAAATTTAAGATGGCGCCCAATATTGCCGCCATTTCATGTTACCGGCCATAACTGCGTTCATATTAAACCTGGAATGATAAGTTTCGTGTCTAGCCATAGGTTTTTTGGGGTAAAAAAATATTCATTTAAACCATTTACAAGGTTGGTTTGAGATTACATCATAGGAAAAAAAGTAAAGTTTGTTTTATTTAACGACGCCACTAGAGCACATTGATTTTTAATCTTATCATCGGCTATTGGACGTCAAACATATGGTCATTCTGACACTGTTTTTAGAGGAAACCCGCTGTCGCCACATAGGCTACTCTTCTTTACGACAGGCAGCAAGGGATCTTTTATTTGCGCTTCCCACAGGCAGGATAGCACAAACCATGGCCTTTGTTGAACCAGTTATGGATCACTGGTCGGTGCAAGTGGTTTACACCTACCCATTGAGCCTTTACATCATAGGAAATGCAAGATAGCCGCCAATATGGCTGTCAGTTGATATTGTGGATATAACTTGGTTCACATTTTAGGGGCGGGACGTAGCCCAGTGGTACAGCGCTTGCTCGATGCGCGGTTTGTGTGGGATCGATCCCCGTCGGTGGGCCCGTCTCACTCCAGCCAGTGCACCACGACTGGTATATCAAAGGCCGTGGTATGTACTACCGTCTGATGGATGGTGCATATAAAAGATCCCTTGCTGCGGGTTTCCTCTCTATATCTGTGTGGTCCATAACCATATGTCTGACGCCATATAACCGTAAATAAAATGAGATGAGTGCGTCGTTAAATAAACCATTTCTTTCTTTCTATTTACAAGTACAAAAAACGTATATTTTAGTCCAACAAGACCAAATCTGACAGGTTTGTCAGGGTTTTTTTGTGTTACATAACATCAATTAACCATACCCCCGACACTCAAAAAATAGGGCTCAAAGAAGGAAAAACTGCGTTTGTTTTGACCCCGTCGCCAAAATAACCTGTTTACAGAAGGCAAACACATGCATACCGCATACCATCTTTTATTTCTGTCATGTGCTTTCTAAAACAAATTGGTCGCAAATCCCCCCTGGGCGGAGTGTTACCCCCTCCAGCCGACGGTATTTTACACAACACATTAGAAATGATTTCTTCTTACTTACCCCATTGACACCCCCCCCCCCCCCCCCCCCATTCCTGGTAGCGGGTTTCATCTGACTACGTGTCAAAAACCCAAATGTTTGACATCCAATAGCCGATGATTAATACATCAAGGTACGCTAGTGGTGTCGGTAAACAAAACAAACACACTTTGAAAAATATATTTAATGAAATCTGTTATTATTGGTCTTCCTTGGAATGTTTAGCGTTTGAATGTTGTACAAATAAAATAAAAAATCAACGATCTCTTCTCACAGCATTACGGATATTCATGATCGGAGACGGGGTGGCCTCCAGCTTATCAAGCTTAGGCTTGTACTTACTATAAATTGCTGGTAGCGGAATTGGGTGAGATTTTTCGTTTGGATTCATTTTGTCGAAAACGACTTGCATGATGCCACGTCTTCTGAGAAATTGTTCCATGTCGACATGCCATCACAAAGTTCAAACTGCAAGTGACTAGAAAATATCTCAAACCATACTCCAGAAATAAAAATTGGACAGGACATGTGTGGAATTTCTTGAAAGAGAAGTTGATTTTACCCAAATTAAAAGTTGATTTTTCCAAGATTAAAGTTGATTTTACCAACATTAAAGTTGATTTTTCCAAAGTTTAAGTTGATTTTTCAACATTATTTGTTGGCAAATAGAATTATTTTATTGTGTGTGGTGGCACTAATACACTTCTGTAGTTAATGTCAAAAAAGTGCAATAAAACGTTTTTATCTAAAAATGTCAGATTGTTTGTGATAATTTTTTGGAAGGTCTTTAAAAGATTTAATAAAGTAAAAATGTATTTCATATTATTTTCATCGCACAGTGTATTACTTCACACCATATTTAAAAAAAACATCCATTTAATTTACGGTCTTCTAAGTTAGTTTAATATACAGCATATAATAAACAATGTTATATACGTTACTCTTTTTGATAGTTGCATGGAGTAATGGGCACCATCCCACAAAAAGGATTGTAGGTGCATCTCTTTTGGTTAGCTATTGGGAGGTGGGGGTACTTGTTATATGACCACAGATTGAACACACACGTGTCATATCTATTCAAATTAAGGTGCCTGGAATAGTTAATTTAATAGGTCTGTTGATGTAGTCAGTCTTTCAACTGTACGTACTGCAAGTAGATAAACAATCAACAAGATCAGGTGTGGGAATTGGTGAACTGTAAAAAAAGAGAAAATCTAGAGGGGTCCCAGAAATTCTCAAAATTCTAGGTTAAAATCTTTGCCATCCGACACATTTTGGAGGAAAGGATGATTAAAATGCGAGGAAACAGCTGATCCGAGGAGAATTCCTACCCCTGAAGATACACCCAAACTTTGTAATGCTGTACAAATATTAAAATTCCACAATCTACAGGCGATCAGAATTAGTGTTGGGGGTTTGTTGGTGCAACTGCGTTTGCTGGTATAAGCAGAGATGAGAGAGACCGAGCCCCTAATCCTTGTCGCTAGCAAAATTATTAAAAATATTCTGGGTGGATTTCAATTATTTTATTTTATTAGTATGATAGCGGGAACACACACATTTAAATTTGGGTTAAAATATGGGACTTCCACCGGGCAGCAAAGAGCATCTCAGGAAGACTTAACTATGTGCAGCATGCAGAGCTTTAAAGCATAATGGCAAATAACGGTTACCTTCCAAATATTTCTCTACCTTTAGTTAAAAGGTCCGACATACTTTTGGTCTTCATTCTAAGTGGCTAACACATTTTGTGACAAGACATTATCACCATTTTGACAGCAGTTTATGATGTTTTTCAATCCCTTCTTAAATACCAGTACAGAACATAACCTCTCTAAACCGAATACCCCTTAAAACTAATCTTTTTACTTGGGAGCTATATATGTACCATGGGCCTAAGTTGGGATTTTCAGGTGGTACGCAGACTTTTTTGGTGATGGAATAAAATGCTATTGGCTGTGCATTTACATTCTATATTTTAATTTTAAAAAATATTTGTAATCTCAGGTGGTACGCAGCTGCGTACTTGCGTATATGGAAGCTAGGCTCCTGTGTACCATTTTTTTTAAATTCGAAATGGAAAGTCTCTTAACGAAATATTAATGTACAATGACTCAAATCTAATAACACAAGAAATGTTATGAAGCACATGTGCATATTAAAAATAATTTATAAAATAAGACCAGTGTAAAATGTCATATATTTTTATATAAGAAAATAGTATGAATGATTGGCACTAAACCAAAATATTTTGATATATATACCAATGTGTCTCATTGTCGTTACTCAATGACATGAGTTATCCCCCTTGCCTTAAAAATAATTTTATGGAGCCTAATAATTTGATGTTAGTAAAATCCAGAAAAATTAAGAGATTAAATAACTTTGAGCTGAATGATGTAAATGTTATGCTGATGATTATTGTAAAAAAAACAAAAGTCACAATATACCAATTCTTGTACAGAATCCCAACATTTAATCATTAGGTATTAAATATCAACAAACAACACCTGTAGCCACAAAGGTTATTCTTGTCAATAAGCAGTATCGTCAACTTTCTCATTTGATTCAGTGAACTATTTTCTTCTTTTTTTTATACTGAAATCCATGCAAGTTAACAGGTTACAGATCCTTTTCCAAAACAGTCAATCAGTGTGTCTGAAAAATGTATTCATAATGGCATTACGAGTTTCCGGAGTTGTCTTCTCTTCAATCTGATGTGATATTCACTCTCTGGCGTATCTTCAACCAAAACCTTCACATTCCCACCACTGCCTTTTGGAGATGGACACTGGATCAATTTAATAGCCTCGAGATATTTCTCTCTTAAACGTCGAGACCTTCTCAAGTTTTCATTGCCTGGTGAAACAGATGTACCTGAATCTGAACCGTTTAATTTCTGTGAAAAAGAATTCAAGATCCCTGAACACTGATGGTTCTTTATAGATGATGTCTTTATTATGCATCTACTGTTGTTTAATGGCTGATGTACAGGACATAGGGTTGCACATTGTTTCTGAGCCCAGGAATGTCTGTTTTTAGTTTCCGGAGACTGACACAAGCAAGGGAGATGCTCTGTACCACAATCCTGTATGGTGGCATTAAAATCATTGGAAATAGCTGAAGTTTGTTTTTTACTGAAAACAGGTGTGTGGAAGTTGGCATTATTATCCTGAAAGTTTTCACTTCCTTGCAACAGTGTTTTCTCCGCTTCAGGACTGTTGTGAACTGAAATACTGTGGAGTTCAGATTCCAGTTCTTCTTCGTTTGAATCTTGAAGAAAAATCAGTGGTTTATATTTGCATCTGTTATTCTGCGTTCTTCTTCCTGTTGTATTATTCACTTGGTCACTACACTGGTGCCCTGATCTTGTTTTTGAAGTTCTGTGTCGCTGTGTCGTTGTACAGCTAGTCTTTCGCAATCTCAAATTTCTCCGACATCCACCCAAATGGAATTTGCTTCTGATTTCTTTGAAATTGGGCGATATCTAAAGGCACATAAAAGGACTGAATTAGTAATAAACTATAAAATATACATGAATTAAAAAAAAAAATTGGTTAGATAGTGTTTCCCCTAGAAAGTAAATAGGGCAGGGCACTTGACTGAAAGCAGGTACAATGTACACGACAGACTGGTGTAGACCATTAATTATTTGGTGTTGATGGTAGACTTTTATAGCACACATTTACACAAGTTTATGTGTCAGAATAAATAATTTTGAACCCACCAGCTTCAATCCCACAGGTTACAATACTATTAGTTAAGCATTTTTTGACAGAGTGTACAGGATTGTACGCCCTGTCAAAAAAAATGTGTAACAAATTTATTACTTTTTATATCTTTGTTTTATAATTAAACAAAAATTACATTCAAACTTTTAAATAAAGTACACACACATTTTGAGTTTGAGTTTAATAACATAACATAACATCAAATTCCTTAAAATGTACTGAATTTACAGCTTTTTTTGTCAGCTGTACACCCTAAATTCATTTCGAACCGTGTTTCGCAAAGGAAGATAACTCTTAGCGCCGTATTATTTTCCATGTTTTAAATGTTTATGATCATGTCATAATCATGTCAGGAAAACAAAATTGAATACCTGCAGCCAGTCGAGCAAATCACGTGACATTTTGTACACCCCAGCAAATTCTGTATTTTCCCACAAATCCTGTATTTTCCCGCAAATGAACAATTATTATGCTTATCCTGAGCAACCCCTTCAACCTCAAAATCGTGAAGTTTGACTCTGATTATAATTCAGTACCTACCCATGATATGTTACTGCAGTCCTCTAGCGGAATAGATTTAGCCGTCACTGGATTGTCAGCCCCAAGTACAGGAGACACAGGGTTATTTTCGATTTGCACTGGGCTCTCTGTGAAGTGCAGTTTGGGCTTTCTACCATTTAAAGTAGACTTCCTTTTTCCTCTTCGTGGCATTCTGGAAAAAATAAAGATGAAATAATTACCATTATCTGTTAATGAAAATAACAAAGTATCATTATTCATTGTGTCCATAATCTAGGTGATGTATTTTGAAAACCAGAAAATGCCGTGTGTCTCATCCCAACTCGGTGGAATTAATCTATTTCTGAGCTATATCTAAGGTGTGTTAAGTTATTTAGTTATTTCCCATTCTAACCAGTGCTCCAAGTCTTGTGAATCAGATGTCACAATAGTAGAGTTTGTATTATAAGTGATTCCTAAGTACTGACAGTTGCTGATGAGATCTCCAGGTACGTATTAGCTCAGGTGGTAGAACACAGAACTATCAGAGGGTCCAAGATTTGAAATCCCACAGTGGAGGATGATTTAAATCTGTTACATCACGGTACATGATTATTTCCAACTAATCATCAGCAAAAGTACTCTATATGGCCACACCCTAATCTAGAATTCAGAAACTAGGAAAAATGGGAGAAGTGTGATAAAACATGGGCAGAGTGAAAATGTATTGGTACATTTCATGATTCATTATATTCATCACAATTGTATTCGAAGGAATGAAGGAATGTTTAACGACACCCCAGCACGAAAAATACATTGGCTATCGGGTGTCAAACTAAGGTAAATATTTAAATAAAAACAGTGTAAAGAACTGTGCAAAAATACAAACATCACAGATCGATACTGACTTTTACTTAAAATTTCAATTTGTGCTGTATTGGCCATTCTCAAAGAGAATGTTACACCCCTGCACCACGGTGAGGTTACAGCACACGCAGGGGTACACAACTGTATTCATTCAGAAAGGTTCAGAATGATACTCTCTATTCGAATTGTAATATTTCATTAACAAATACTACTCATTGTATTCAAATTTAAGCAAAACAATTGGATATTTTCATTAAAATTGCAATCATATTTATTTACTGATAATTAATATATTGTTATGTTAACTTAAAAACAATTTTAATCTTTTCTGGCATTGCTAAAATGAATTGGGCAGAGGACCAAACAACACTTGACTGAACACAGCAAACAGCATGACATGTTACAGAGACTTTGACTTCTCATTACAGCTAATAACTTGACAACTTGAGCAAACTATTAGCAGGGGGGAGGCCATTTTTGCCAGTTAGATTAGGACCTATGTGACAGCAACAGCTTTTTTGTCTCATTATTTAGGCCAAGTGCTGCAATTACCATTTGTTATCAAGAGTTCCTGTACCTTACAATCTTGGGAGTTTTAATCCGATATATTTTTATTAATTTTTAGAAAGATTACATCAGGGTTGAAAATTAATATGAAAACTATGGTGGCCAGCAGGCCCAGTTGAAGAACAATCTTACTGGTCCTTCTCAAATTCAACTAGCCCTCCAGTTATCACATTGAAATTTAACTGCATGCACAGCCAAAATCAAAACTAGAATGTTCTTTGTTGAATGTGCTCACTGTATATATGTATACATCTAGTCTGCTTGTGTCAAAAGGAAACCAATGAATTTGCATATAACTTCATAATGAATAACGTTAAAATTCATTAAAACGTGATATTAAGTTTTAAACCCATACCAACTCAAAAAAAAAATGGAAAAAGAAATTCAGTATAAATAAAAATGTTTCTTTACAAAGTACCAATAAATTATACAGATTAAATCTTATTTGTAATACAAGAGTGAAGACAAAATGTGAGAACAGCCAAGGGATGCAGCTTGACTTGCACGGTCTCTGAATTAATAGATAATGCAGTACCAAGAGACTAAAGGTAGAACTGTGCATACTTTAGTAAACTAGTCTGGGAGTGGCAGTCCTCTTTGTGGCAATGCAAGCTGGATGGAATAAACTGTGGCGATGCAACAGGGATAAAATCTCCAGTAACAGTTTTCCTTGGGAGCAGTTGTCCTATAGATGAGGCAGTAGACAGAGATATATGGAATCATCCACTATTTTGCCAAATATCCATTCGACTGCATTGTGCAGATATAGCCCTGATCATGTATTATGGTTTTGTTGTTCAGATTACCTTGGATGTTCCATCAATTGCCTTAAAACCTGTATTAGAAAAGAACATTTAACCTATGCAGTTTGATGGTAATTTGTAAAAAAAAAAATATATATATTTAATTTACACTTAACCTCCTCCCCCCCCCCCCCCAAAAAAAAAAAACAAAACATTATTTGACGGCTAGACACTGTAAGTAAAACACTTGCATTTGTGAGTAACTTTTGTTCACAGGCGACTGTTTGTTAAAATGTAGTAGCCAACTGGCGAGTACAAAATATTGGACCTGGTACGCATAAACAAGTTGAACATGCCTATGAAATGATTAGTTATTAATATCTTAGTAATTAGTATAAAAGGATTTCGAAACAAAGCAAATTGACTTCCCATATTACTTCGCCGAACTCCTGTTAAGATTGACTGAATTCATTATAGATGCATTTATTTTTAGACTTTTTTCTTCACCTGAGCATGCATGGTATATTATGTACAGGAAGTTTAGCCAACAACAGGGTTGAGTGATCGTGAATCGGACAGCTAATGTCCATTTGTATCTTTGGTGCATTAAACAATTAATATACAATAGCTAGTAATCCTCAGACTTCATGTTGTGTATATTATTTATTTTAAATAAGTGCTTTATTCGCACAGATATGCAGCAGAATACGACTTATCAAGCATTGTATAATAAATATAAAAAAAATAAAAACTTTTTTTGGGAGCAACAGCTTCAGTATTCAGATACTGACTATGGTCCTTCCCACAGGGAACACTTTATTATACTCTGGAATTTACTACAAGTTATTTATTTCTGAGTCAATTGTTTTCTAAATTGCACACAAAAACAGGGTTGTTTTGGGGGTTTTGGGTTTTTTTTCTAAAACACTTTTACTTTTCTTCTTACGTCAAACTAAACTGAAATTATTTACACAAAAAAACATACCATTTTTGTAGCAAGATGGGATGCTACTATAGACATATTTCCATACTCCTTTTAACTGTAAGTACATCGATTTTCTCAAAGTATTTTGAACATTTGCAGTAGGGTAAACAATCTTTCTTCCAAAAGTGCTATATAGCAGACAATAAACTTGGAGTAAATGTTCATAAGTTCAGAGTTGAGTTTTATCTTAGTTAATTAGAAAGTGGTCATCTGGTCATACTGTTGCATACTATTGCACACTGCTTTAACATGGGTATAATGCATAAACAAAACTTGGATCTATTTTTTTTAAGTGGTTGAATACTGAGGGCATTGCATATATTTATTTTATAAAATTATATATTAGGTAAAACTGTGGCGTGTGGACAAATAGATTTGGCTAGTGAATACATGTTATTTACTAGCCAGCAGCAAGAGAAATAAAACTTCTGCATTAAGCCCATGTTTGAGATGGTATAAATAAAAAACTTAATAAATTAATGTTTTTCATATGAATTTTATTTTTATTCATTATGCCAATTCATCAGTTCCCGCGGAAGCAAATGGACAATAGCCTCAAAATTAATATTTTCTGCATCAGTAAAATGTAATAATGCATGTGTGTTTAATTTGGATATTGTAAATGCTAAAGTAGTAGGCCACTTAATAAAATAAATATCTAAAGAAAAATAAATCTGGGAAAAAACAAATATTTTACCAAAATATACAATTTACTTTGTTATCATATTACAAAGCATAAAAGTGTACCGTACTTATTGTTTATTACAGTAATCTTTGGATGGTTATGTCATCATGTAAGTTTTGGTATCAATACTTTAGATCTGATTTGTTCTGATTTCATGCAAATAGCTTTTAAAACTTAAAACAATATCGACAATGGCAATCAATTAACTGACCTTTGGAATAATCCCTAAAGTAATGGAAAATTCCATTGTTATTTTTATATGTGCGCATAATCTCACGTTAGTGTGAGATAAAACTATGAACTGATAGATTTCGATTTTGTCTCAGAACAATATTAGCTAATTAATTATGATTCATTTTTACCATAACACTGAATAAAAATTGTCCAAAAGTAGGTCTACTAGATAATTATGGTGTATTCAGTCCATTCCAATAAGCCGACGACTTCCAGATTAAAAATAAATAAATGCAGTGTCTGCAATACGCTTTGAGCTTTATTTTTAGAAATATTTATTGTCCCAGATCATATAGCAGTGTCGGGGTTGGAAGCCCCAAATCACTGCTTTACATTTGTATCCATGGTCTAAGCAGCAACAAACTGTGTTAAAAAACAAAAACTAATAGAAACTGATTCAGGGTGAAGTTCAACTCATGCATACAGATGAACATGGACAGTGATCTATAATATAACTATTGTTATGATCCGAGATTTAAATGGGAACAGAGAAAATATTGAATAAGAAGGGTGAGAATCAAAAAAGGATTTAGAAGAAGAAGAAGAAGAAAAAGAAGAAGAAAAATACAAGACAGATATAGATGGCATAAGAAGAAGGAAAGAAGTTGTTTTGAATTAAATAAGACATGAAACCCTGCGATCTCCAAACAAGTCATGCACTAAATCAGTCTTAATATATATTGCTACATGTATATATGTATACATTATATTTTTTTAATATTAATTATATCTATATCACTATCACTCACTCATTAAAGAGGTTGAGCCATGGGGACCATTCTTTAATAAATCTTTCATAATGGCATTTTTAAAATAGAATATATCTTTCTATTTCAAATTTTTTGTACAATATGTTTTTAATGGCAGTGATTTCTAAGCATTTTTTCTGTATTTTTGTACAGTAAATATAGTATTTTATATTAATAATTAGCCAATTAAGAAAGTTATCTTTTTCATTATTTATGAAACCAAACATATTATTTTTATTAAAAGTAATTATATTCCCCGTCTTAGTTAATATCTAGGTTTGTACCGCATCCCATAAGTTTTTTGGTCTCATTACACTCTCCAAATAAATGTGATATGGTTTTAGGATAATTACTACATAAATTGTACATATTCGAATCGACGTAGCGAATCATATGTAAAAATGTATTAGTAGCTAAAATTCTTTGAAATAATCTGTATTGGAACCATAATAAAGTTGAATCGTTCACGCATTGGAAAGGTAGCAAATAGTACTGTTCCCAATCACTTGGTGTAAAAATAAATCCTTGATTCGTGTATTTAATTTGTGATTTTGGCGTTACTGATTTGAAGTTTATTATATCGTACATAACTTTACATCCTCGTTGGCTTTTTAACAATAGTTTTAGTTTAAATGGAAGAATGGGTTTATTTAATGTTGTGAAACTCATCTTTCAAAGTATCTAAATTTTTAAGGTATGATTTTACTGCTTTTACCAGTGAAACATAGTATAAGAAATTTGTTGTATGATATATATTTATAAATTTATCATAAGACAAAATATCACCTTGTTCATCGAATAGGTCACTTATGAAAATAAGCCTATGCTGGCATAATTTTTATATATAAATGGTTTTCGATCTATAAGTATTTTACTATTATGCCAGATGTTAGTACATAAAATATCGTTTACGCTTTCAGGATTATGTTTATTTTCTATCTTTACCCAACAAAGTAATGTATCTCTCCAAAACGTATTTAGAACTTGGGTGGCTTTTCCCGTAATGAAATAATCTCCATATATTATTAATTCATTTGTTGATACGTTTGTAACAGACTTAAAGAGATAAACCCACTTTGAATTACTTACAAACAATCTTCGTATCCACGAACCTTTTAAAGCAATCATGAAGTTACTTACATTTAACATGTTGAGTCCTCCTACTTTATAGTCTTGAGTTATTAGATCACGTTTTAACTTTTCAGGTTTATTCTCCCAAATCAATTTTAAAAATAGTGTATTTAGAGTTTTCAAGAACATTTCTCTTGGGTTCAGTAATGATATTAGAAGATGTGTAATAATTTGTATTATTAATGTTTTAAGAACTGTTATTCTACCTAAGACTCTTAATTTTCTTATAGACTATCTTTTCAATGAATTTTTAATTTCTAGTAGCTTAGGGTTAAAATTAAGTTCATTAATATTTTCCAAGTTGACAGGAAAGTTGATACCAAGTAAACTGAATTGAGTAGAGCCCCATTCTAACTTCCATCGTGTATGGTAATAAACATCTTTAGAAAACTTTTTACTGCCTATCCTGATAGCTTTTGACTTAAGAGTAGTTTATTTTTAGACCTGAACTATGTTCATAATAATCTAATACCGTAAGTGTACTGTACAGGGACTCAGGGGATCCATCTAAAATAAAACTTGTATCATCTGCGTATTGTGATATTAGGTATTCCTCACCATCTATATTTATGCCTTTAATAGTTGGATTATTTCTAATAATAATTGCAAGGATTTCAGCACATATTATGAAGATATATGGCGACAACGGGTCACCCTACCTGCAGCCCCTTTCTAACAGAATTGGTTCGGATAAGAATCCATTTTGTATTACCCTAGAAAAAGACTTATTATAAAACGTTTTAATCCAGTTTTTAATAGATAATTTAAAATTAAAAATATCAAGTACTTGGTCTACGTATGGCCATGATACAGAATCAAAAGCTTTTTCAAAGTCTATTAATAACAGTAGGCCGGGAATGTTGTGCGTTTCTGTATGCTGCATAATATCATATATTAGTCTTATATTTTCTCCAATGTATCTTCCTTTTATGAAACCAGTTTGGTCTTTATCTATTATTAAATCTAATATCTGTTTTATTCTGTTAGCGATACAACCTGATGCCATTTTGTAAATACAGTTTAATAATGTTAAGGGTCTCCAATTTTTAAGATATTCTTTTGGTTTATTTGCTTTTGGGATGCATGTAATTACACCTAACTTTTGGACATTAGACATCTCTTTAACAAAATAACTATAGTTAATAGATCGAACTATGAAATTACCCAGATCTATCCAGAAATGTTTTAAGAATTCCGTTGAAAAGTCATCCGAACCTGGGCTTTTTTCATTTTTCATACCTTTTAAATATGTTAATACTACCGAATATGTTATTTTGCCTTCTAATTTATTTGCGTTGTCATCACTTAATTTATTGAATTTTAAATTACGTATTTTTTCCATCACAACATTATCATTTTTCCCAGAGGGTGCAGAGTAAAGTTTTTGATAGAAGCTTTTGGTTTCCTTTAAAATTTCTTCCTGTTCATTAATTTCTTCTCCATTATCTAATCATACTTTTGAGATTAGTTTACTGTAATAGTTTCTAGATTCTAAGTGGCAAAAATATTTTGATGGTTTTTGACCTTTTTCTATCCATTTTGCCTTTGATCTAATATAATTTCCTTTCATTTTTTCTTTTCGTAATTCTACTAATTCATTCTTTTTTGCCTCAATTTCATCTAATTTGACTGTTTTCATTTTCCTCTAGATTTTTTATTTCTGTGCAAAGCTTTCTTTCTAATTCTTTCTTAGCTTTCTTTTGAAAAGCTGAAAATTATATCGTTTTACCTCTTATTTCCATAAGTAATGTATCAATAAAGAGTTGATCATTTATTATAAACTGAATTTCATCTGTTGGAATTAGTTGTAAATTTTCTTTATTATATATTGGGACTGCATATTGATATTTAATTTTGTCAATTATTTCTTTTAGTGTTTTAACATATTCTTTATTTGCTAACATAGAATTATTAAATTTCCATAGTCCACTTCCTTTTTTAATTTGATTGAGCTTTAAACTTAATACCACCCCAGCATGATCTGACCGATAACTATTTTCAACCGTTACCTTTTTAGGGGTATGCATTAGATTATTTGAAACAAGGAAGAAGTACAGTACATCCATTTAATTATTGTAAAAATACAGTATATATTTTTACAATAATTAAATGAATGTAGTTGACCAGGGCCACGTTCCACGAAGCGATTGTAGTACTAAGATCACCTTAAGTGCATACAGTAGATATCCAGTTATGATGATCTTAGCGTTAAGGTCGCTTCGTGGAACGGGCCCTGACCTATAGAGGGTCAAACCTGCCAGAGTTAACAAAAGAATACACAAAGTTAACTTCTATATCATTTCAATTTATTTTTGTGGTTATATCCAATTAAGGTTCAAGCATACTGTCCTATCGGGTAATACTAACTTTTGTGAAATAATGTTAAACCGTTAAACGTAAGTTTTTAAACAAATTTAATGTACTGTATTTAAACATAAATAATAAAAATGCTATAAAAAATATATGAATACATATGATACTATTCCTGGTTATCAATACATTTGTATAATTAATGACAAAACAATCACTTTCAATCAATCACTGATAAAAATGGTTACAGATATGTGGACAAAAAAAACATTCTAATTAGTGTGGCCTTCATGTGTTTTAAAGTAAAAACAACATCATTTCATCCAGCTTTATTTAAAAGAATAATAGAAAATAATCATGTTAGGTCAATCACTGTTAAAGCTGTTTATATAAAGTACACACCTTAATAGGTGTGGTTGTACCATTAAAAGTTCTACATGTACAACACTTTGCCTATGTATAAATTTAGAAACAGACCGTAGCAACACAAGGCCTCCCAGTCTATTGATAGCAAAAGAATACCATGTACTTTATTATGTGTATTGATTTCTCACCGACTGATCAATATGAACCTGGGGTATTGGTGTACAGCTGTGTGTCATAATTATTTGTTGTGTCTTTTTGTCTCTTTTTTTTTTTTTTTTATTAAAAAATGAACAGCATCAATTGTAATATTATAAAACAAATAGTTATAAAATTGCCATAATTGGGGGTGGGGTGTTACTGGTGAAATGGCATATACACTGTACACCACAAATTACAATTTTGTAAGTTTATCCCATTAGGGATGGATTAAAGGCCCCATCAAGCAAGTGTAAAACATTTGGCTATTACAGTTTGTTAAAACTACACAACTTAAAACTTCTTCTTTGAGACTTTTGCTAATACAAATGCATTTTATGCAAAAGAAAAATGGTACATTGGGATCTCGGGTTAATGACTTTTAAAAAAATGGGAAATGATTAATATTAATTAATTAGTTGTGTATTTATGTATATATCCATTGTAATGTACTTATGGTTATAACACACTTTGATCGGCAATCAAAATAAATATATATGCATATTACAGAATGTCACACCATTATCTAATCCTCTCCCCACCCCCACCCCACAAAAAAATACAAAATAAAATAAACAAATCCTCATTTACTGCACAACCACTGGTTATTAAGTTTAAAGCTTCTTTT
This sequence comes from Gigantopelta aegis, assembly GCF_016097555.1. NCBI lineage: Eukaryota > Metazoa > Mollusca > Gastropoda > Neomphalida > Peltospiridae > Gigantopelta > Gigantopelta aegis. The sequence continues at coordinate 41,234,046 of NC_054707.1, read as the reverse complement.
TTTAAAAATTAAGTTTAATTAACAAACAAAAAACATACGTATCAGTATACGGTCACTGGGTGCAAAATAGAAGGAAATGTAATATACATTACATATGGCCCACAAGTGTATTTTCTTCACACTTTTAAAAATTTAAACAAATGTAATGGGGAAGAGGAATCACTAGCTAAATGTGATATAAGCAATTAAATACTTCGAAAGGTCACATGGAGCATGTTTTCTTAGTTAATTTGTAACAAACATGTTCATTTCGTGCATAAACCTGCCGCCGAAATAAGTACGTGCTAGAACCTGTCTAAAACACACATGTCAATATTTTCATCTGGTCTCTGTCCATTAATGAACATTGTATAGAAGAAGCACATTCATTGGACGTTCAAAAATAGACAACCAATAACAATGTTAATAACACTGGGTCATTTTTGACGCCAGCTTGACAGATTTGTAAAACACGCTCTGATAGGCTGAACACAAAAAGGTCTCGAAATTTAAAATGGTGGAAGAGCTTGTACAGACATGCTCGTACTGTTCTTGATTTTTTTTCTAGACTGTCTAGACTTTATAGAATTAGAAACTTTCAGTTGCATTTGAACATGTCCTACGGGTGAGTATAATTTGGAGTATAAATTTTGTGTAAGATATCTGAGTGGGTGTAAACAGACGGAGGCAAATAATGTTGCACTTCTTGTGGGCAGTGACGTGACAGTGCAAGTTCAGTTACCGAGGTGGGTTCACAGGTCATACTCTGTCAAGTGCAGTATTCCACTATGGGGGGGGGGGGGGGGGGGGGTTGTAGTGAAACGAATGGTGTTTACCATTGTAATTTGTAGTGTATTTACTTTCTAATCCAAGCAATTTAGGAAGAACAGTATAAACCGGGGGGGGGGGGGGGGTGAGATAGAAATCGCCCGCAGTCTTTTACATTGAAAGACAGGATCGCACAGTGACAGTATTTGACCTACTAAATGTCCAAACAGGAAAGCTATCCACCTGGTTGCCATCCCTATTGTATCAATATAAGGAAGAATCTCGACCAAAGCCTAATTTTACTAAATCTAAAAACAAAAATGGGTATCAGACGTTTCATCTCCAAACCAGTTCGACCAGTGAGCAGTTCGCCCCAAACTGACATGTCAGTTCGCCCCCATCTATTTGTTAGTTTGCCACCTACCCTAATATTATGTCAGGTAATAAAGATGAGGAAGAACTTTCCTTTGGCACTGTCACCATCCCTAACTATTTATTATAAATATTTATAATGTTCTTTATACGTGACAAGAATCAGGGTCATTTTGCCCTTATTCCCGGTTGCCCCCCCCCCCCCCCATCTTGAGCCATTGTGAGTCAATTTGGGCCCTCCCCGCCCATCATGAGTCGTTTCACCCTTATTGGTAGTAGTATGTAAAATTAGGTATATAAAAATAATTTTACCCATAATTTTGCCGTAAAGTATTATAGTCAAGCAACAAGATTGTAGACTTAATGGTAGTCCAAAACTGGCCCAAACAAGAACAGACATCGATATGTTATGGTCAGTTCAGGACTACACCGCAAACAGCCGTCTGTAAACAGTCTTTTTTCTTGATTAAAAATTGCCACTTGTCACATGTATTACATGGTATCACTTCTCGTCTTGGTCGAGCAAGTCTCATACAGGAGACGCATTGGGCATTCATATTTAGTCGTTCGCAGAATTCAGAATGATATATTTGCCCAAGATCCACAGCATTTATAAGTTTCTTGTTTTTACAGTAATTACTCATTATACTATAAAGATATATTTGTTTAATACCGATTCTATTCGAGATCAACAAAAGAATATTGTACCTATCTGTGACATAATGCTGACTTATACTTTAAAGTCGAAGAGGCCCAAAATCAAGTAATCACATACAGTATTCATGCTAAGGATTCTAAGGGGAACTCTTTGTACCAACAACGAGTATATTCTCACAAAATCTTAAACCCCCCACAAAACATGCATTATTTTAAAACATTGTAATAACAAAATATGCATTATTTTAATAACAAGGCCAACAACAACAGTGCCATATAATGAATTAAAGTCAAAATTTATAAAAAGAAAACCAAACAAAAACATGAGGGCGAAATGACTCTGTTAAGAGGGCGAAACGACCCAGTATGGGTGTGAAACAACTCTGGGCGAAACGACTCGGGGTGAACGGGAATAAGGGCAAAATGGCAAAAGTTTTTTTTATTACATATGCACATGTTAGCCTGAATACACTGCCTTTGGAGAACTAGACAGACATTTGGATGGTAATGCTCACTCTGTTGTCAGAGATAACTGCACAGGGAACATTTTGTTTTCAAAATCTTGATTAGCGATATTTGTAGTCAATGGAAAATTTATTAGCAACTAATATTTAATGTTTTGAAATTGGGTAGCATACTCTGAAACAAAATGTTCCCTGCTGTATAGTGAAAACACGAAATGGCTGCCTACCACACAGTACCTAGGCAAAGATTCCCGCTCTAAATTAGTCTAATGTACAACAAAAATTCAGTTTGACGCTAAATACCTTAGTTGATGTTAACAAATATTTCACTAATACACACACTACAGAAAGAAACCAGACAGCACCTCCTTTTAATAATGTTCTGGTTAAATATGTAGGTACTGACAGGTTTATTTCTATAGTGTGTGTATTAGTGGTTATTGTGTGAAATAGTGGTTAATACATGTGTATGTGAAATGTTTGTCACAGCTTTAGTGGACTCTCTTATTTCAGCCTTTCAAAACCTGCATCAATTTGAATTCCCTTCCACATGACATAAGTAATATTTTGTTTTCAAAATCTTGATACTCAGACAGCGATATTTCTGGTCATTTGAAGATTGATTAGCAACTACTGTTTAATGTTTTAAAATTGTGTAGCAATCTCTGAAACTTGTGTTGCGAATCATGATGAGATGCTGAACAAAATGTTCCCTGGACATTAAATAATAATGGTGGTCAGTGATCACATGACTTACTTACCTATAAATGTACATAGTCTGTTTCATAATTTTTTTTACATATTGTTATTGAAGAATAGACACACTAAACCTCAAGTGACGCCTGTTAAAATAGTTCCCAGTTCAGTATTGAGCCGCAGTGCATAAAATTTGGCACAAACGACAAAGAGTTTGGCGTTCATCTAGTGGTTATGCAAAACTAATATTTTTATTTGTACCTGAACTAGTGACAAAAATTGTTCATGTAAACACTAAAATCACACAAACGACATATCGGTTCTCTGAAAAATTCACATTTTATGCCCTGGAGCTGACAATGCCATCTACATTTGTCTGTGTGTTTTTGTGGGGGTTTTTCCTAATTTTTAGACAAAATATTAAGTTTTACAAGATGAAAGAAATAGAAGGACCATTTATCAAATATACATTATAATATCAAAAAATTACTCGTCAACTTTAGCAGATATTTGACCAAATTCACCATTTTAATTTCTTTTAAAAATATAACATCTGAGAATTTCACTGTATGAAAATTAAATGGGTCCTGCTAAACACATTGAAATTTACTGACCAAAAAAGTTGGGTGTTAAATATCATTCATTCGTTAATGATTCCTTATAAGATACAAATTAACTGTCATCTATCATTTAAAAAGGCACATTTTGAGATTGGTAGCAGACAGATTTATACAACGAACATCAATGATTTAGTGTAAATGATTGTGCAAAGTTCACGTAAAGTAACATATGCTCATTTAAACTTAATATCATGCAGGTGTTTAGTATGATCCATCTATCTAGCATTTTAAAGTATGATCCATTTTGCTTTCTATTTGAAATTTCGAAAATAGAGTCATAATCGAATCGGTTGTGACTGAGATATTCTATGTAACGTAATCGGTAACCGGGTTACCCTATGTAGTATGTACAGCTTATTTTACTTGCTACAAGTGACTGTCTTTTTATAGCTGTTTGCAAATAATATAGGAATATTAAATATTGTTTTTACCGTATATTTATTATCAATGGTTGCATAACATTAATTAGCTCTCTTTTCATTTCAGGTAGCAAAGTGCTTGTCACTTCAATAAATACGATGTCCAAAAACAATGGCCGTTTGGCAGTTAATTTAAAATCAGCAAAATGTCCTTTAAATGCTGGTCAACAGACTCGCAATCAGCACCACCAGCCAACATACATCATCATTTACAAGCAAAAAGAAAATTCTGACAACGTTAATACTGATTCGACCAAGAACGAAGACACGACACATGACGTTGTACGGAAGAACTTGACCGACATCGACGTAGACAATTACGACAGCAGCTTTTCCGCAGCAAAGATTTTTTTAGATGACGAAGAAAATAGTTTGCAGTGTAAGACTGCAGCTAACTGTCATGAATCACTGAAATGTTTAGATTCAAATTTCATCAAGAAGAAATTGTTTCAGAGCAGATTTTCACCCGCCACATCAGCATGCAGTTCTCTGACATCTGTACATTCAAATATTACCTCAGTCGTGACACCAGGCAGCAGTAAGGATGAGCAAGACAGTGGGGTCTTCTGTACACCCACCTCTGGTGAAAATCTGAAAAACCACGCTGCTGTACGGAAAATAGTTCTCATTTCACCGGACATCCAAACTCCACTGAGAGTTCAGTCTTTGGCATCTCAGACTCTACAGGCATGCACTTCATCTCCACAGTTTTCTCCTGGCTTTTCAGTGCCACGATTTCCGCTAGCCACTTCAACACCAGTGACTGCAGCTGATGGTCATTGTCATGATATTGCAGATACCCCTGACTCCGGTGCTTCTTTGACCACCTCATTCTCATGTAGTACGCCGGGCACACCATTTGGTACTTCGGTTGTCAACCTTTCAACGGCATCTGCCTCGTCAGTGTCATCAGGACTTGGCCATCTTCAGGTTTCAGAAAAGTTGTCAGATAATAGGGAGAATGATGGGAAAGTCTCACAAACTGATCTCGAGGCAGTCAACACACATGGCTCCATGAATGAAGGTTTGGTCATTTGAAAATATCCAAATTTATGATAAACTTAAAGCCAATAATTACACGTACATGACAGTAATGTAGTAATAAAAATATATATATGCATGTTAGATATCAAATAATATTACATGTATGGTATAGAACTTTAAAATGTTCTGAGATGTCATTAAACTTCCTTTAACCTTCATATTGTGAAGCCACTGCAAAAATATTAATAAAAGCACATGTATTTTTAAACATGCAAAAGAAGTATCAAACAGGGCTTCTAGAATGTTCATGAAATCCACTAGCCATGGGATCAGTAAATTAACAATTTTATTAGCCACAATTTAAAATCCACTAGCCCTACTTTACTTTAAGTAAATACAATTTTACTAAATTAATAGTAATAATTGGATATGTCACCAAAAGAGGAAGATAAAGCTTAAAAACACTAAGTTTGGGGACCGGGAGTGGAGGCAGAATATTCATATGAATAAATTTACAAAATAGACTTAAATGCAGCATTTGACAACTTGGTTTTTTTCACTAGCCATTGGGCATGGTAATAGTAGTTATTTACCAGCCTAACACTGAATATCACTAGCCACGGGAGTCATATCTAGAAGCTCTGTATCAAATGATACATACATGTACATGTTGTGTTGATAGGGTGTACACAGGGAACATTTCTAGCCAATTGAATTGAATGTTTAATGTTTTAAAATTGTGTAGCAATGTCTGAATCTCCCTGATACATACATTTATACATGTATAAATATATAAAAGATCTCTTGGTCCTGTTTGGGAGAACCTACATGTGCTTAATTTACAGTCCATGTATATGTCACAACAAATTTTTGTCTCTATTTACCATTCTAAGATCCTAAACCATATACATGTAATGTAGGTTAACATGTTTGATGCCTACAGATAGAAAGATGTTTATAAGTATGTTTATAAGACGTTATGCAGGGCTACATACACATGTAGCTCTATGTGAATAGAAAGCTTTGCCAAATTATACCTGCACAATGTTATCGAGATAAAAACTTTAAAAAGTACATAAACACAGTTATTTTTCCAATAAAATATTCATTATATGAAATTAAATTACTTTTAAAATTCAAAATTGCCAAATTTGGTGATTTGCAGAGAGCTCTTGCTTTTTAATCTCGAAAATTTGTTAGTGTTACATAAATTTATACTCTTTCCATATTGTTATTTTTTAAAGAACAAGATGACATATGTCTGGACACATCTCTGGCCAACATCCACTGGCTTAAAGGCTATTCCTTACCAAAGAAGAAACCAGCAGCAAAGCCAGCAACCAGTCAGGGTGTGGGTATTCCGTGGATGTCCAGTAATCCTCCTACAAGGATACAGTCCGATCTAGGTGAAATCAAGAGAGTAAGTTATGAGTGACCAAGACCATATATTCATGTAAACTACATGATACTTGTATTTTATTGGTTTGTCAAGCAGATATCGGAACTACTCTAATTACACACTGTTCAATGTTCTTAATATTTTAGTGAATGCCATGTGCATTTGATTAAATTAATATATGTACTATTTAAAAATGTATAATATTTATGTATTCTTTCAGTCACCATTAATTTGTGTGTTGGTAATCATTACATGCTATTTATGAGATTAACCCAATCAGTTTTTAAATATGCTAAAGTCATTTCAGCATTATGATTGCAGAGAGTTTGCTTGCATTTAGCCAAAGTGAGTAAGTGCTGGTACATGTAGTTTCAAAAAACACTGCCTTGTTAACCTACATGTATATGTGTGTAAGTACTAGTGTTGATGACTGTGACAGATTTTTTACATACCGGGTAGATGTTTGTGTAATGTGTTTTGCTCTTGTGTAACTCCAGACTGAACAGGAGTCTGAGCAGTGTCAGAGGCCACCCTACTCGTACATGACTCTCATCCAGATGGCGCTGCACAGTCGAGACGACAAGAAGATGACCCTCAAGGAAATATGCTCGTGGGTGGAAACAACATTTCCGTTTTACAAGTACACAGCTAAACCTGGTTGGAAGGTTTGTGCTTGCTTTGACATTTAAAAATTTTAATATATTATTAAAAATGATTTATTTAATTTATCAAAAGATCTTTTTAATATGAATGATTTTGGTAACCCAAATTATAGTGGGTTTATAGCCACCACATTGGTACTCTATTTTCTTCTTTTTTTATTATTATTATTTTTTTAATATAATAAATTCATACATGTATATCCAATTGCCCTTTTCTGTTCAGATGTTCTTCTCATTCTGGCCACTCCTATCTCTTCACCCAAACATTTCAGTCCTTGACTATCCAACTGACATGCTACTATCTTAATTTTGCCACATACTATCTGCTTAAAATCAAATGAGCACCATTTGATTTACTTGGTAACTACAAATGTAAAAACAGATATGGGCACATATTTTTGAAGCTATCTTAGCGCTACGATATATTGTAAAACCATCTTAGGCTGTGGCATGCGTCATAGTGATGTCATATCTTTCGACACTTTTACAATATTGTAGCACCAAGATCAATTCGAAAATCTGTAATCTGATTTGTAAAAAATAAAATAAAAAAAATTTGTTTATTAAATAATTACAGAATTCGATCCGACACAACCTTTCCTTCTACCAATGCTTTGTGAGAGACCAGGCCGAAAAAAAGAAACATGGTGCGCACTGGACTCTGCAGCTAGATGAAGCTGAAAACGAACACACAGCAGTTTCAAGTAAATCTACAGGTTGTTCTAACATTGCCTCATTTACTCATTTTCAGTAAAACACAAAACCTTTATAAGGCCCCTCCATGAAAAGCGAGCAGTTAAGTGCATTCACTTATACTTGCCTAAAGTTTGAATGTGGCAAGTGCAGAAGCACTCGCCTTCCATCATTTTGCTAAATAGTGTGTGTTGATACTGTAGTTGTTGGGGTTTTTTATTTGTGAAACTAATGTCCTTATTTTAACATTTTTCACCTGGAATTATTATCAGGAGAGCATAGATTCTCTTCTGCTATTTCCAAATGGAGAGGCCTGCATAAGTTCATAAAATCTTAAGTCTGCATGCTTGGATTAACCATTTCATTTATACATGTAGATCGTTCAATCCTCATGCAAAAATGTATTTTGTAAATAATTTTAGAAGAAAAGTAAAAGTGTTTTGGAAATAACTAAAAAATACTATTTTGTTTGCAATTTAGAAAACAATGGGCTTAGAAATAAATCACTTTGAGTAAATTCCATAGTATGAAAAAAAGCATTTCCTGTGGGAAGGACTATAGGTACATATTTTAAGCACAATGTATGCTATCAAAACAAAATGTATGCTATGTATATCTGTTACAAGGTTAGAAACTGTTTGTGTGTCTTGTTTTCTGTTTCTATACAGTTTAAAATTTGAGTGGGAAATAGTTTAATGGTAACAAAAATACAGTTATTAAGATTTGTTTTTTCTTGTATTAAAATAACTATGGAACTGCTACCACATATTAGCTATTTGAAAGATGGGGCAGGATTGTTATCAACATATCAGGTAATCTTATTTTTCTGTGTCACTAGAGTCATAAAGCTTAGAAATTTAAAGTTTGCTGTTAATTTCAGATGTTTATGTTCCCCAATCGATGACTGCAAATGATGTTCCAGGCATGATTCCACTGTTTGTGAACTCGCCATTTCTTCAGCAGGCTAATGGTTCTTTACAGTCTTTTCAACTTGATTCATGTAATTCAAGAAAAAGAAGAACAGGTATATATATTATATATAATGTTTAAGAACTAACCAATGCTTAACTGGTCACTGTGTATTGTTCTTTTTCGCCAGCTAGATTAGGGCCTGGATGTTTTACATCCAACAGCTAATAGTTAGTGGTGGTGTTAAACAAAACAAACTTTAAACACTCATGTGCATGGTTGTTAACCATATGCCAGACACCATATAGCCATAAATCAAAATATGTTTAGTGTGCTGCTTAAGACGGTGAATACAAAATATATATGACTTCTGTGATTAATGGAAAAATATTAAAGTATGTTACAAAGATGTATCCCAAAATTAAGGTTTTTAAATGTACCATAATTTTGTTTTATAGGACCGATGCCTATTCTCCCTCGACCTTCTCCAATGCAAGCTTATGCCCTGGTGCCCATACAGAGCGTCCCTCTACAGACCATGCAGAACAACCCAATCATTGTACACGTACCTAACTCACTGCCACAGCAACAGGTCCTGTCCAACCTGGTTCCCGTCATCCCATCTGTCCACACAGACTCTTATCATACTCAAGCCATCACTCTAGCATCTTCAGTGAACTCCGTCCATTCATCCTGTCACAGTCAAGGCACCTCATTCCTATCTCAACAACAACTGAATTCTGTCTACACACAACAGTCTCAAAATATGACAATGATAACAGTGACTCCAAGGGAGTGTTCGGTCGAGACGAGCACTACAAACTACAGCAAAATACAGCTCAGTTCGGTGCAGAGAGTGAAAGAGGAAGAGCAAACGGAACATGATGGCAGAAACGTCATCAGACAGGCCTGGTCACAGGCCAACAAGTCGACTTGTGAAAGCCAGGCTCCATTCTTTCAGTCTTCGTCCCCTCATAGGCATAGTTGTGAACAGATGAATGATCCATTATCAGAGTTTCGTAGTGAAGAAGTCGAACAAAAATCAAAGCGACAAAAGACTAATGCTGGTTTGCCCAAGCCAAAAATGTATATCACTCGTCCAAAGAAAAAAACGAGAAGTCGCGTTAAAAAACAACTACCCAAAGTTTTGGAGGAAAAGGAATTGTTGGCGGATAGTTCCGATTCAGAATCTGAAAATAAAATTTTCAGTGGACTTCCGACTCCTCTGCGGTTATTGTTTGATTCCGATAATACTAACGGTGAACCACGCATTACTTCCACTCCTCTAAGGAATGTTTCATTTTCACCTGACCAGCTTCCCTCGCCAATACGTGGACTAACGCCTTTAAAGTGTAATCTTTTCGATGGCAGCTTTCTGGACAATCTTCACGAGGAAGCAACAAGAACTATAAAGTTGTTTGGTTCTCCGATAAACTGTGACACACTTAAGACTGGTAACAGTTCCTTTTCAGAATACGGCATTGTGCAAATATCCCCTGACAGAGGTTTGAAAGGCCAGAATGACAGCGATAACAAACACAGTTTGTCGAATCTCTTAGCCGATTTCCCAATTGACGCAAACTTCATGGATGATGGCGACGGTCTTCCTGTAGATTTTTCAGTGCTCAACTGGAGTAATCTTCAACAGCAGTGTTTGAACAAGAGTGGTAGTCCCAGTGATTCATAGCAACTGTTAGCTTAGGTCTTTGTAGAACTTATCATAGCTGTCACAATCTACTTAATAAACTCATTGGTGGGTGGTTTTTACTGCCAATTTTAAAATTTTATATGTGAACTGTTAGTGGACTAAATAGTGCTTGGCGATTTTTCATCAATGTTTTTTTTTTTTTACATTTTCTGACTTTGACAGACTAAGATGTTTTAATAGCTGAAAGTAAACAAAACCTATTGTTATTTCTGCAATATGGGGTGGGGGGGGTACGTAAATCATGGAATGGTAATTACATGGAAATTTTTTTTAAATATATTATAAGTCTTCGTTTGATTAGAACTAACTATTTTTTTAAATATTCTTGCAGTGTTTACTTGGCTTCCTGTATAACATGGAAGCTATATAGCTGATACAGTTGTTTGAAAATATAGTGTGTGAATATTTATGTTAATATATTTTCTGTTAGAAATTAGAACACTAGCTTTAAACATTTCTTTGAACATGCAATGTTCAAGGACGTGTAAATGAATTTGTTATGTACATGTATATGTACACCTGTTTAATAAAGGTATACACCATATAAAATAGACCACATCTGTGGTAGTGTTTTTATTGTTATAATGAAATATTGTGGTATTAGCAGTGACCTCTACGTACTGGATGTTAGTGAATTATTGTATAAAGACTTGATGTGAATCAGTAGAACCGATTCATACAATCATGAAGTAAACTGGCCAAATTATATTGTTGGCAAATTTTGTCGGAAAATGTGTAGCAAAATTCCGTGGAATATTGCAACACTAAAGGTTCATTAAATATATCAACTCTAAACAAATTTTGCAAATTTATTATCAGATACATGCCACCTAATGGATTTGCATCCTATTATTTAATATTGCCAATTAGGGTACCCAAGATTGTATGACTGAGTGGTGATATGGGGAGACAAGCAAATATCAAAGGTTGGGGGTGGGTTGTGAATTGTGGGCATGGCTTCCAGCGCTAGTGCCTATTATCACAGATCAAAACTTTCTAGATTTATCCAGAATTTCCGATTTCTAATTAAAATAGTATTTCTGGTTTCCCACTGTTTGTCCAAAGTTTTAAATATTCTGCATCAATACAGTTTCAGATGATAATATTTATACATTCTAAATGGAGGTTGCTATTTTAGACCATTGTGTAACCCTAACCCTAGGGCCAATCTCAGTAACTGATCACCAATGTTAAAATTTGTGCTTTTTGTTAGTAAGCCATTTTCATCACTGCTATTGTTAAAGCGAGATTAATTTCAATGTCACTTTTAAAGAAATCATTTGAACAACATTACTTCAACATTTGTATTTTAATGGATATTGCTTTCTTTAATTTGACTAACTACAAATTTTATCTTTATTTGAAGAGTAGGCCAAATTTTTTTTACCATGTTTAGACCTAACACACGCTTTACCCAATTCATACGCGTCTTGTAATAGACATCAGTATTGGGATAATGCTTGAAATACAGATGGTGGGGGGGGGGGGGGGGGGGGGGCTATTGTATTCTTTTGGTGGTTGTAGAAAAGAGTTTAACATTAAAACTCATTTTCACCCATAGTGTGGAACAGCTACAAGTCCCAACAGACTTGAAAAGATGTGTGATCTTTAAAAACGGTACTTGGTATCTCTGCATGGGTAACTGCCCCTCTAGTACTGGAGCAAAACCTAAAATTCAAGAGACATTCGGGCAAAATTACCTTGTTACCATGTATTTCTATCATTCTACCCTCAAAATTAGTTGTAATCCATGTACAACTGCATAGTGACTCGTTAGCTGTTTGGTAGTAATGCTGATGTGAATAAATGTTATCCAGATTTGGGCAAAAACCAGTCTTCCCCTCTACAAAAATGGGAGTCCATACACTTATGATTATGAACAACAAAAGAAGATACATCTATACAGATAAATACTTGATACAATTAATTTGGTAAATATAGTTTTCTCATTTGCTGCGATGATTTGCACGCCACCAAAAGCATAAGCCTATGAGACGGCCCTGGAGAAAATTATAAAATTTGGGCAAAAACAATAGAGAAGTTCGGGAAAAAAATTATGTGGCCTGAACACTTTTCGCCATGTATTTTCATTATTCTACTAATAATATTTGTTGTAATCCATGTAAACATGCGTGGCGATTCGTTTGCAATCTATTTAGCTGTTTGGCAGTGATGCTAATGAATAAACGTAGGCTAATCCAGATTCGGGCAAAAATCAGCCTGCCCCCCCCCCCCCCCTACACAAATGGGAACCCGTACGCCTATGGCAAAAAAATGTGGCGTACCGTTAGAGTACGCTAGCTGACAGTGCCCACACTGAGGTACAGGATCCTTCATCAGGTTAAAAAATGAGGAGAGTATCCTTCCTGCGCCTCTTATAGGAGGACTGCCACTTCCAATACTGACATGATAGAATGAAGTTCGTTCTAATCGTTTATAAAGATATATTGCTTAATGACATATTTAAAATCATTGTACAAGGCGCAAAACCTCTAAACTAGAACAAATCTAAAGCAGACTAGCTTGGCAGCTGAATCTTTGTTTCTATTACCCCCGATTCTAACGTGACAAGACACCCAACAAAATATAATGTTTTTATTGGCAGTGGATAAAAGGACACACGTTTGTAAAACAATCCCAAATAAGACATCTTTCAGCTTCATATTTATAATGATGTAAAATATGTAAAGCTTGGAGACACGAAAATTAATCTGTAAAGAGAAAATCTCAGCAGTATCTTAAATTTATGCAGAATTGGACAAACAGGTTGTGTCTGATGGGAAAACTAGCAGAATAAGTCACCAAATTTACACCATGTCAAACAGAAATGTAATCATGGTATTATCGACATTAGATCATTTTCGTTTCAAACCTCTAAACCGTCTCCGCCTGACATAAGCGTACGAGGCAGTAGTCGCCCCTCCCTCCAGTGCAGGAACAAAACCTCAAATTCGGGCAAACATTATGAAGATATTCGGGACTAATGTACCAATCTGAGATCTTTCTATCATGTATTTCTATGGTTCTACCATGTATTTCTATGGTTCTACCCTCAAAATTAGTTGTAATCCATGTAAAAATGCGTAGTGATTCATTTGCAATTCTGTATAGCTGTTTGGTAGTAACGTTAATATGGATAAATGTTATTATGCAGATTCGGGCAAAGAGCAGATTGCCCCCCCCCCCCCCCCCCCCCACAAAATTGAAAGCCCATATGCCTATGGCGCCTGGTATGAAACAAGTTGATTTATTAAACGTTTATACAATGTACCGTTGGTACAGGTCATAGCCTAATTTATTCTTCTTTTTTGTTACGTTTTATATTGATATGTATGCATTGAATTATAATGTAATTTTAATATCATGGGCCTATTCTCACATCCTGATATATGAATTTCCCTGCAGGTACATAGCAAAAACTTTAAAATGACCTCGGTGCAGTTTCTAATTCGTGGATTAGCAGGTGATAAAAAAATTACATGACCCCAAGCTTCTCTATTTTGAGGTCTAGCTTATATCCAAAGTCCCAAAAAGAATCAACAAAATCATGAAATAATTCCAGATATATCGTCATGGCCCTTCACTGGCTTTAAAATTACAAAGATTTTCCTCCAATATGATCTGCATTCAATCGGTCTATTAGTATTGTGCTGAACATAAAGCACGATTTGCTACCCGTAGCAATAAATAAAAATAAAAATCAAGATTCAAATGTTAGTTTAACATTACTCGGCAAATCCATCTTAAAGAGACATTCCTGAGTTTGCTGCAATTTTTAAGATATTATCGACTAACAGAGACTTTTTAACGATTGTAATTACTTATCAAATATATTTTTCTGCATAAAATATTAGTGGCTATATATTAAACGTGTTTCTGATCGTTATAATATTGCATTAGGTTATATTTCATTTTATGTCCTAAAAAAATTTTTTTCGTATGTACGAAATTATTTGAAGACAAAATCCAGTTTGGACTTCTTATAAATATTAAAACATTGAATATACAGACACTGATATTCTAAACAAGAAAATATATTTAATATGTAAGTTTAACGGTAGAAATATTTTATTAGTCTGAAACATCTCACAATGCAGAAAACTCAGGAATGTCCCTTTAATTGTTGATGGGCAATTACATAATTCCTCTTAAACGATTCCTCTAAAGCGATTACTAGAAACAAGTTTCTTAGCACCAGAATGTGTTGTTTGCTTGCATTTCATGCTCTGAGATGCAATGACACTATGTTATGGTACTTCAAAGAAAAACGCTTTCACCTTTTTATTCTAAACTTGTTGAAGGACTCTAAGAAGTGGTGGTTACCGAAGACAGACAGGGTGCATAAGATAATATGTTTTTAAAAGCGTAACCAATGTACGAACTATTATATCGGGGGGGGGGGGGGGGGGGTGCTATTCACAAATGAGCCTGCATGTTTCAGGTTATGACCATACGTTACCATGGATGCAATCTTACATGTATATGCCCAGTCTAGATATTCGATCAACTTCAGCAGTGGGATGGATTCATGTGGATGAATGGCCTAATAATGTAAGGTCACTATGCACTGACCATTTCAAGATGCATGAATTATACTCGTCAGTATTAACAACTTATTGATAGATTTTCCCCTTTCTGATTTTGCCTCCGGTTTGTGTTAAAGTAGTTGATATTACTTTGTTGCGAGCGCTGTACCACCGAGATACGTCCCTCCCCTCATCGTAGGCTACTGGGTATTAAACAGTTGATAATTCTGAAATACAGTCTTAGAGGAAACCTGCTACATTTTTTCCATTAGTAGCAAGGGATCTTTTATATGTGCACTTTCGCCACACAGGACAACACATACCATAGTCATTGGTATACCAGTTGTGAGACACTGAGAATGTACATGCGAGTGCTCAACCAATTCAAGCTAGATCCAGCCATTCGACTAGCTCGAGTCACCTCTAGCCTTGAATATGCTTTGCTAATTGTGTATAAATTGCCCATGGCTTTATGTGTAGTGTTGAGTGGTAGCTCGAGTCACCTTCAGCCCTCCACTTATTGATATCGATGTGTAGTGGAAGGCTAGAGGAAACTCTATGTAATGTTTTAGCAATCGTCGACAACCAAATGGTCGCAAGCTACTGTGTCTAAAATACATTCCACCCTCTTAAATCTGATGCCACGGAACTTTAGTTTGATTATTCTCAAGTCCAGTCACGACATTAAACTTATATAATTTTAACTAGTACAAACGCTACACGAAGAAACACGACGCCCCTGTACAAAACGAACCTGCGCTGTACTTTCATGTGGTACGGTCGGGACATAGCCAAATGGTAAAGCGCTTGCTTCGTGAGCTGTCGGTCTGGGATCGATCCCCGTCGGTGGGCCCATTGGGTTATTTCTCGTTCCAGCCAGTGCACCACGACTGGTATATCAAAGACCGTGGTATGTGCTGTCCTGTGTGTGTGATGGTGCATATAAAAGATCCCTTGCTACAAATGAAACAAAATGTAGCGGTTTCCTCTCTTCTTAGACTGTATGTCAAAATTACCAAATATTTGACATCTAATAGCCAATGATTAATAAATCAATGTACTCTAGTGGTGTCGTTAAACAAAACCAACTTTTTTTCTTGTGGTGACGTATATGGGCGTCGGGTTTCTTCGTTCAGCGCTGGTAATGATTAACAACATGTAAGTTTAATATCATGACTGGATTCGAGAATAATCAAACTAACGCTCTATGGCATCAGAGTTGGGGGGGGGGGGGTATTTTAGACACAGTAGCTTGCGATTGCCAAAGCATTACACAGTTTCCTCTAGCCTTCCCCTACATATCTGTCATATCATATCAGTATCAATAAAAGTACTAGGTAGGGCTGAAGGTGAATCAAGCTACCACTCGACAATACGCATAAAGCTATGGGTAAAGCAATTAGCAAAGCATATTCAGAAATAGCAATCAGCAACAAGCAATACGCAATTAAGCAGCAACGAGCAAATGGGAAATTGTAATTTAATTATTAGCATGTCACCGCTGGTATTCCATAGTTTGTACACACCCACATAACAACGATTTGTTCATATCGACTGTTACACCGTCAGATAGTATTTTGCTACGCTTTTCAAAGGAAGCGCATGCGTACCTAAGGTGGCAACAACCATAACAATAGTAAATCTTTCTTGTGCTGTTTCTTTCGGTTTAAATTTTTTTTTTTGTATATTACCAAAAAGAAAATAACAGGTGGAATTAAGAGCGTGTGATGCATGGGTTTTCGTGCCGGGACAGCACCGGAAAACTCCGTTGGTGCGATAACCGGGTCTAAAGTCAACGTTGGTGCAGAGGCATCTGTTCTGACTTGAAAACGAGAAAAGTAACAAAATGTGCGTTTCTTGTTAATATTTACAGTGTTTCAGAGATGTATAATTAAAAAAAAACCCTTCATTTGGGTACTGCCGATGTATTTGTGTATGACATTATCAGCATGATCATGTATCGGACTGTCATACTCTTAGCCATACGTTATCGAACAGGAATTTATACCGATTTTAATGAGCACAATGAATTGAATGATAATTATAAAGAAATTACACTGGTCAACAAACAATGCAATATTAACATAAGAAATTGTGAAAGATCTAATTGAAAATGCTGCATTTAAATCTTTATTGTTTAAATATGTCAATTCTATTATCGAAAATAGTGTAATTAATCATTTGTCAACTGTTACATAACTGCCACCATGTAAAAACAACATGTATTGCACAATCTAGTGCAATAATCTGCTAGAAAAACTATCTAACACATATCCCCATGGTCGACGATAGTCACTTTTCGCACCCTTGTTTTGGCTTCATACACAGTAAATGAAACATATCCAACGGTAATGTTTTGATATGATATATTTGACAAAAGGTACTTTTTATTTCTTTCATTTTTTAAAACTTGAAATTAATATTTTGTCCAGAATTATGAAAAATAAAAACATACCGACCTGTAAACGGTGTTGTCTGCTTGTTACAGAATTTTGACGGGTCAATGTATAGCCTTTACTGTTGCAATTTTGTTTACAATGTTTACTGTTTTCTGATATTATTTTGTACAACATCAAAGACATGAGTTTAAGATATGTTTTATGTTTGAACACTTTCTGCATTAGAACTACGAAGCGATGGATTGTACTGGTGGATCGTACATGCAGCAACCAAACACTAGCTCAGAAGCTGTGAAGAGATGTATGGCCTTACCCAATCGCCCACTATCCAGCCAAGTACGGATTGTTCATCGCCCTCATCCACCTTTTGCTAGTGGACCTCGACCTACCTCAGGTTCTTGTAATATCTGATTAATAATTTGACTTGCATTTTATACAGTAGTTTTATTTTGATGAATTTTAAATAGTGTTATCACAACTGCAAGTATGTGTTGACTACATAGCAAGTAGTTAGTATTTTAAAATAAGTATTTTAAAAATGGCACTAGTGTATATTTTCATGAACTTTTACAGTAATAAAAATGGCACTTAGTGACTAGTGTATATTTTTTTTAATGAAAATATATAGATCTTTTTAAATTACACTATTGTCCTACAGTGGAGTCCCTTTTTTTTGTTAATTCTCAACATTTCAAGTGTTTTTGTGAATCATAGAAGTTGTGCTGCTTGTACATCTTCCTGTAAGTGAAATTAAAAAAAATCATTAATGCATGTTTTAATTATTTTATGTAATCAGGGGACAATATTTCAAAATCTGAGGTAACCGGAAGTCTGTTCACGTGGTTTTTACCTAGGTAACCAATTGTTCGGTTACGTGAATTATATTTGCGTAACCTGTGGATTACCTGATCGGTTACCTCAAAGTTACGTTGAAATTATGTTTTAAATACACAATTTTTAGCTCAAACATAAAGTTAAAACAAAATACAACAAAAAACAAAACGTTTTATAAAAGTTTCTTTAATGCTTGCAAATCGAAAGAAGTGACTTGTAGATGTTTCTTTTGTTTTCGTACGATCGTATTCACCACTTGCCATCGGGATCGCAAAAAGTACTTTTTAGTTGCCCGAATCTAAAAACGACTGTCCTCGGGCATCGGGCCACCGTATACTAGAACCTCTGTGCAGCTTGCGGAAGTTAATACTATTGTAAAAGAACTAAATATCAGCCCAGTACTGAAACAAAATAAATACATTTGGAGGAAAAATGCCCATTCCCTGGTGCATGATTAGACTAATAATTTTCTTTAAAAAAACCCAAATAAAGGCTACCATGTGTCACTGATATGTAAAATTTAGTATACAGCAGATTAAAAAAGCCCACCAAAAACCCAAACAACAAATGTCCAGTTCCTCTGAACTATAAAACAGGCTACTCATTGGTACATGAATAAATCTTATAATAACATAAAAAAGAAAGATCACAATTTGACACTGATATTTTGTGGTGGCGATGCTACTTTCACTTTATCGCTGGCACTTCAATACTACAGTGATGTTCCAAATGTTTGTTATTTAAAGCTCATTATGCGATGTTAGTATTTGTGAAAAAAGTTCATTTTTGTTTACGTTAAAACCGTTTTCAACCTTTGTAAAATTATAAGCAATCCAATATTATGTCTACATATATTCCTTTAGAGATAGAATAGCAGCATATAATTTAAGTGCCTTAGCGTTCCGTGCACATTTCTTTAAAACTTTTGCCTCGACTGAGCCTTTGGTCGCAAGTTACAACCGTTGCAATATACCGTTGTCTACTGTCGTCTACTACATCAAGTATCTAAAAATCAGTCTAAAACATTTGTCGGAATATTAGCAGTATGTCTGCATGAATAAACTTACTGTAATCGTGAAGTCTGCAAGTTTTAAATTCTGAATGTCTACAGGTCACGGCGTAACCGATTTGCGGTTCATGTAAATTTAATTTTGCATAACCGACACGCGAACAGAACGGCGGTTCGCGTGAAATATTGTGCCCTGTGTAATGTAGTTTAGTTCCCATAATTTCCCATTCCATCTTATGTACCACAACTTGTAAATCCAGGAATCGGAAGTCAGTTCACTTGATTTTTACCACGGTAACCCATTGTCCGGTCTTAATAGGCAAGTTTCAATTTGACTACTGACTCAGATTTATCCAGGTGTTATGTGGTACCGAACATTGGCCTCATCCCGAAAACAATTGTCACTAAAAATTTCCAATTTTATGTGTAATTAAATATTTTTGTAATTATGTCTATTGTAACAAATTAATTTAACAATGGTGCATTGCATCATTCAGTGGCCTTTAAAAACATTTCAATTTTGATTAAAATGCACAAATGTTTCCAATCCCATCATACATGGAATCCCGCCAAAAAATGCTTGATAAATCCCTGACCGATATGTTGTGCATCAACTGTCCAAAAATCAGTGTAGAACAGCATAGAAATAGAATAAATGTGTTCATTTATGAAATATATACTGTGAAATATTGTACCCTGTAAATCAAAGGTTATCATATACAGTGAAACCTCTCAAAACTGGACCCTCTGTAAACCGGAATTCCTCCAAATCCGGACATTTTCCATGGTCCTTTTTTAAAAATCAGTACAGAAAATAACCTCTCTAAACCAGATACCTCTTAAACTGGACATTTTACTTGGCTCTTAGGATGTCCAGTTTAGAGGGGTTTCACTGCATGTATGCTGCCTTCTCTATGCTTTTGTAATTGCAGTAGATTTCTTGTCTAATACCAGATCATATCGGGGAACATTTTGTTTTCAAAATCTTTATTAGCGATATTTCTAGTCAATTGAATATTGATTAGCAACTACTGTTTAATGTTTAAAAATTGTGTAGCCATCTTTGAAACTTGCATTGCGAATCGCGACATGATACTGAACACAGTGTTTCCTGTATATGTCACCATTATTATACATTCAACACCTAATTAATAGAGCTGTGTGGTATACTGTATATACCATTTGGTATCAGTATCATGTCAATACCGGTTTACCGTACCAAGCAAATCTCAAAATACAGAAATTTCGGTATTGAATTTTTTTTCCCGCCAATTAGTAAAGCACTAACAGTTTGTTTAAAACACAAAATACATGTAGCTGAAAAGAAGAGAGATGAGGGCCTTGTGTATGGAGTTTAATTTTATTTAGATGAAATTGGTGGGTGAGACTTAACTTGGGCATGCATTTAAACCCTAGTATACTGAAAATACCATTCGGTATTGGTATTGTTTCAATACCGAATACTGCATCGATACCGAGGTATATCACCCCAAATGTACTGATATCAAACCTGAAATTTCGATACCACCCAGCTCTACTAATTAAACTGAATTCCCAAATTCAGAATATTCTGAACACTTCTTTGTTTCCACAAAGGTTACACATTTTTGTTCTTTTAAAAATTTTGTTTTTACTGTAGTCCGGTCAGAAAAGAAAAAAAAGGAATGGAATATTTGTTTAATGACGCCACAGCACATTTATAAATAAATTGCTATTTGGTGTCTAACATTTGGTTGAGTGAAAGAGAGAAAACCTGTTGCCATTAAATAGGATAATCAGATCAGAGTATACCACTCACTTTTTTCTGGGAATAAAATATGCCTCAATGAAAAGCTGTTGTTATATGATCATCATGGTGTTGGGTTAATGTCTGGCAGTGATTAGCCAACTGAATGATTACCTTTTTTTCTTGCAGCACCACCTCGAAGGACCACGTACACATATCGCAGTCAGAATGACCCACCGAGAAATCCCAGTGTGTTGCATAACAGATACATTAATGACACCTACACAACTCGCCATGCTCCATACGCACGTGAGTTGGGTACAGGTGATGCGCCAGTTCCGGATCACTTCCGGATCACCTGTAGTTACCGATCAGTCTGTCGGTATATTAAATGTTTAGTCATTTCTGTGTAAATTTCATTAAACAAATATTCTAACAAACAAATAATACATGTTTCTTGAAATTGTACGTAAAATAACTGTAACAGTATATAGTCTTGGTTTTATTTTGGACGGCGATACATAACCACTATTAAAACTTTACACGAGCAGACGACATGAAAAAAAGAAGACGTTTAAAAAGAGATGAAGTTTTTTATGTTTTTCTTTTTATATCCTTTGAAATTTTATAGTACGGGAAACATATATAGTAGGGGAAACATATATAGATTGTGCATGACTAGTTTTATGAAAAGTGATGCTGTAAATGACTTACTGTAACTCCTCAAAGGGGACACACTTGATACGCCAGTTGCGGATCACTCACAAAACGGAAGTATTTACGTTGTAACTGCCGCTAGATGGGGCGATGAACGCAGGGTTTATTTCAAGACTCAAAAACGTTGAACACGGTGGAATTTTTTTCTCCATGATAATAATAATAATAATAATAATAATAATAATTATTATTATTTATTTTCTTCTTAAACCTCTTGATTCGTCATTTTAACCACTAGTTCATAATAATTCGACTCTGTATGTCTCGGGGCCCATGTCATAGTAGCCCTAGACTTCGTCCCATGGCCAGTCATCCTCTACAAAATATTATATTAATCGTTGTAGTTCCACCTATTTTTCTTGTATTATTTTTGTTTTCTACAGGTAATGACAATATGTATATAATGTAAAGACACATATTTTATAAACTGAAACTACGATTTTAAGTGTTCGTCCACTTGTCTCTCACGTGTAATTAGCCATTTGTACAAATACCAGCCGCAGTCATTCACAAATATGGCTAATATAAATCAAATGTAGTAGGGGGGGGGGAGACTAACCAGAAAAGGGCAAATGGAACAACACGTCAAAAATAATAATTAATAATCCACTTTTGTGACTGTTTAGTGTGTGTCACTATATTAAAATGTATCATTATTAACAAGGGGTCTAACCGTCCTGCTTCAAAATTATTTGTTTAATTTTAATATTTAAACAGGGGCGGATTAGCCTATATTCGGCTAAAAAAAAAAACCCACCCCCACCACGTAGATAACCTGTAAAAATTATAATTTCAAATTATAAACATTTACATATTGTTTCGGACCCCCACCTAAAGCATAAGTCGCCCCTGTATTATGATAAATACTAAACAGTCCCAAAGTTGATATTTTGCTGATATGTCATTTCTTTCTATTTTCAAGCCTTTGTTCCTTTCAGTTTTAAAAGTCATCAATATAATAATAATAATAATAATAATATTTATTATTATTATTATTATTATTGATATATACGATAATAAATGAAAACAATTATTTATTATTAGTAATAATAATATTAATTATTATTATTATATACTAGAATGCCAGAAATCAAATATAATTCAACTTGTTGAAATAATGAAAGTACACAACGAAAATAATAAGGATCGTGCACCTTTACTTTTGACACACGCCCCGTATATCTGACGTCATGGGACGCCATCGTTGATTTTCAATCGATTTTAGAAATTGCTAATTAGGGGCGTAATCGGGGGGTGGGAACCCTATGGAATTGCAAATGATCATAAAATATGTCCGGCAGGATCCACGAATGTGCTGAAAGTGCTAACATGTTGGAAATAGTGTTTTTGAAGGCGTAAGCCTCTCTTTTTCGAAAGTGATCCGGAACTGGACAAAGTGATCCGCAACTGGCGTAAGTACGCCAGCTCGAACAACACTGTTTTTGGTGCCAAATGTTTACCTAAATTTACATTTATATCACTGTTTATTTATATGGTTGATTATCTTTATTACCAAGAATTTCTTTTAAAGTCATACGCGCGCATGTTGACAGAATTCACAATTTTGTTTGAAGTGATCCGGAACTGGAGCATCACCTGTATTGTGTTTGAAAGGCTTGTTTGCCAGTCTGTTTCATTTATTAATGGAAGAAATAGTCTCATTACCATCCTTCCCTTTCTCTCCTTTGATTTTCATCATGTTTCTTCGAATCCCAATTTGTAAGCTCCTCTCATCTTTCAATTTCTTTTGCTATCAACCTCCACATCCCAGTCCTTATATTATCTCTTTATCCACAACATTTTCAAAATGTTTTTGAAAAATAATTCCTTGGTTTGTTTTTTGCTTTCTGCTTTCTTTAACATTTACAAATTGAAAGTGGAAACTCAAATAATTAAAATGCTTAAAACGATATGCATGCTTGTTTTCAGGGCGAACTGCTCATAGTTTTGTGAATTCATCTCTTGGTTATCCTGTGGCTGACAGTGGCACACAATCATCCCCGATTCCAGATTACAGCTCTTTCAATGACCCTCACCTTTTGGACTACTTCACCAGAAAGTTTACCTATCTTGACTATGAAACCAGGGTAAAAAAAGTTAATCATTTATTGTATATATCTAACACTGTCATCACTGGGAAACTGCATAAGACTTTGTACATTGTAAATTTAGTCTGAATTGCAGCTGCAAATTTTTTCTTCATGGCTTAAAGCCAACTGTCACAATTACAATCTTAGACACTGAATTTGGATATCGTATGCCCAGTCATTTTGTATATACATTATGTTATCTGCAGTAAAATAAGTCTACAATCAAATTCCAAGCAAATCCCAGATATTTATTTTGTTAATTGAGGCATGTTGCACAAAATATTAAACTAGAGACTGTTTCATGTTATTTGTTTTTGAAATCTAATCGGTTGGACAAATAGATCCAAAATCTTTACTAACCCTAACAATGATTAGAATTTTAAAAACAAACCTATGATTTTTATGTAAAATATTTTATAAGAAATAGTTCATAATTTTGAGCTGTGAATAATACCTACATCCATAATTATTTTTGCATCCTTATTTCCTTCAGTATATTAAAAATAAAATTAAAATTCCATAACAACCAACCCACCACTACAGCAAACCAAATGCTTTTCAATGGATGGCCAAAAGTATGTTTATTTATTATGTATTATTTTATTATTATTATTAATCACTGTAACTGTTTGTTTGGTTGGCAGACATCACGACGGTACAGTGAAGACAGTGGCACTGGTCTTCTCAGAAAAAGAAAGTCACAAAGAGGAAAATCCGAAAACGAAGTCTTATATAAAGTGGCCATAACGACAGCAGACAAGAAAAATGCTGGAACAGATGCTAAGGTTTGAAAATAATTACATTTTTAAATGTCACTTGAAATATTTTGAAACCTCTTTAAATCATGATGCATGCCAAATTTAAATCCTGTATTCATGTGACTTCCATTGGGATTTGGGGCGGGACGTAGCCCAGGGTAAAACGATGGACTGATGCACGGTTGGTCTAGGACTGATCCTGTTAGTGGACTCATTGGGCTATTTTTCATTCCAGCCAGTACATCAAAGGTATGTGCTATCCTGTCTGTGGGATGGTGCATATAAAAGATCCCTGGCTACTAATGGAAAAATGTATTGAGTTTCCTTTATAAGACTATATGTCAGAATTACCAAATAGCCGATGATTAATAAATCAATGTGCTCTAGTGGTGTCGTTAAAAAAAATAAACTTTAACTTTTCGTGGGGATTTGCTAATTGTTTGACAGAGTTGTGGCCCTTGAAATTAGGATATTTGAAAATTTGTTGGACCCTTTAGGGTACATACTTTAGCTGTATGCACAGAATGCTTGTTTTAGTTGGGAAATAACTTGATCTATTATCCTCCCTGTACTACAATATTTTCAAGTTTCACCTGCTAGAAAAGTGAATGTCAAAATTTCAAAAGTAAGAGTACTTCCAAAATTATGTATCAAACATTGTTATAAAGTGACTTTTCTTTCTTTTGAACAGGTGTATTTCAGAATGAAAGGGTCAAAGGGTAAATTGCCAAAGACGAGATTAATGAAAAAAGCAGGTTCTGTGAAGTCAAACAAAGATGTAGCATTTAGGTTTGCCAAAGGGTCAACTCATATTTTCAAGATCAGAGCATTGGATATTGGAAATGTCAAGTCAGTTATACTTGAGGTATACAAGTGTACAGATTTGTGTTTATTATTATTATTATTTTGCCTACAGAAAATAACTTGGAAATGGTATCATCCTTTATATAAAATTTGTTATATTGGATCCTAGAGAAAGCAAATTTATAAGACCAAATATGTAATGTGATTATTTCAATCTTTGTGTGACAATGTCTACCCATCGACCATGTTGCATTCACATAATGTTTCATCGATGTATATAAAACAAAGCTTAAGCCACCACAGTTGTAATTGTGCAGCACAAATGAAACATTTTGAAGGGGCAGAGTGAAGGAAGGAGGTAGGTCGAAATAAAAATGTGTTTTTAAAATGTGAAACTATATTTTTTTTACTGCCTTAAAACCTTTTCACTTAGCACTTCCACCTCTTCTTTATACCAAAATAATGAGTAAAAAGTTTGTTCTTTCTGTTGAAATATAGTTAATTCAATAAAACTGACAGGCTGTATAAAATATATTAAAATAAATTTTATTTAATATTATTTGAAATGTTTTAATGTGACTTCTTTGTGCATCTGCCAGTAAATGGTATTATATGATGTTTATACACTAGTCTTTCTCTGTCTCTGTCTCTCTCTCTCTCTCTCTCTCTCTCTCTCTCTCTCTCTCTCTCTCTCTCTCTCTCTCTCTCTCTCTCTCTCTCTCTCTCTCTCTCTTTCTCTCTGTCTCCCTCCCTCTCTCTCTCCCTCTCTCCCTCTCTCTCTCTCTCTCTCTCTCTCTCTCTCTCTCTCTCTCTCTCTCTCTCTCTCTCTCTCTCTCTCTCTCTCTCTCTCTCTCTCTCTGTGTGTGTGTATGTATGTTTGAGTATGCGTCCATTTGTCCCACCAATTGATGGATTAAAATAATTTCTTTAAATACTTGAAGAGAGATAATTGACATTTTAGTACCGAGCTGTATTGATACAGATTTACCCTTGTTCTTACAGCAAACAGGTTGTAAGAAACCTGATGCGTGGTATGTTCAAGAAGTGGAGGTTGTCAACTCAAAGACAAAGAAAACATGGACATTTATTTGTAATCAGTGGTTGTCACTCCACCATGGTGATGGGAAACAGTTGAGAGAGTTTTTCCCAAAACAGTCATCCAAAACAGGTGAGAAAAATATTTCAGACATATGTACTTTCTCATTGCAAAGACATAATTAATATCTGTTGTCCAGGGAAACCCCTGAGTTTTTTTGTTGTTGATTGTTTTGTTTTTAGATAATGCTACCAATCCCAAGCTTAGTCCTTTCAGTTAATATTTTAAAGTTTATCATCAAATGATAATTAGACAAAGTGAAATTTCGTCAAAGGATGTCATATTGTTACTCCTATAAACATCCACATTTGCAGTGTATAGCATGGTGACATCGTAATTATTAATTTGATTTATTACCTCTTGGTGTCATATTTCTTTTAATTCAAGGCTTCTTATTTTTACCAGTGCTATTATGTTATTTTATATATATATATATATATATATATATATACTACTCAGAAGAATTTAAGGGTCAAAAATTTATAACCAAATAAGTTTCAGAGTGTATTAGATTGATGATGTAAACTACACCAAATTTTTTATTTATTGTTCCATATTTACAAAAACCCACAAATAAACGTCACTGTATACAAGAAAGTCACATGACATGCTGTCAAAGTTGAAGGTTGTCAAACATGGATTTTACACATTAGAACATTTGTTTAATAGTGTGTGAATCCACCCCTGGCGCGAATACACTCGACACATCGTTGCCTCATGCTGTTGATCAGACGTCTGAAGAACTCTTGGGGAATGGCCTGCCACTGGGCCATAAGAAGTTGACCCAGATCATGAAGGTTGGCCGGAGGGGCATAGTTATCCCGAACTCTCCTGCCTAATTCGTCCCAGGCATGCTCTATTGGGGCCAAGTCAGGCGAATATGCTGGCCAATCCATCCTGGTGATACCTTGTTGTCTGAGAAAGTCCGTTACCACCCTGGCGCGGTGGGGTCTGGCATTGTCATCCTGCAGAACTGCCCCGCCGCCAATCTGCTGAAGGCCTGGGAGAACCAACGGCCGGATAATCTCATTCAGATAGCGGATTCCATTCAGATTGCCATCCACCACATAGAGGGGGGTCCTGTGGTGGATAGAGATGCCGCCCCACACCATGACGCTGCCACTACCGAACCGGTGACGTTGTCTAACGTTAACGTCAGCGAAGCGCTCCCCAGGACGTCTGTAGACACAAACCCGACCGTCGTTGAACTGGAGACTAAACCTGGACTCATCAATGAACATCACTCGACCCCACTGAACACGTTGCCACCGCAGATGAAGCGTGCACCAGTGATGTCTGGCCGTTCTGTGACGTGGTAGGAGTGGTGGTCGAACAGCCTGGCGATGGCAGCGTAGATTATTGGCTCTCAGACGATTGCGTATGGTTTGATCAGACACTAAAGTTCCAGTCGCAGTCCGCAGATTGTCACGTAATCGGCATGCAGTGGTTGTGCGTTGACGTAGAGCCATATTGGTGATGTAGCGGTCCTCTCTATTTGTAGTGCTTCGGGGTCTTCCCGAACGTGGACGATTTCGAACAGAATTCGTTGCTTGGTACCATTGCCACAGTCGGCCAACGACACTCTGACTGACACCAAGTCTCAGAGCAACATTTCTTTGCGTATTGCCATCCTGAAGCCAAGCAATAGCCCTTCCTTGATCTTCGATAGTCAGTTGAAGTCGTACCATTGTCGAATTTGGAGTGTGCACCGTACACGAACGCAAGCTCCAATTATAAGGAAATTCAGCATTGGGAACATGGAATACATGTGCAAAGCGTGCAAATGAAGCGCTTTGTGAAAAAGCAAGTTATGGGCACTTAGCAGACCTTTCGCTTTCGCCCTAATTTACATGCAAATGTAAGCATGTTTTCGCCATTAGAACTAGTCGACAGTGTCAATGACAGTTGATTTTAATTCATTTATGGGTTGCTTAGACCCACTTTCGTCAAAATGGAACAATACCATGCATGACATTATGGTCTAGCAAATATAATTGACATTCAGAAAATAATGTCGAAAATATCGTCTGACCCTTAAATTCTTTTGAGTAGTATATATATATATATATATATATATATATATATATATACAGAACTTCACAAACGTTGTTTTCACATCCTATTTATTGCACAAGTTTATTTTGCACAAGAATATATACCTCGAGACCGCATAGCGGTCGAGTGGTATGTTCTTTCGCAAAATAAACAAGTGCAATAAATAGGAAGCGAAAACAACATGTGTGAAGTTCTGTATTTATTACATACCTTCTTTTATGTTTTACAAAAAGGGCTTTTAATTTAACATCATAACAACACTTTGTTAAATCTATGATCAAAACTCCTTTCATGGATTTACTTAACGTTAAGAATCATACTCTGCGGCAGCCTTGTGTAAAGTTTCAAATACGATGTGACGTCATTTGTAAATCATATATGACGTCAGTAAATAAAAGGCGCTAACTGCAGTAAAAATAAAAAGGGAATTCCCCATTTAAAAGTTCCGGTCCAGATCGCACATATGTGCAATACAAAATAAATTTATCACACGGTTTCAAAATGTCTTTATCACTATAGTAAGATTGAATAGGTATGTAATAAATTATATTATAATACAGCAGTTTTTCTGAACTTCCCATCCCAGATACTTTCATTAATTTGGGGATAAATAAAAATAAATTATATAAAAAATAATTTTTAAAAATCTCATGTTTTTTTCTTCAGAATATGAAGTGGTTGTTGTCACCGGGGACAGGTTTAATGCTGGAACTAAAGCCAATGTGTTTATGACATTGTTTGGAAAGACGGCTGTAACACACAAGATTCATCTTCAGAACAATGCCAAGTCTACCTTTGATAAAGGCTCTTCCGATGTCTTTCTTATACATTCAAACTGTGTTGGACCAATGACCAAGTTGCGGATTGAGCATGATGGCACGGGCATAGCCTCTGGTTGGTATGTTGAAAGGGTGAGTGAAGATTTGTACGTTTTACTGAATTGATTTCCCAGTATACCAGTCCTTGCAAGTCTGCATCAGATTCAGAAATCTGAAGAGCATATTGAATTTATTAACACATAAATATCTGTAATATTCTAATATCCATGGACTACTTTGCTGTATTCAGAAAATGTAGCTGCAAATGTTTCTTGAACAGCCTCCTATTACTAAGATAAAAAATAATTGCATTTAGACACACTGTAATTAAATTTAACTGTTTAGTCTAGCCCCAGTGTCAGTTGTCATATTTTCCATTACAGATGTTTCTAAGATCGATTATAATCGATAATTGATTGGGTTATACCGATGTGGTGATTGATTATGAAATCTATAAATGGATGTCATGGAAAATGTTAATATTACAGTTTAATGATGAAATATGTGTGAACTCTGCTGAGTTTTGGGTTTATTTTCATGCATTCATAAAGAAAACAGATAATGCATAGATATTATTGTAAACTTAGTTTCTATCCTGGTGAACATAAAAAAATAGGTGCAAAGTCCCAATAATACAATTTTCTCTTAAAGGTTAAAATAAAAGTAAACAAAAAGTTTTTCATAGTTTTAGTCAAACATCGGGATATAACATTACATATTTTTCAATGAAGTCTATTTGAGTTTTATAAACATTATTGAAAATCTTACATTTTGGCAAAAAGGAAAAAGGACCTAGCATTATCTCCCTTGAATAGTGATGTAAGAAATGTGATTTTACATGTCTGTAGATGTGTAGTGTAGGTACTGAAAATTATCTAGAATGACGTCACATGTGAATAATGATATCATCCTTGTTTTTAAATAAAGTTTGGGACATTTAGCATAGGTATTTCTTTTCTACTTAACCTGACCTCAAACACCCCCACAGATAATGGGATAGCTAAAATCTTCCAATGAGTCCTCTGCTTCCTGTTCCATTCACAGGAAGTTTCCTTCTTTTTCCTTCATTGGTTTGTATCAAGCAAAAGTAGTCCTGAATAACACTTTTCATGCCATTTTGAGCATATAGAGTATACAGTACAATAGATTAAAATCATATTGCTTATACGAGGTCTGTCTGGAAAGTATCCAGCCATATATAATAAATAAATATATGGCTTACCAGGACAATGCCGCCCTAATCCCCTTCAAAGTACTCCCCTTGGGACCTCACACACTCTCCCAGCATTCCTTCCATTTTGCAAAACAGTCTACTAAGTCCTTTTTGGGGATCTCCATCAACATCTTCGTCGCATTCTCCTTAATCTCCTCCCTTTCAACGGCAATTTCAGCTTTGGGAAAAGCCAGAAATCGCAGGGAGCCAAATCTGGGCTGTAGGGGGGCTGATGTGATATATATATATTCTAAAAGATTTTACAAATGAAAAATGACAGTTTGTGACAACCAATTATAACCAAAAATTGATAATGGAATTCCAACAGATTTATGACAAAATACCACTCGTAGACTTAGTGGGGAGTATATGTTAGATGAACAAAATGATGGAATTCTTCTTCTATTGCAGGTTGTTGTGACAGATTTGAGAAACCCCAAGTGGAAATATTTCTTCCCATGTGGTCAGTGGTTAGCAAGGGATGAAGGTGACCATGCCATTAGTCGTGACCTCATTGGTAGCAGAGATCCACTCGCCATTCGAAAAGGTAGATCCATTAAGCCTTTTGACAGTCATTGGATGGCGATCAGTTACATGAGGTTCTAGGACCCATATATGTGTCCTCTCAAGTTCTGTCATTGATGTGTATAGGGAGGGATGTAGCCCAGTGGTAAAATGCTCACATGATGCATGCTTGGTTTGGATTGATCCCTGTTAGTGGACCCATTGGGCTATTTCTCATTCCAGCCATTGCACCATGAGTGGTATATCAAAAGTCATCGTATGTGCTATCCTGTCTGTGGAATGGTGCATATAAAAAAAACCTTGCTACTAATGGAAAAATGTAGCGAGTTTCCTCTCTAAGACTATATGTCAAAATTACCAACATATTTGACATCTAATAGCCGATGATTCATATACCAATGTGCTCTAGTGGTGTTGTTAAACAAAACAAATTTTAACTTTTTGATGTGTATATTATATAGAATTTTATGGGTTATCTGGAGTGCTTATTTTTCATTAAATTTGTTATTGTTGGTAAAAAAATTTGACAATAGTCATAAACAGTGCTGAGGATCCTCAGGTATTTGACGACATGAAATGTTACAGTCCTTCCCAGCCTTCATGAACATTGTCTTTAAAAATAATTTGAGTTTAATTTTTGACAGAAAATGAAAAGTAGAAGTGTTTTGGAAATAAAACCACAACTATTTTTGTGTGCAGTATGAAAAACAATTGGTTCAGAAATAGATAGTAATGCATACCATAGTAAGAAAACAATGTTCACAGATGGGAAGGATTCTAGATATATTTAGCATTGCAATATAATATACATCATTATTACTGTTGTATTCCAATTCTTTTATATTTTTTAATAACCTGCTGACCATATTGATGGCAAAATACAGATGCTACATTTGGTTTTTGTTCACAGGTGCCATGTTTTTTCAGGAATTCCTGATTTTAATGCTATTCTTCTCCTGTTCCTTGATAAAAAGCAGTAAGCCTCTGTGTTTCAAAACTGCAGAGTCTTTAAGAGCCATAATCCAAAGTCTTTTTCATCTAAAACAAAAATACATTAAGAGGTATTGATTATAAATATTTTGTTTTCAGGTGCTAAGTACAAGGTGACCGTGTACACGGGCGATGTTTCTGGTGCTGGGACAGATGCTAAAGTCTGCATCACCATGTTTGGAGAGAACGGTGATTCCGGAGAACGCTTTCTGCATTCTAACAAAAAGACCTTTCAGCGTGGAAAGTAATTAGACTTTTTTTCTTTTCTGTTTGCTGCTGATAAACGTATATACAGGATTTGAGGTCATCCATAAAGTAGGTACACCCAGAGGTGGGAGGGGAGGATTCAGAAATCATGTCCAAAAAGTTTACATGACAACCCACACAAAAAAACACACAAAAAATGTGCTAGTGTTATACAATTAATCCTTTTGCTTGGGCGGAGTAGGTGTTAACTGTTCCGGATGTTTTGGCATGCTTTATGGATAACCCCAATAGTTATTGGTGGGGCTGAGTCATGCTTACTAGAATATTGATACTAAATATGAGTCATGCAAAATGTTGTTATTGTCAAAGGGTTCTGAGATGCTCCGATGGTCACCCAAATTCACCTTTGGCTTGTTATATTATAAAAATAGACAATAATTTTAAAATAAACTGTATTTCAGTGTTTTTTTTATTTTTACATCTTTCTTAAAATTTTATTATCACAAGTAAACGTACCCAGTACATTGAGCAAACATCCAATGAAGTTAAAAACGAAAAAAAAACCCATGACCTCTTAAGACAGTTGGCTTCTTGGTACTTCTAAACTTGAACTATATTTAATGTTTTTTGGAGAATAATCAAGTGGTTTCTGAAGACAGATGGCGGCTTAAGTTGAGTTGTTCTGTTCGACTTTTATTTTTATGTCAAACCTGACCTCTGACCTATGGCACTTCCTCCTAGTCCCACGAACACAAGTTGGCTTGGTCAAAATATGAGCAATGTGGAAATATGTACAAAGTAGATAAAAAGAAACATCTATCACATAACTGGAACAGAATGATTATACCCATTTGATGGGATTTTGGGAGTGGGTGGAAGTTACATAGGTTAAAGGTTGGTTAAATATTCCTGAAAAGAGATACTAATTTATTTTCAGTTTGAAAGAAGAGTAACATGGTAAGTTGACAGTTATAAGAAGTGGTTAATTAATAAATAAGCCACTTGAGCAGGCACAGCTATAAATATTACTAGTGTAGCATATATTTTTAAATTGACAAAATGTGAAACATTGATATGGTATCTCCTTATGATAATTATGCATTAATAAAGTGCGACATATTTTATAACCAATTTTATTGTTTTAATATTCAGAAGTGATGAATTCATTCTTGAATGTCCCCGCCTTGGACGTCTTGAGAGGATTCGAGTTGGCCATGACAACTCTGGCTTTGGGCCGGGCTGGTTTCTTGATAAGGTAAGTAGTATCAAAGGTTATATTTCAAGGGCTAACAACAAGTACTCGCCCAGTGGTGTCTACTCTGTAAATATGAGCAGTCCATTATTTTCATTTTTCATTTATTTTTAAATGTAGATTTTATTTTGTAAGGGGGAACGAAAATGTTATAGGAGTAATGCGAAAAGCATTCAATTAAAAAAAAAACCCATTATTTTCTTTTTGGAGTATTCAGAATTTTTTAAATGTTAAAATTAGTTTTTCTAAAAACCATGACTTTGGCCATAGCCAGTTCAAGCCCCATGCTTATAAAACCTTTAGATTCTAGACTCGGAACTATGATAAGAGTCTGAGACTTAAATGTCATGACAACACCATACAAATTACATGCATCTGACGTCATTCAAGATTTGAAACTGGACTAGAAACTTTTATTAGTACACCGGCCTCGGTGGCGTCGTGGCAGGCCATCGGTCTACAGGCTGGTAGGTACTGGGTTCAGATCCCAGTCGAGGCATGGGATTTTTAATCGAGATACCGACTCCAAACCCTGAGTGAGTGCTCCGCAAGGCTCAATGGGTAGGTGTAAACCACTTGCACCGACCAGTGATCCATAACTGGTTCAACAAAGACCATGGTTTCTGCTATCCTGCCTGTGGGAAGCGCAAATAAAAGATCCCTTGCTACCTGTCGTAAAAAGAGTAGCCTATGTGGTGACAGCGGGTTTCCTCTAAAAACAGTGTCAGAATGACCATATGTTTGACGTCCAATAGCCGATGATAAGATAAAAAATCAATGTGCTCTAGCGGCGTCGTTAAATGAAACAAACTTTTTTTTTTATTAGTACAGGTCGTGGTTGTCAGCCCTTTGTTTATTTAAAATGGATTATAATTGAGTGTCAGCATGAAGTCTTCTATGTGTGAAGAGACTTAAGCAAGGACCAAGGCAGATGAGGACATAAAAAACTAAATACTGTAAATCATGTAATTAATACGTCATGATATTATTGCGTCCGTACATAAGTGAACAAAAATGTGTATTTTTATTAATGCGTCGGGCAAAAGTCCACATCACATAAATACCACAGTTGTGTTGTTATTATATTGTTTGGGCTTCATCTTTCATGTTAAAAGAAGTCGGTAGTTTTCACAGCTACTACATAACCTGAAGCTAATCGCATGGTGGGTCGACCAGGAAGCCCTAATTACTTAAAGTAGTGTAATTAGTATAACTACACCTTATTGTTAAGGGTAGGCCTCGCACTTTTGTGTGGTGATTGCTTCTAATTAATCTACCAGTAGGAATAAAAGGTAAATGGGTCACTGTTACAGGGCACAATATTTCACGCGAATGCAGACTTATTATTCTAACAAATATTTTAGACTGATTTTATACATTTGATGCGCAGCACAGGAATAGATGTTAACAAATGCGATATATTGCAACAGTGACAACTTGTGACCAGTCTAAATTAAATGCCATGTATAGAGTCGAGCCAAATGGTTTGAAGAAATATGCACACATTGTTGGTTACAGTTATATAATTTTCTACTGTTTCATTTTTAAAGGAATATATTTAGTAATAAAATTTGTTGATTATAATTTTACATATGTTCAAACCAGTTTAAATGTATACAATAATCCAGAAGTGTAAGAAAATTTGAAAAATACTCACATCGCAAAATGAGCTTTTTGAAAACAAAACATTTGGAAAATCACTGTATTATATAACCGCTATGATATTCCAGGAAAGTGAAAATAGAATGGCAACATCGAAACGAAAGAAAGATTCTTGAAGTATTCACAAAAAGATGTTTAACCAAAATTGTTTATGTATTTTGTTTCATCTTTTTATTATAAAAGTTTTGTTTTATTTAGAAGTATTATAGTAAAATCCTGCACATTTTTTGTATTGGGAATGACACTAAACAAAATGCATCAAGTTATTATTGCGTTGATGTGTTCGCCGCATTTTTTGCATTAATTACTTGCTCACATCAATTTCATGATTTACAGTATACACATTTTCTGTGTAAGGCATTGTTTTAAAAACAATAATAAAAAGCATCACTAAATCAATTCTGAAACTTTGGTCTCACAGAAAGAAAGAAAATGTTTTATTTAACGATGCACTCAACACATTTTATTTACGGTTATATGGCGTCAGACATATGGTTAAGGACCACACAGATTTTGAGAGGAAACCCGCTGTCGCCACTGCATGGGCTACTCTTCCAATTGACAGCAAGGGATCTTTTATTTGCGCTTCCCACAGGCAGGATAGCACAAACCATGGCCTTTGTTCAACCAGTTATGGATCACTTGTCGGTGCAAGTGGTTTACACCTACCCATTGAGCCTTGCGGAGCACTCACTCAGGGTTTGGAGTCGGTATCTGGATTAAATATCCCATGCCTCGACTGGGATCCGAACCCAGTACCTACCAGCCTGTAGACCGATGGCCTGCCACGACGCCACCGAGGCCGGTTTGGTCTCACAGAGACAGATTATATATTTCTTTTGGCCTAATAAGTGAATAATGGTTTCACAAAACTTGTTTAGCATAAAATTGGTACAAATGGAGTTACCATATACATGTAACTTGCTTGTTTGATATATTGTCCAAAGTGATTATATTCCTTTTTATATTTGACATAGCATAACTCATGTATTGTTGATATACAGAGAATACTACGTGCGTTACCATACCATTTATCTTACAAGTATCTTAAAATGTATATAACAAGCAAAAGCAAGTAGGATATGCATTTTTAAATGAGTTGTAAGATATTAAATGGTATCTAATGGACACAAATATAGTATTTTATTTTTTACATATCCCCAAAAAGACCCAAATAAATAAATTTAAATTTAAATTTAAAAGTCTTTTCCAACCAAAACGTATTACTGGCCCTAGTGCCTGTAGTTAACTTATACATCACAGAGAAATTAATTTCAGGTTAACTTATGCATTACAGACATCGATTTCTTTCTCTTTTTTTTTTCATTGGATTGTATCAGCTAGGAGAAGCTAGTTGATTATCTTTAAATTGTTATCATATGTATGGGTATTATTAGTATGTGTTACCAAAATTAACTGATGATTTTTTCACCAACTATGGTGTAAGAAATACCAGTTAAATATATATGTAAAGTTATAACTACAGTTGAATCCCTTTGGCTCGAACCCTGTCAGTGCTCGAGAAAGTGTTTGACCCATTGGGTAGTTCAATCTAACCATTCAGCGAACTTGGGACTTTGTTTCTGGTTCGAGCATTGTGGTGCATTCGACACTTCGCCGTTATTTACTATTATTTACAGAAACTGGCAGCATTTCCAATAATTGAAGCAGTTTGCGATGGCGAATGTCCACGGATTTAACATATTTTTGTTGGCGATCCAACGGATGTTTCCGACTTGGCCAATTTCTCCTGAGTTATCTTTTCCTTTTTAAGAAATGTCCTCAAGTTCGTACCAAAACGCGGATCCTGACCAATACCAAAATGTCATGGTTCGCCGCTCGCGCATTTATTATTTACCCGGTAGCTATCATTTCTAATGGGGTTTTTTTTTAATTTCTCCGGTGAGAGTGTTAACTCATAGATTTACGTCCAACTAAGTTACGTTTACATTTACGACCGTCTTTGAGAATAAGGTGCTTCTTGCATGTAAACGTAAATCTATGGCAGACGTAAGTGCTAGTCATAGACATAAATTTACAATGGGATGGCTTCAAAATCTTCCAATAAGTCTTCCTTCCTGTTCTGGTCATGTGACTGTAACTTCCTTCTTTCTCCTCTATTGCTTTGGATCGAACATCTTTTCTCTTTGCTCCAGTTTAGTCTAAGCCATTAAGTTTTTTCTGTTGGTTTAGTTGAGAGGTTTTTGTATGCAATACCGTCCTACTCATTATATCAATCTTATTACAACTTATTTTGGTTTAATTCACTCTTGTTTCAAAGTGTTCTTTCCAAACTTGTAATTGTCACTTGTGCCGCTAGTCACAAATATGCATTTGTTTGAGGTAAGATGAAGTATTCTTAAAACAGAAAACAATCCAAGTTTTATTCAAATTAGTTCATTGATTCTTTTTAAATATTAGAGGTTCCCTTCTTAACCATTGCATTTCCTCCCTGCATACTGTAGGTACCCTTTTTAAACATTTCGCTCCCACCATAGAATAATTGTGCATCCTGTTCTCAGACTGAATAAGATAAACAAGAGAGAAGTAAAGAAGTTTTAAGACATAAACACACTTCAGATTCGGACATGTTTAATTATCTGGGCTGGCAGATGCTTGAAAGTGTGTGCACATAGGGCTATTTTGAGGATAATAAAGTGTACCAATGATTATGTAAAATCTTACGTGTTTGTCCTTGAATGCAAGTGCACGTTTATAAATAAATTGTTTATATCTGGAGAGTCCGACAGTGTTTTTAATTGTGTGCTTCTTAGCGGAGAAAAGGTCTGTTTGCATTCGATGTCTGGTCTTTAGCAATGGCTACCTTGCTTGCATTTCCTAGAAAGAATAGTTTTTACAATTCTTTATTGATTATAAAATTATAAAAGGGAATATCTATCATATTACATCCATATTTGTCATTGAAATTTAGACATTACTTGCATATTATTGTTTAGATTATCCATTTCCGTACATCCAAACTGTTTCTAGTCATCCTGGTATTTGTAATACCAGGAAATGTATTTTTCTAAATTCTAACAGTTATAGTCTCTATAACTGTTAGAATTTAGAAAAATACATTTCCTGGTATGAAATAAGCTCTGGAGGTTATTTCTCTTGTTTCATTGACACAGGCTCTCTATTCACTTTATTGTAACTTTATCGAGATGTGATACAAGTTTGTAGATTAGCGGTAACTAAACTTAAGTGCCCATTTTCACAGGTTGAAACTAGGGTCTGCGTCTTTGGGAAAGTGCATATAAAAGATCCCTTGCTGCTAATTGTAAAATGAGATGCATGTAATAAATCTACGTTTGACTCTTAAGCATAAATCTGTGGTTGTATATTGGATGTGAGCAAGAGTTTCTGCTAGAGGGTATGAAGGGTAAAATTACATATTATATAATCTTGGGGGGGGGGAATATTGTAAAAAAATTCAGTGTCCAGTTTCAAAAGATTTCAAACCCACAAACACCTAATAAGAGTAATTTGAGTGTTATTAATGTACCCTCATATTATTTTCTGGCAGAAAGCTGTGTGAGCCACTTGTAAACAGGGTTTCAGTAAATCAAACCTTTTTATTTGCTATCAGTGGGTAAGCATAAACCTGTGGTTGTATTGCATGTGAGCCACATGTAAACTGGGTTTCTATAAATTAAATGTTTGTATTTGTTACCCGTGTGTATTAACAACTGCTTTGATCCAACAGAAAACTCATCACCATTTTCAGTGGTGTACAGCTAAACAAGAAAATCACATCCCATTCTCAGTGTTTCTTTATGGCTAATGGTATATTTGTATGTAACCTAATTTAAAGATAGCAACCAAAATAAATTGAATAATAGGGCATAATGGCAAGACATAGAAACCGGATTATCTACATTTTTTTCTGAATGCTTAAATATGTTATAAATGTACTAAAGATTTCAGCTTTAAAAATAATAATTAAAAACAAATCTATGGTCTAATGCAAATTGGTATGTTGCCTTTAAAAAAATCTGACTTGATTGCTCTTTAGTCACCAACAAACCAGATTATTATTTCACCAGTTGCTGCCTTTCTTCATTTGGACATTTGTTTGGTTTTGAGAATGCTCTTCAGTGAGTAGAAATAAACAGGTCTGAAGAACCTGACATTAACAAATGTGGGCTGGAAGTGCTGCACTTTGAAAAATTGGCTGAACCACCCAGAGAATTGAACAAACATCGGTTACATCATGCATCCAAAGCATTTTTCTTTCTTCTGTTATATCAGCGGCGCCTATAGTGGCTCATAACAAATAGTCTTTAATCACATTGCATCCATATGTGAGGGCCCATTCCTTCAAGCCAGTACTTGTATGAATGATGTAACAAAGGCCATGGCATGTACTATATTGTCTGTTGGATTGTGCATATAAAAGATCTCTTGCTGCTAATCGAAAAGAGTAGGTTAAGGAGTGGTGTCTATCGGTCATTACTGGTATTTGTGTGATCCTTGACCATGTATCTAGCATCATACAACCATATAAATAAAAATGTGTAGCGGGTCATTAAATAAAACATTTATTGTCTTCTTCTTTTTTTATCTTCCGTCTGTGAATTTCATTATTTACTGTTTAATGTTTAAGTTAGACTGTTTTTATAGGTTTTAAACTGCACTGTACCAAATACTCAGTAAAATATTTCTTAATTTTGATACGTCTGATAAAACATACATGGTAATTCTTTTACCAGCTTGGTTTTGTTTTTTTTCTTCTTGATGGATGTGAAGAAAAATTGGTTTGTAAATTTTATGCTGTTTTTAGATATTAATAAATTTAAAAATACAAAACGAATTCTTATTGCTGGGTTAGCTCTGGCACTTGCCAGATTTGCCAGATTTGCCAATTGCAAATTTCAAAAACAACTGGTGAATTGTATTTTACTTTGGC
Organism: Gigantopelta aegis; assembly: GCF_016097555.1. Lineage (NCBI taxonomy): Eukaryota > Metazoa > Mollusca > Gastropoda > Neomphalida > Peltospiridae > Gigantopelta > Gigantopelta aegis. The sequence continues at coordinate 41,194,123 of NC_054707.1, read as the reverse complement.
GAAATAATTTCAAGTAATAATTGATATTTTGTTACAAAATTACTAGGTTTCTGCAAATCTTTTTCTATTTAATAGATAATTTGGTGACATTCTCTGCTGACACAGAGCTAGCCCTGTTATTTACTGATTTTAAAACATTATTTGTGAAAAAAAGCAACTTTAAGCATTTTTTTACCAGTATATAGAGTAGTTTTTAGAGAGAGAACTCTTTGTATGTGCCCATGTACAACAAAGGTTTCAGGCATGCCCATCCCGGGCTCAATCTCTGACTTTGCCAGTGACTAAGTCGGGATGGGGGGAGGGGATTGTAAGTTTGAGGTGGGCGGAATTTGCTATAAATTTAGTAGTTAGGTCAGAGACCTAAAGCCAAAAGTGGAGAACTAATCATTCTACTCATGTCTTGAAAAAAAGAAAGAATTAAGTCCAAAAATAAACTTTTGATTGCTTGGCTGAAATTTTTTCAAGTGATTTTAGCAATTTTGACGGGTGCCAAAAATAAAGTGTGTCGGACTATTTACAAAAAAATAAACATAAGTTTAACTTTTTAAACAGGCGTTTTTAGAAGATGGTTGATTTTGCTTTTGAAAGCTGTGATTCAGCTCAAAACCATTGTGCCATTCCCAGTGGTGTGCACTGCAATAGGTCTTCAGTGGATCACCAACTTTAACACCCACACACCTTGTCTGACATGTGTGTTACATACCACACACTCCAGAGGCTAGACTAATAACCTACACCAACCAGGAATTCATCAGCTGCAAGTCATTATATCCAGAAAGAAAATAAATGGCTTATAGAAATAATTTTTCTTGGAGAAGAACTTTGCTTGATTTTAGTCTAGAGCGGTTCCAGAGTTCATCATACAAACTTGTCAAATAAAAAAATGTCTATGGCAAAAAACCAAAACAACATGCTATGGAAAAAAATAAATGTAAGTCCATACTAAAAAAATGTGATGCAGAATTAAAAATTCCACTGTATTGCTGATTGCCATGGACAATTGCAGAGATTGTCATATGGGGTGGAAGGGAAAGGGATTCTTTGTATATGTCCATCACACACAAAATACAGAAATTATATAAAAGTTAAAAAGTGTGTGTTTGTTTTTTTATGACACCACTAGAGCACATTGATTTATTAATCATCAACTGTTTGATGTTAAACATTTGTTAATTCTGACATGAAGTTTTAGAAAGGAAATCCACAACGGTACATTTTTCCATTAGTAGCAAGGGATTTTTATATGTACTTTAACACAGACAGGATAGCATTTACCATGGCCTTTGATATACCAGTCATGGTTCAGTGATTGGAACGGGGGGGGGGGGGGGGGGATACAGAGAATGGGTTCACTGAGGTGATTTGATCCTGCGATGGCAAGTACCTCAAGCGAGTGTTCTATCGACTTGAGTTAGATCCTGCCTCAGAAAATTATTTACCCTAAACCACTAATTAAACAATAAGCTGAGTTGACATTAATCAGACATTTCTATCTTCTCTGTATCGTACATGATAGATCTACATGACACGGGTAAGTAACTACCCAGTCAATGAAGTTGGACGCTCCAGCATACTTGTCCTCAAAATAGCAACCACTCGTACTGGGTCACACGAAAGAGATACTCGGCACTAATACTTTCAGCTTATTCTGTTGCAGTTTTATCATTCTGTAACCGATAGTGTCTTTGTTTGACACTTAACGGTTGCCAACTACCTTGTCATAGTTAATGCCGACTGTTGTAAATTACTGTCATGGATAATGGACTTCTACTTGCTGATTTATCAATTTAGATAATTGCAGATCTAGTTGAAGCATGTATTAAGCAAGAGGCAGTATTTTCCTTAGAGGTAGATCAGTTCGTGTAATACGTCTAGGTTGGTTCATTAAAGGTGGGTATTATTTTCAGGTTCCATCATGGCACATCATGCCCTCCACAGTTGGTACAGTGTGTATTAAAAGTCTTGGTTCTGTCTTTGAGAAAGACTGCTAGTAATTAACAAGAATAGCTTATCATGGCAGCTGATTTTTGGTGGTGTAGTTTAGATGAAATAGTAACTGATCAGCAGTGTATCTGTATCGAGGTGTCCTTGACCTTATTGCTTTTCTGTACTAAACATTTGTTTTCAAATGCCACACAGATATTTCCATCTGAAAAGCAGCAAAAAAAAATTTCAACTTATTTACATCTTTATATCCAATTAAGGTTCAAGCATGCTGTCCTGGGCACACACCTCAGCTATATGGGCTGTCTGTCCAGGACTGTGAGTTAATAGTTGGTTGTTAGTGATAGAGAAGTTGGTGTAGTGATCTAACACCTACACATTGAGTCATTAAAACTTTCTGGGTGAGAGCCAGTACTGGGCTGTGAACCCAATACCTACCAGCCTTATGTCTGATGGCTAAACCACAACACCACCGATGCCGGTTATAAAAACTGCCAAGCGATCTTTAATATGCACTCTCCCATAGACAGAAAAGAACATACCACAGTCCTTGATGTACTCTTTGATGGTGATCAATCATATGACCCATTTTACCTCAGTTGCTCTGCCACTGAGCTACATTCTGCCCCCTCTACAGCTGCTATGTTATTAGTGGTATATGTATGTTGATTTGATATATGTATGCATAAAAGAGCCATAGCTGGTTAATTAAAAAAAAAGAGTAACATGATGGCAGCATATTTCTTATTCCATGTTTCCATCTGTGTAAAACATTAAGTTATTAACCATTCATAATAATAGCTGATGATTTAACAGTGTAATAGGATGGTAAACATAAGAAGTACTTTTCCTAAGCTTTGAACATAATTATAATGTATGTGTTTTAGTAGGTGGCAACATCTCCACCTACTTTTAATGCATGCCATTATATACCTCATTGCATTCTGTAGAAATTATAGCCATATCTTTTTTAGAAACGGCCTCCTTTTTTCAGAGGAAATGAACACCCTGCATGTAAGAGCACTTAAGCAACTCTTTGAGATGAGTAATAAATCATCTGCATGCAGAGCTTCATTAAGTTAATATAAATATACACAGTGTGTAAATCTCTGCATGAGTTTATACACGTGGACTTGGCTCTTATTCAGGTGTACGTTCAACATCATTAACCTTAATACCAGCGGTTTAATCACCATTAATGATTCCAGTGAATTGCTTCATCAAAACCATTGCTTAACTCAATGATTCATAATGACTAAGTGATTAATTTTTGTTCTTATTTTTGTCAGCGGTTTAATCACCATTAATGATTCTAGTGAAGTTGCTTCATCAAAACCATTGCATACACTCAATGATTCATCATGACTAAGCGATGAATTAAAATGTTTTTATTTTGTCAGTAAAATTATATCTGTGTATACAGTAATAATAAAACATTATTAAAGCTGCAGTCTCAAGAATGTTTTCTATTATTTAACTATTTAAACTAGCAGCCCTTGAAATTCTCTACTGGAATAAGCTGATAAAATTGGGCCACACTCAATTATCAATGTTTTTATCTGGGATCTGTAATCCGACAAAGAGTTCAGAGACTTTTTATCACTTTCAGATTTGCGGTGGCATTGCCGATTGCTGCCGCAAATTTCGAGGACTGAACCAGAGCATCCACATTATTTTCCTTCCTGTAACATACCATTCTTTGATATTCTATAGTCATATAAAAATGTATTAATTCATCATGATTGACATAATATTGGAATTCTTCCTGAAGTGATATCTCTAAAGGTGATACAAGAATTAGAGCCAATAGGGTTTATTGGTATCATTTTGGGGAATAAGGCTCATAGTAATTTTTAGCAAGGAATACATATCTAAGGTTAGTAAGTAGGTGATAACATTAAAGTAGTGGTAGGTTTTGAGTATCATCACCCTTTTCCTGACCCTACCCTAAAATAATCATTTTAGAAATACGGTTGACACAAGATAAGCCAATCTATTACAACCCAGTGCTACTTTAGCATTAAGCAGTCCTTGTCTATGACATTTGTCATACCTATGGTAATGTTAAATAGCATTTTAGAAAACATTTAATGATTGTTAACCTTGAAGTTGAAAAGTTTACCATTGGTAATACATACATTGCAGTGCCTCAAGTTTTGTAATGCAATATTTCAGTTTTAGAAAAGTGTTTTATCTATCTTTTTTTTTTAATGTTAATAAAAGTTTTAGAATATATACAATTACACAATCATGTTTACAGCTATTTTATAGAGGAATCCAAATAACTGAATATATTTTATGTAGTTTGTTTATTAAAATCAGTGGAACAGAAATGTTTAAACCCCCCCCCCCCCCCCAAATTAAAAATACTTCTCTTTGATTATTTTTAGAAATTGTATTTCATTTCCCTGTTGCTGTTGAAGAATACTTTCCTAAAATCAAATACATGTGTATAGTAACATGTTGTAATTATTGTAATCCGGTGGTGTGGTAGTTAACCTATAGGACATGTACCGTGATGTTTGTCTTGTCGCAATCAGCATCTTTTGTATGAGGTACTCATATTGTATGGCATCGCCTTAACAGGGTATTACAGAACATGGCAGACAACATGTTTGTTATATCAAGGCAATTGACCAGATAAATGTTGATAGTGAAAACGGCAGTTTTATTAAAATAGTTGTGTTTGTATTTTGCATCTGGAAGCAATATTATAAGATGGAGATGCCATCATGCAGCTTTTATAGTACTCTAGTAAAAATATTTATAAACATGTACACAGATGTCTGACTTAAGGTTGTAAAGACATATTGCCTTCATTAAAGAATAATAAAATTAAAGCTTGTGCCACCAACAATATTAACTAGGAATAAGTAAACAGAATTTATTACTAAAATCCTTCTTTATATGTGGACCAACAAAAATATAAGTGACTATATTAAACATAAAAAAAACATGTAGCATGCTATAGCCCAATTGGTTGGGTGAGTTTATTTGTTAACATTTTTAAAGTTAGGTTAACTTTACATACATATATTAATTAGTTAGTACACATTTTGCTTTATCACATGCCTTTACCATTAGTTTTATCAGTCAAGTATTTGACACAGACCTGATGGAACAATATCTAGAGTGGGTGGGGGCATAATCTCTAGTGGAGTGGGTAGGGGCACAATCTAAGTCGTCGGCACAAGGCATACTTTTATTTTTATTTACATAGTCAGGGCTTCTGCCAGAGGGTACGAAGGGTCAGATTGTGTACCCTAAAATCACGGAAATTAATGGATACATTTTTATAATTTTTAGAAAGATTATAGTAATAGAACTGCTTTTTAAAATTTGTCAAAGTACATGAAATGCAGTGTCCAATTTCAAAAGATTTTAAACTCATAACAACATAGTAGATGCAGTTATGATCTGTTTAGTTTTTATTACGTACACTCAAATTATTTTTTGGCAGAAAGCCTGAGAATAGATTTTCGCACTGCTCCTCCTCCCCTCCCCCCAAGTTCCTACTGGCCTGTTTGACAGCATATTGGTGGGTGCTAGTGTTTCATATACTGATTTGTAGAGGGGTTTTTTTCTGTTGTCTCTTCTGTACCAGTACTGGTAGCTGGAAGTGTTAACAGCTCTGGGAAGGTGTCTTATAAACAATGAAGCTGTCACTTCACAGCATACAGACTTGTAAAACCTCTAATAAATCTCCTGTACATGTTTGAGTTTACCCAGTATGTGTTCAATTACTGGCTATCATTCTTGGCATCTTGACATGTTGCTTATAGCTCTGTGTGTCCCTGCTACTTTTATCTTTTATTGATAAGCTTTTCTTATAATCACCAGTGGTTGGGGTTTTTTGTTTCAGTTTTTTTCGTCACTTTTTCAAATTTTATTGCACTTGTTGGCAGCTATTAATTCTGTTATTTCTAACTCTCTTTGCCTTGGTTTTACTGCCTTGCATCAACCACCTGTTAAAACACTTTATAGGTTGTTGTTTTTTTCAGGGGGGGGGGAGGGGGGGGGGGGGCGCTTTCATTGTTAAAAGAAAGAAAAAAATCCACACCTGAATCAATGATTAATCATCCAGATAGACTTCATGCTTCCCTTTGTAATCTGTTTAATACTGGACATATTATATATAAGATTGTATTTTTATACACCACCACACAATACATTTACATTCAGATCTTTGCTAACTTTTAAGGCAATGAACATGATACGAGGGCCTCGTATGAGAATATTAGCCAAAGGAATAGCTGATTGACAAGACAAATATTACAATTTCATCAATTACTATGCAATTGGTTATTCTCATGGCTATTCTTGTATGGGGCACTTGTATCATGTGGCATCACCTTTAGAACAGAATATCAAACAAGGACTCATAAGACAGTCATTTTACTGGTACTGTCTTAATAATTTGGAAGAATAGTAAGAAGGCCTCTTAAAACAACTGACTACAAATTAGTACAGGCCTGGTGCTTATAAAATGTTTAGAGTCTTGAGACTATAATGGAGTCTGAGATAGTAATGTCATGGCAACACGATACAAATTGCATGCATGTGATGTCATTTGAGTTTGAGTCTGGACTTAAAAAGTTTTATAAGCATGGGCCCAGGATTGTTTGTACTTTATTAGATGAATTGGCAGAATAGTCAAATAGCCTTCTTAATTATACAGGTGGCTGTTTCACCAGTACCAGTACTTTATATTCAGCTAGAGTGTACCCTCTAGAGGTTCTGAACATGCTTGTTATCGTATCAGCACTGTTGTATTTCATCAACTAGGACACTGATTCACACACAATTCATCATTCTCTGTGGCATTGCTAAAGTCTTCAAAAGTCAGTCTTATTTCCACAAACTCATTCTTGAATATTATAACATAAAACCCTATGCTTCTGATGTCCTCCTCCTGTCATCACACCTGTCCACAACAGTTAGATATCAGTTGTAGTGATCACATAATGTCTGGAAGCTTCGGCTATCAGATGTTAGGCATGGGTTGCTGCCAAATGAACATGTACTAAAACAAATTATTTTAAATTTTAAATATAATACCTTAATTAGTCACTTTTTTTTTTTTTTTTTTTTTTTAATGTATCTTTGTTCACTTGAATAACATTGTTTCACTGTTTCCCACCATTCTGTTATTGTTTGTTTTGTTTTTCCCTTTCTCAGTACTTTTACAGTTTTGAATATGTTGTAATATGTGTTTCTCAACTTAATGAGCAGAATGAAAATAGTTCACGTTCATTCCAAACTTATGCAGGGTTTAAGATCCAAAATATTAGCAAATTTTTTTTTTTAAATCTAGCAAAATTGATTCAACATTTAGTTAAATATAACCAAATTTAGCGCCTTTAAGGATTTTTTTTTTTTTTTTTTTTTCGAAATAATTGTTTTGGCAAATTAATATTTACCAGATTTTACTTTAATTTGGATTTGACGATTTGAAACTCTCAAAAGGTGTTTGGGTCGTAGAAACGAACTCCCTCAGTGGACCCATTCTCTGATGGGTTTTTTTTTTTTACCTCATCACAACCAATGCCCTACAACTGGTATATCAGGTTGTGGTATGTCTTTTGGAAAGTTCAAATAAAAGATCCTTTGCTACTAATGCAAAACATGTTGTGGGTTTTCTCGAAAGACCACCCAGTGGTAAAGCGATTGCCTGATACACATTTGGTCTAGGATCAATCCCTGTCAGTGGTCCCATATGGACTATTTCTCATTCTTGCCAGTGCACCACAAATAGTGTATCAAAGGCTGTGTAATGTGCTATCCTGTCTGGTATGGTGCATATAAAACATCCCTTGCTGCTATGAAAAAAATACAGTGAATTTACTCTGAAGACCATGTGTCAGAATTAGCAAATGTTTGTCATCCAGTAGCAGATCATTAATTAATCAAATGTGCTCTAGTGGTGTCATTAAACAAAACAAACTTTTAAACTTTTTGATTTGAGGAACAACAGCTGATGCCCTGAACATGGTATAATCTTTATCATATTGGCACAACTTTAACTTGTTACCTAAACTATATTGGGTATGGTAAAGTATACACTCCTTTTAGTGTAACTTGAACTGTTTCTCTTATGGATAGTTCGGATGTCGTTAACCCACACAGAGACTGAATTCTTTGACAACACATTGTAAATTGTTATTGCTGCGTCACCTTGAATAGAGCTGTCTGCATCAAACATTGGATGCAAGTATTTATCGTTATGTTCAAGGTATGCTCATTCCACACTCGTACCAAGATGGTGAAGGTCGCAAGAAGTTTAGAAGTGTTGGTTTTGGCTCCTGTCCCCAGTTATCTCGTACAAACCCTGCAAGAAGACATTACAATAATTGCATATAACTGAAAGTCTCTGCTAGATGCAGAACATGCATATATATGGTATTCAACATTTGTAGAAACTCATTCTCGATATTGTGGCCTTGAATACATATAATGGTTAGTCTTGCAAAAGTACATAAATACAAGTTTAACATTAATTTGTAAAATACTGGCAATTAAAATTAAAATTTAACCATATGACAATTTGAATTCAAGTAATTCTATTGAGTATTGTTTAGTGTTTATATATACTCTTAAAAAAAAGTAGGGGAATTTAAAATGTAAATGCCATTACCAATTATTGAAACAGAGATCAGCTTTCAAAAATGACTGCCTAGGAAAGAATGTTCATGGCTACACAACCTAACATCCAAACACAGCCACAAATGTGCACATGCAACACGCAGTAGTCCCGTACACATGGGTAGGGAGTAATTCGTGATATTGTCACTTGATAAATCTCTTAGAGTGATAACTACTGTTAGTTTTGCTAAATCTCATGATCATTAACCTTTGTTCTTTGGATGTTATGCATTGATTGTCTTTGAATTAGTGATGCAGCATCTACAACATGAAGAATGCTTTTGGACTATTGGCATGCTTCAAACTGGTAGAATTCAGCCTGATGTAGCCAATATGTTCTATGTTTCGCTATCTGTGATCTGCAGACTATGGAACGGATACCAGCAGACACAAAATGTTTATGATCGACCCCATTCAGGGCATCCCAGGTCAACCACATGAGTCCAGGATTGATTTATCAGAACCCAGGTTCTATGAAATCAAGCTCAAACAGCAACTCAAATCGCTGCACAGTTACACCAGGCTACTGGGGTCCGAGTGACGGGTCAGATGATTAGAAATCATCTACATGCAGCTATCTGCATGCTCGGCGACCACGTGATGTGACACTAACGAATCGCCACATGGTAAACAGGTGCCAATGGCGTACCCAGTTTTGAAACTGGGGGGAATCATCGATGGTCTGTTTCAAGCTGACAATGCTTTGGCCACCATGCACATATTGTTAATGACTACCTTCAGCAGCCAAATGTTACAGAATGCCATGGCCAGCAATGAGCCCTGACCTTTCCCCCATGGAGCACGTCTGGGACATGATCGGGAGACCTGTACAGCGATATCAATGGCCACTGGCTACTTTAGCTGAACTTGGCCAGGCGCTGCAAGAGGAGTGGGATAGACTTCCTCAAAACATCATTGGGATATTGATATGTAGCATGTTACATTGAATAAACGAATGTTTGACAAATCGTTGGGGTATTACTTCACATGTCGTCCCTATCTTGTTTCAAGGTCATTTGCCGCCATACAGTCTGCTGCCAACATGAAATGTTGGTTGTCATTTCTTCCCAATACCTTCTTTATTATCATGCATCTATTCCTAGACAATGATACCTCTTGATACTTCTTTAATTGGTTGTTACTTCCTATATTCCCTTACTTTTTTTTTTAAAAGAGTATATGTAAATTGGGGTGGTCAGGGATAGCTTTATATTAAACATTTCATTATAACACTAAAATGGTTAAATTTGAAATACAACATGTCTGATAGTAGTATAATTTATTTCTTGAGAATTTGGTGTACTGATAATTTGTTTTGTAATTTTTACTTAATTTACGATGGCATACGAAACTTAATTGTTTCAGTTTATTTAATTATTCAGTTAAGTTGAAGGGACTGTTCTGATTGTACTGCCATTGTAACATGTTTTTGACTACGAGAGCAGTTTCAACAACTAAAATTACACAGGAAATACATTTTCCTGTATTAAATGTTGGTGTCTGTATATATAATGTATTTCTTGTTACCCTAATGTTTGAAGCAGCCCAAACTGTAATATACCTCTGAAAAGAATTATATTAGGAAGTAAAATGAAATTTAAGCTGATACAAACATCAGGGCGATCATAAAGAAATTAGATATACAGAAACTGATATTCTAAACAATAAACTGTATTTAATGTGTAACTTTAAATAGTTGTTAAAAAGGATTTATTATTTGGAAATATGTTAAAATGGCTGAAAACTCTGTATAGTTCCTTTAAGTCTTAAGGTAGATTCAGTGAAACCTGCCTAAACCAAACCCTGAACACACCGAAATCCTGTCAAAACAAGCCAAGTTTCATTGTCCCAAATTTTTAAAGTTCTAAATCGTTACCATCTAAACATCAGATCTTGTCTAAATCGGACAGAATTAGTCACTAGTGTGATCTGGTTTAGACAGGTTTCACTGTATAACTAAATATACATTACCTTCAACGCTTTTCATGAACATTCCTGGTGGACTAACGGTTATTGACGTTGATACTACTGCTCCAATAAACTCACAGTGGTCTTCTCCTAGACCACTAGAATCTCCAATATTTAAGAATTTTTCATCAATGCTCTTTGCAAGCAGAATCTTGTAGCGTGCATTGGTACACAACACCACACCCACTATTCTACCCACTCTGTAGTGAGTTTTCTTTATGTACTGTTTGCCAAAGCAGTCCGTCTGAGTGGTGTCATATAAAAAGTTGTATTCCACCCACGAATCCGTGGAACTGAGTTTCATTTCAAGCTGTATGCTTGTCAGTAAGAGTGTGGTCTCATTGTTCTTCAACTCCAGTTTGTGATTGTCGTTCGCTAGTGTTTTGTGTATTTGCTTCCATCTTGAATTCTGCTGTTGAAGTCTGTCTACCTTTGTCTTCAGCGACTCAACATCCTGTGATATTTTACTATTTTTGCTTTTTACCCGCCTCTCAAGGTCGGTGTGGTCGAGATTGAGGATGACATAATTGTCGTCCAGGTTACGAATTGTGGCATTAATTAGTTGCAGTCGACTCTGGAGCCGCGTGTTGTAGTCTTGCATTTTCTGGTTGAATTTTAATGACACATTCTGGAACATTCTTTCTGTCTTTTGTTGAAACTGCTCTGATGCCTCTGTTAATTTTTCCTTGATTTTAAAATAGTCAATTTTACTTTCATTGCGATAGTGTTGAACTGTTTGCTGTAATATTCTATACAGCTGATCCAATTTTCTGAGTATTTTGCTATGTTCATCCACCTTTTCCATAATGAATTCATTATTCATGACTTCTGATGAGCTCATGTTTGTTTTTATTTCATCGACAGTTCTTTGTAATCCATGTATCACTTCGGCCATGCTGAAGAAGTCTTGCATACTCTGTGTAATTGATGATACCTCCAGCTTCAAACCATCAACCTTTTCTTCCACATCTTTGAGATCTACTGAGTGACTTTCTGCCAAGTTTTTCAATTCTTTGTCCTGGCTGCCCATGGAGCCATCCAACCATTCCTTTTGTTTCTTCATCAGACTCTCAACTTCATCCATTTGTGCATGAAGCATCTTTGAGACTTCATTTTTGACCAGTTTTTCTATTTCCTCAGAGAAAATGTCTGTACGGATGGCATTATCTACAGACTGATCATTTTGTTCTAAGTTAAGATGGTCAACTTGTCTTTCTGCATCAGTCTTTGAAATTCTTGCATTTGGAATTTGAGTCATCTCAGTCAGCATCTTGTCCTCTGGGGCATTTGTACCAGTTGATGTGTTATCCCCATCTTCCTGTGCACTGATGACATCCATGACTGTGACATATTCAACAGCAGAATTTTGATCTGTCGTCGAGGTCCATTTTTCTGTAACATTTTCAACAACTGAAGTCTCAAACGTTGTACTGTTTTCGCTGGTTTCATTATCATTATTTACTTTTGTACTTGTCAACTGTGTTAATGTTATGTTTTTGATCATTTTTCTTACTTTGGATGCTATGTCATCACCAACATTGTTCATCTTGTTGCGGATTTTGTCAAAGTCTTTCCAAAGTTCACTCGACTTGCTGTTTGGTTTTCTTTCATCAAACCTGTTTCTTTTCAAATCCTCATCAGAACTTGACCCCGAGTATGACTGATCACTGCGCGGGATCATGTTCAGCAGATCATAATCAGTTAAGTCATTTCTTATCGTGTTGTCAAGTTCCTGTGTGAAATTCTCCAAGTATTTTTCAACTTCGGCTCTCACAACAGGCTGTATGGCTTCCACCATGTTCTTGTGGTAAACTGTATCTTTAATGTCATCATGCTTACCATTTGCTTTCCAAGAATCACCATTCTTAATCATCAAACCTGGACCTTTATACAACTTAACTTCAAGATTTTCAAGTTTCTCTTGTAAAATATGGTAATTTTCTTTGGCATCAAAGGCATTTATTTTATTCTCCAAAGCTTGGAGTTTGTTGTAATTCAACTGTCTCTCCTTGTCTAGCTGATTCTGTAGATCAACCACTTGTTGCTTGTATATATGAAGCTTGGTTTCCATTGAATTTAAGTGGCGCTTGACTTTTACATCCATATCACAAGAACTTTTCATTTTATCTCTAGGAACAATAAAACTAAGCACACAGTTTTCTTCCTTGTTAATCACAGGCGCTGACATAGCAAGCGACAAGTGTTTGACATTAAATAACAAAACTAATGTGTAAAATACGATTCCATATCTGAATTCCATTTTGAAAAATAACAGACTGTGTGAAACTGGTTCTTATTCGTTCAACTGTTAACACTGAATATATATTTGTTCACTCTTTATAAGCGGCAATGTTTTTCCATCCGAAAACAATTGACTCCTTTTTCCTGTTTATGACTGGGTTTTTTGCACTTAAAAACCATCTGGCACCTAGCTAGCTTTAGTATAGTTACTTTACTTATTTTGATAAGAAATTGCCACTATAGATAAAAAAATGTAAATATTGCTTACCAGTTATTAAATCTGTGTTTTCTGCTAGAATTCCTGTCTTTTTATCAATATGATAATTTGCCAACTTGTGAAAAACTGTATTTACAGCTTGACAGAAAATCACTTTGATATGATATCAAACTATCTATTTTCCTGCTTTCTTTTGTAATAACCCACTTGGTAAACACATTTCCATAGTTGTTCTGACTGTAGAAAACACTGATTCATGTGGTGTGTTTCGTAATACAGAAGTCGGTGCATGGTTGTTTGATGTCACTACTACCACGGTAGCCAACTTGAGAAAGAAATGCCCGCAGTGATATGCTTCATGGCTTATGTTAGGAGCTAAAGATTGGCTCTGTAGTGATAGCTGTAGAACTTTTGGCAGAATGCTGTCTTCAAGTTTTATTTCCTATGTGACCCAGTATGCTTTTTCCTTGGAATAGATTACTGAAAAAGATGTTAAAGGAACATAAACAGGAACATATAGCATGCATGTATATTGGAGTAAACAGAGCAATAGATTGTAAACTGTGTTTAAAATGGGATACAACTTGGTACTAGATCTTCCATCTGGGGTACAAGTGGTTGTGGGTTCAAGTCTAGTCACCTCACCATCCAGTGATCAATTTCTGTTTACTGGGATCAAGCTCATATGTGTATAATTCTGAGCAGTAGTAGTATCTTAGTTTGACTATGTTGCAAAGTATATATAAAACTTTATTAACTTTTTTTTTCAAAGGTCTTGTTTGCTTTGATCCAGTTTCACAATGTTCAAGTTAAAGTTTGTTTTTGTTTAATGATACCACTAGAGCACATTGATAGTTTCAAAATGATTACATGTACAATGTATCTTTAGTCAGAGTTGGGTGAAACAATGTTTTCTGTGAAGATTATGGATTAACTTAAATATGTTAGGATTATATCAATATTATTATGTCAGTATTATCAGTATTATTTAATAATATGTTAGTATTTTATCAGTATTATTTTGTTATTTATTATTATTCATCTACATATAGTTTTAATTTTATACAGATTTGTATTTTTATCACAAATATTAGTTCTCTTTGTTGGGTTTTGAAAAAAAACCCACTTATATACTAAATATTAGTGATATAAAAGATCAAGCAGAATGGACTTGGAATTGATGCAACTGGGAAGAATTATTATTAATTTTTATCTCATTTCAACCAATTTTCACCTTCATTTAAAACAATATTTAAATTTCCCAAATGGAGGCAATAGCACCTGATTGTATACATTAAAAACTCTACATATAACTTCCAGGGAACATTTTGTACCTAAAATTTTATTTAGCGACAGTTGGTGATTAGTTGAAACATTTAGTACCAACTACTATTTAACATTTTAGAATTGTGTAGTGAACTCTGAAATTTGCATAGTGAATCATGACACTATACTGCACAAAATCTTTCCAGCTCGCCACTCCCACAAAACATGTTTTGAAAGAGAATTCAAATTTTATATATTTGTACAATTACACTCAAATAGAGTTATATTATACCTTGTGTTTTAACTCTTATTGTACCTTTGGGGCGGGACGTAGCCCAGTGGTAAAGAAATTGCTTGATGCGCTTTCAGTTTGGGATCGATCCCCGTCGGTGGGCCCATTGGGCTATTTCTCATTCCAGCCAGTGCACCTGTTTTGGGGATTGTGCATATAAAAGATCCCTTGCTACTAAGGGAAACATATAGCTGTTTTCCTATCTAAGACTATATGTCAAAATTACCAAATGTTTGACATCCAATAGCTGATGATTAATAAATCAGTGTCGTTAAATAAAACAAACAAACTTATTGTATCTTTAACACTTACACCCCAGTTGAAAAACATTATGTTTTGGTGTGCCCTTCCCAGTGTTGCATAGTACATGTTTAATTTAAACTATATAAAGTGTCAGAACTAGTTCTGTGGAATGAATGCCACATGTAACAATACCTCAATAGTGCCCCCAGTGTAGCAGTGAATGAGTGTGTTATGTTAGAAATAAATGGGCAGTAATTGTTGACATGGCTTGTCATCTTGAGGGTGAATGCAGAAGGCCATCTTGATAACATTGTATTGCCTTATTTGCCACTAGCATTTTATAATGAAAACAGGGTTTAAGTTGTCATTTTCCAAATTGCCAAATGTGATTTAAAATTGATAATTTTAAAACTGTGTGTTGTTTGTATATATATAGCTATTTTGAAAAATAATTATGTTTTGCTAAATGTTACTTAAATTTCCCTATAGATTTTCTGATCAAATTTGTCAAATTGCTATTAATTTTTGTCGTCCATCTTAAACCTTATCAAAGACTGTGGTATGTACTGGCCTGTCTAGGAAATTGCATGTAACAAAATAACACGTAGGAGTAGCCTATTTGGTGGCAGTGCTTTTTCTTTCCTATTGTAAAGTATGTTTTCTTTAAGAAGAAAAAAGAAAAGGAAATGAAAGATAACATTATGTGAACATTAGAGCCATTATCGCTAGCTAATTGATACTGAAAGTAGATAGTTAAGCTATACATCATGTGTTCGGAGCAAACACAGCAAGCCAACACCTATAAAGATAAGATGTTTTTGTTACGGCTGCGTGGTTTACCTTGATGTTTTTGTATGTGTGTGATAAGCATTATAGAGGTGTAAGGATGGGTGTGCAGCAAACCCATGCCAATCATAAACACTCTCTTTTCTAAGATAACAAATAGGTTTCAGATTTTTGAAG
Organism: Gigantopelta aegis; assembly: GCF_016097555.1. Lineage (NCBI taxonomy): Eukaryota > Metazoa > Mollusca > Gastropoda > Neomphalida > Peltospiridae > Gigantopelta > Gigantopelta aegis. The sequence continues at coordinate 41,178,347 of NC_054707.1, read as the reverse complement.
CTATCTTAGCACTGCGATATTGTAAAACCTTGTAGTAACCTATGACATCACAATGACGTATGCCATAGCCTACGATGGTATTATGATATCGTAGTGCTAAGATAGCTTTGCAAATATGGGTTCAGGGATCTGATAGATTGCACAGAGTTTGGGGTATACATATACCATAAAGATTAAAGCTCAAGGAAAATAAAACTTGTTTTGGTTTCCTGGTATATATACAGTTTAAACAGAGTTTAAAGTGGACAGATATTGATAGCAGTTTGGTAAATTTTGTTTCATACTGAGTAACTTAATTTAATTAAATTGTGTTACCCAATCAAAATGTTGCACAATTTAAAGGCTCTTTTAGTATGCTAATATGTATTTTATTGACATTTGGCTGAATTTATTATAAAATATAAATACATGTATATTCTCTGAACTCAACTTCATTTTATATTTCAATTTTGTAACCAAAACATGCATCCAAAGTGAAAGAAGAACAAAATAGCCCACAAATTAATCATGAATTAATAGGTATTTCTGAAATTATTATAAAGATTTTTACACCTGATAAAAGAAAAAAACAAAAACATTTTACTTACCAGCAGAAGATCCCACAATTTGCCTCTGTATATAAGTTGGATAGACAAAGCAAACTTCTGTGCATTTAATCCTACTTCAGTGGAATTGGATTTTTTTATGTAAAATCTGATTCCGCAGATCCTTGTAACAGATGTACATACTTTATAATTACCACTTAACAAGGCAAGGGAGAAAATTATTTTGTTTCTGGTCAGTTTTCAATCTACTCCTGGTAAGTTTTCAATCTACTCCAAACTATGATAGCAAAAGAATGACAGTTGTGACATTATAATATAAATCTCATTACATTACTTCTTAAACATTTCACTTAAATGACTCTGTCTTATTTGTTTCTCTAAATATATCACTATATCTGCAGTTAGAAATATAATGCCATTTTCCTATGACACAAAATTCTGTTTTCATGCTTCTACCATGATTTCAGAAGAAATAATACAAATGTCTTATGTTACCAAGTTCTGTTTATTTGTTTTTGCCTATAGTTCCATTGGATACAGCTTAAGTTCCGGATCTACGTAGAGGTCTCTACGTAGAAGTCGCTCATTAAGGTTTAAACATTTCCCCATTTCTCAAGAGACTTGTAGTGGTGGTATCCTCCAAACGCAGCCAATTCACACACATTTGGCTAGTGCAGTGTGTGAATACTTGATCTCGAGTAACAATCATGTGACCAGTCAAATGATCTTGATCTGTTAAATTTAGTCTTTATAATTATGAAACCCTTGCTACTAATGGAAAATGTAGTGGGTATCCTCTCAAAGACTATATGTCAAAAATTACCAAATGTTTGACATCAATACCCGATGATTAAAAAAAAAAAAAAAAAAATCAATGTGCTCTAGTGGTGTCTTTAAACAAAACAAACTTTACTTTACTTTTTAGAATTATGATATTGACTTAAAATATTATTTGAGGTGGGCTGTAGCTCAGTTGGTAGAGATACTTGAGTCCATGGGATTGAACCCGCTTGGTGGACATATTCACTGAATGGGGTTTTCCCTGTCCTAACCTGTGTCCCATGACTGTTATATATTAATAGGTTTGGTATATGTTTTCTTATCTATGAGAAAGTACAATGAAACCTGTCTAAACCGGATCATGTCTGGGACCTAATTTTTATCTGATTTAGACAGGATCCGGTGTTTAAAGGGTCGCTTTTTATAATTTAGAACATTTGAGATCATAAAATATGGCTGGTTTTGACAGGATTCCAATTTGTTCAGGGTCCGGTTTAGACAGGTTTCACTGTACATATAAAAGATCCCTTGCTGCTAATGGGAAAATGTAGCAGTATGTCAGAATTGTCAAATGTTTGACACTAAGGCTGAGCCATGGATATTCCAAGCAAGGAAATGTATTTGGTATGTAATTTTAGTTGTTATAAAGTCTCTTATTAGTCGGAAGCATGTTTAAATGGCAATAAACTCAAGACAGTCTCTTTAAGTGGACATGACCACAACAATATTTATCATCATTCACAAACTGCTGTATTTCATTATTATTTACTAATTATAGCCCTAATACCATGGTATGAGTAATGACTGACATTCCAGGCTGTATTTCTTAACAAGGTTCCGATGGGAATTTTACTGCTCATTTACAATCTCACAACTAATGTATTGTTGTGGTTGGCATGTTCTGGATTGTAACCACATACAGTAGATTCGTGTACACAGACATATTATTTAAATGTGTGATAAATGTTCACAGTCATCAAAATAAGCATAGTATATGGTAACTCATGTATAGGTTACCACAAAAGACAGACCTTGTAATCTATGGGTTACAACATTTATGAAGTTAAATTTTTATTATTATATACTATAAGTGTACTATAAAATCCAGTAGTAAATACACTGATACTTTGTTATTCATATCACTGTTGCAGTGTCCTCGTTGTACTTGTACTGATATTTGTATGTTTATTTGATAAAAAAACACAATTGATCAAAAGCTAGGGATGTAGATGTTGTTTAAATAACATTTGGTCAAGAATGACATCCTGTTCTCGACTTTCTTGACATGTGGTAACCTCCCAGTAACCTGGACAACTTATTTCAATGCCTGAGTTCAGTATCTTAGTTTGTTAGATTGTAGAAGGAGAGCAATATCTGTGACACCTCTGACACATTTAAAACTATCTGGTGAATAACATGGTTATTTCGACCTTTGTTAAAAAAAAAAAAAGAGAGATAAAGGCTATTCCTACCAAATAGTTACAATGGATCTTTTATGTCCATTTTTCCATAGGCAGGACAGTACATACCACTGCCTTTCATGTACTAGTCATGGGACACTGATTAGGACTTGGGGAAAAACCGAAGTTCATTCTATAACCAGGTTGTGTGTGTGTGTCTTGTTTGTGTGTGTGTGTGTCTTTGTTTGTGTGTGTGTGTGTGTCTTGTTTGTGTGTGTGTGTCTTGTTTGTGTGTGTGTGTCTTTGTTTGTGTGTGTGTGTGTGTCTTGTTTGTGTGTGTGTGTCTTTGTTTGTGTGTGTGTCTTGTTTGTGTGTGTGTGTCTTTGTTTGTGTGTGTGTGTGTGTGTCTTGTTTGTGTGTGTGTGTCTTGTTTATGTGTGTGTGTCTTGTTTATGTGTGTGTGTGTCTTGTATTTGTGTCTTTGTTTGTGTGTCTTTTGTGTGTGTGTGTCTTGTGTGTGTGTGTGTGTGTGTGTGTGTTTGTATGTGTCTTTTGTGTATGTCTTGTGTGTGTGTATGTGTATCTTGTTTGTGTGTGTATGTGTTTTGTGTTTGTATGTGTTTGTGTGTATCTTGTTTGTGTGTGTGTGTTTGTGTCTTTTGTGTATGTGTCTTGTTTGTGTGTATGTGTATCTTGTTTGTGTGTATATGTGTCTTGTGTTTGTATGTGTGTTTGTGTGTATCGTGTGTGTGTGTGTGTGTGTGTGTGTGTGTGTGTGTGTGTGATTTTCATGAATATAACAGAATATTGTAAACTGATGTGAATATATTCTGTAATGTGATTGGATAATTGCATTGTTTTGTGGGAATCAAAAAAATAATAATGCCAAAGTTTGATCGACAGGCCAAGTTAACTGTTCCGGGTATACAGTTAAATTGTAGCCAGGTATTTCTTTCAAGGAATACAAGACATTCATTTGCTAATACAGAGAAACCTGTCTAAACCGGACCCTGAACAAACTGGAATCCTGTCATAACCGGCAAAATTTCATGTTCTCGAACTTTCTAAACTCTAAAACGTTACTTCTGTGTTAAATAACAAAGATATTGACTTCCATTGCCATTGAATTTATGGAATTCATTTTTGTACACAATATTTAGTCAAATGTGTGTACATAGTTGATTGGACTAGAGTGCAGAAAGATCCTTGCAAAGTGTAGCATCAGGTAAGTATAAAGAAGGTGGTCGACTGTATAATTCATAAGAGGAGAAGCAGTCAGACGGATCAGAAACTGTTAAACCAGCCGTGTGTGTTATGTTGTAGCTAGTAGTGAAGAGGAGGCAGAAGATGAATCTTATATCATAACTGACAAGCACTTCTTAAATATTTTAATATTAGTTCTCTCTATATGTCAGTTTTTGTGTCTGTCAGTTTGGTTTCTTGTTGCTATATACTTATCTATGAAAATTTGTGTCTGTGTTGTTTAAACGACACCACTAGAGCACATTGATTAATTAATTATCAGCTATTGGATGTCAAATATTTGGTAACTCTGACACATAGTCATCAGAGGAAATCTGCTACATTTTTCCTAATGCAGCAAGGGCTCTTTTATATGCACTTTCCCACAGACAGGAAAGTACATACCATGGCCTTTGACCAGTTGTGGTGCACTGGTTTAAACGAGAAAAAACAAAACAATCCAGGCCTAGCTCTGGGTGAGAAAAACATTTCACCAAATTATCTATTAAACTTCAAAAATTGCAAAAATCGATACTTATTTTCTGAAAAATGTCAATTATTACATGAAATTATTTGGCCAAATTAAAATAAAATTCGCCAACTACTTTAAAAATTCGCAATTGGCAAAATTGGCGAGTGCCAGAGCTAGCCCTGCAATCAGTGAAATGGATCAACCGAGGTGGTTTGATCCTGCGATGCAAACACCTCAAGTGAGCACTCAACCGACTGATCTAAATCCTGCCCCGTCACCCATGAAATACTTCTTTTTTTTTGTCCAGATCATCATTGACGACATTGATATGAAGACGGTGTATGTGTTTCCGTGTGAACGCTGGCTTGCTGACGACGAGGATGATGGACAAATAGCGAGAGAACTCGCTGTGAACGTTGGACCGATGGAAGCTGCACCAGGTACACTGACAGACATAACTTAATTTCTGCTCCTTCATTATAAGTTACTGCCATCAAATTGGCCAAGGCTTAGAAACAGGTTTTAGTTAATTGCTGTGTGAACTACACAATTTTTAAAACATTAAACAGTAATTGCTAATCAATTTTTTAATCGGCTAGAAAAGTTGCTGTTCAAAATTGGACACCCACACAGAGTGAGTTTTTAAAGCTCTGTGGAGTGGTATTAAACGCAAGTCTTCATTAAGGTGTCCAGACATTAACTGCATGCTATTTGTGTGGACAAGACTTTATTAAAGACTTCAGTGTAAAGTTTAAAGCTGCTGACCCTATATTTATCAGATGTTGTGAAATACGTTTGGCCATTACAGTTTTTTGACAATTTACTTACACATTGCTTACAACCTTTTGCTAAATGTAGTGAAACCCCACAAAACTGGGTCCTCTGTGAACTTGAATTCCCTTAATTGGAATATATAAATATAAGTACAGAACATAACCTCTCTAAACCAGGGCCCAGTTTCACAAAACATCGTAAGTCTAGTTTTGCATGTAAATGTAAATCTACGACTAAACCACAATTCTTATTACTGTTACAGTACAACAACTATAGTTAGAAGTACACATAATTCATTTCCTTTTGTCCTTAAAAAGCTCCAATCTTCTGAATTAATGTAATTTTCTGCGTGAAGCAGACGCCAAACACTTGTAAACATATGGCCAATATAACTGCTAGTCGCAGACGTAAACTTACGATGTTTTGTGAAATTGGCCCCAAATTCTATACCATGGACGTTAAAATATGTCTGGTTTTGATGGAATTCAGGTTTCAGGTTTTTAAAATGCATTATTAGGAGAGGGGCAAATAATCTGATTTTGCATTATGTAATTGTTGAACGTACCTCTAATATAACATTGTAGTTTAGAATTTATAGGTTTGTTGCTGTTCTAATTTCTAAAAATGTTTGAATGTTTTATTTCATGGCTGCAGATCAAGGTAATTCATAGAGAAAAACAAAAAAATGCTTTATACGTTAAAAGTTTAGTCTTCAGTAGTAGAACCATCAGCTGATATAATGTAGTTTAGAATGTTAAGTTTGTTGGCTTGTTTGTGAGGATAGCTTTGAATATGGCTTCATAATTAATGTAAAGTTGTTAAATAGATGTACATGTATAAATAAGTAAATAAATCAATTTTACATTAGAATTGTTATAATTAACAGCACAATTTAGCTTAGTTATATATTAATGATGGAACCAGATTTGGGTTATTTTTAGTTTTGTTGTCAATGAGTATATATATATATATATATATACTGTTTGTTTTTTGTTGTTTTTTAATTTTAATAATGAATTTAATAATTATGGGGTTAAATTTAAAATGGATGTAAAAAAATAAAAATCATGAATGGATGCTTTTTGTAACTTGTTTGTTATTGATATTGCTGAATTGTGTGCTAAATGGCTTATAGAATAGTTCCTATGGCAACAAAGAAAAACTGAGTTAGCTGTATATTGTATTTGTATTGTTTTACTAGACCTGACTGAGGATGAACTTGGTAATTTAATTGTTGTTCAAAACACAACTCACGTCACTGAGTTAAGACAATGACAGTGTTCTCCATGTAACTGTTATTCACGTGCATGTGCGTATTATAGTTTCCATAAACAGAGAAACCATTCAGAGAATTTATATGCATCAGCTATTTAAAACAAATTTTACTGTCGATTTGTAAGTTTTTAGAATGTATTTTTAATTACCGGTCCAGTATTAATAAAACAATTAGCTATTAACTGGCATTAGCTTTACTGTGCACTGTTTTCACATGTTAATATAAGTGTAATTTTTTAACGTAAGCCAGAAATAATGCATGTATTAATAAATAAAGTGACAGACACATGCATAAAAGAAAATATTTTGTATTTAAAAAACAGAATGATAGAAAAAACATATATGTCATACACTTTACAGTTCATTCACTTGCTTGGCAGTACCACTCTATTTTTTTATTTTTTTTTATTGAAAATTAAATAAATATATGCAAAATTCACAGCTTAGCTAACATATCATATTTTGCTTATAAATAGATTAAAATGTATCATTCATTAAGCAATAAACACAGACAAATATAAACAGAGATGGTTGAGTTTTAATAAATTCACACATTTTCTTTTTTTTTTTTTTTTATCAGTGTGGTACTACTGGTAATAGTTTTATGATTTAAGGTGTTTTTCGACACCGAATATTTTATTTAATTTTGGACACTATTCAGCTGGATCATTTAAACATGGCAGATTTCTTTTTTTAAGTTAACCTTTTGAGAAAAGTAATTACTCTTATCATTACTGTATGATTTTCTTAACTGTAACTTTAAACTTAACCCATTTTCTTTCTTGGGGAGGCCCTCCCCCAATACCCCCTGTTGACTGTGGTTGCCTTCAATTCCATAGTGCTATACCTAAATATTTCTTTCTAGCAGAAACATTGCAGCCCTCTATGTTAACTTTTCCATCTGGGAGAAGATGGTGCCAACTACCATTTTTTATATAGATATTTTTAAATAGTTTATTCGCCCAATAAAAAAATTTGGTTGCAATATAGAAATCTGCCAAAAATATTTGGGTATGACCCCATACCCGTTTTACCCTTTGGCAGAAACCCTAGCACTGTACTATTACTGATCATTTGCAGGCATTCCATACATTATAACCGTCAAGACGGGTGACAAACAGAATGCAGGAACGGATGCAAATGTCTTCCTGGAGATGATAGGTTCGGGGAAGAGCCATGAGACCAGTGGGAAGATCTGGTTGAGGGATGGAAGCTTTGTGCGTGACAAGGCCGACAAGTTTGAGATCGACGTCGGCAGAATGCTCAGCCCGTTGTCCCGTCTTGACATCGGCCACGACAACAGTGGGGTGGCGTCAGGCTGGTTCCTCGACTCGGTGACAGTGTATTGTCCCAGCGCGGGGATAGAACAGTTCTTCCCTCACGGAAAATGGCTGGCCACTGATGAAGGTGACGAGGTTGTACAGGTCTCCCTGTACGAGCAGAAAGCCATGAGGAAAAAGAAGGAAAAGAGTAAGGTGTTTTCTGTCTTTGTTAGATAACATTAATCCCTGTCTGTGGGCCTATTAGGCTATTTCTCGTCCCAGCCAGTGCATCATGACCGGTATATATAAAAAACTGAGGTATGTGCTATCCTGTCTGTGGGATGGTACATATAAAGGATCCCATGCTACTAAAGGAAAAATGTAGTGGGTTTCCTCTATAAGATTATATGTAAAAATTACCAAATCTTTGACATTCAGTAGTCGATGATTTATAAATCAGTGTGCTCTAATGGTGTCGTTAAGCAAAACATACTTTAACTTGGGATTTACACAGGAGGTTCTTAACTGGGTAGCATAGGGGTGCATAGGGTGGTGGTACATATGTCATTTCTGATTGTCACAAGATGATTCAGAGAAGGAAAGGAAAGGAATATTATGTTGATTAATCTGGTAACTTTACAAAGTGTTACCCTTACAGTATGCAAACTTTCATTATTATTATCTACCTATTCATTTGCTAGTTAATCCGAGAACTTTTCAGTAACTCTTCGTATAAACAGGTTGGAATACCTGTAGGTGTTAAATTAGAAAAAAAGAAAAAGAACTGGCTCATTGACTGAGAGCATAGAGTGCAAGGCAGAAGGTAAAAAAAGTTAAAAACTATTTATTTAGATTTTTTCCACTACAATAGCCAGGATTGATTTTTTTTTTTTTGTGTGGAGTTGTATATTTTTAAAAAGCTTTATCAAACCATTTTATCAATGGGACCATTCACACATATATTAAATCGCTTGAACGTGTTTCATCAGTTGTTTTCTTTTTTACCTCCAGAAAACACTTGGTTTGTGTGGGTGTTCACGAGTGACATCAAGGGAGCTGGGACCAATGCCAATGTTCAGATAGCTGTGTATGGTGACAAAGGTAAATCTGATGACATCGCACTGGACAATAAAGGTGATCCGTTTGAACACGGCCACATGGACAGATTCAAGATCAACATGACGGAGATCGGAAACCCATACAAGCTCCGTGTATGGCATGACAACAGCGGCATGCTTGCTGGCTGGCATCTAGACAAGGTCAGCACAATTAACTTTCATATAGTATTATCCATATAGGTTATATTGAAAAAATTGTTTTTTTTATATTATGTAAATATGGTATGAGTCTCTTTAACAGTGTCAAAAGTAAAGCTGGAGTTTTTTTGTGTTTTTTTCAAACTTGACTTTAAAATGTATATATCAGGTTTATAATATAAAATATTAAAGACAATTTGTTTTTACATAAAAATTATAGCCATTTAAAACTAATATAGTTAGTAACAGAAGTATGAACTGCAGAACAATTTGTACACTTTGGTATGAAATATAGTAAATAAAGCAATTTTGCAGTTCATTCTTCTGGAAACCTAAATATTCCATCAAATTAAATATTTGTTTAATATTGTATATTATGAATTAATAGGGATGTAAAACGTTTCTTTAATTTTATGGATTTTTTGTTTTTCATCAGATTGAGATGGAGAACATGTCAACTAAAGAGAGGTTTCGTTTCCCATGTAAACGGTGGCTGGCTGAAGATGAAGATGACCATGAGATTGTGCGTGAATTACCAGCTGAGGGCCCTGGCATAAAGAAACCTCTACCAGGTACACAATACACGGATTGATTCCCGTTTGTGGGCCCATTAGGTATTTCTCATTCCAGCCAGTGCACCATGACTGATATATCGAAGGCCGTGGTATATACTACCCTGTGTGTGGGATGGTGCATATAAAAGATTCCTTGCTACTAATCGAAAAGAGTAGTCCATGAAGTGGCGACAGCGGGTTTCCTCTCTCATTATCTTTGTGGTCCTTCACCATATTTTTGACGTCATATAACCGTAAATAAAAATGTGTTGAGTGCATCGTTAAATAAAACGTTTTCTCTTTCTTTTTGTCCGCATTTGCTTAAATAAAATGTAAATACTTGACAGACATTCCATTCATTTGTGGTATATTCTAATGTAGTGTACATGTACATATTACCATTAATTCTGACATGGTCTACACCTAAGTACAATAAATGTTGCAGTCGTTTATAATATTTGTAGGTCTGGGGGTTTTGTTGGGTTTTTTAATTCTGATAATTCATGAAATAAAATGTTTGTTTTATTTTTTCCATTATCAGTGGTACATTATACTGTGGAGGTTCACACCGGCAAAAAGACATTTGGTGGAACTGATGCCAATGTTTTCATTGACATATTTGGAGAACTTGGTGATACTGGTAAAAGATTCCTAAAGAAATCTTCAACAAACAAAAATAAATTTGAGAAAGGAAAGGTAAATGGTTTTTAAAGTATAATTATATTTCTTGTATTTCTTGCATATAATTTCTATACTTGTTACCTGCCTCTGGAATTATGCTGTAATGTTTCATACAATTTGATATGTTGAAATATTTAACTTTTATATTTCTGGCCGTAAGATGTGTGTTTTAGGTTTAGTTGTTTTGTTCAAATAGAAATTGTTCAAAGGGAAGGAATGGAATAGTTGTTTAACAACACCACAGCATATTTTAAACTACAGCTGTTCGGTTTGTATAACATACAGTAAAGTACACTTATAACGAACATGCTTAGAATGAACTACTGCATAGAACAAACTGATTGTAAAGTGCCATTTTATCTCCCTATACATTAATAGCCAACTTCTTCAAATGTGTACAACGAACTACTGCTAAAATGAACTAACTATCATAAGTATGAAAGAGTACTTTACTATATATATTTATTTCGGCACTTGGTCAATGTATCATGTGCACTTTGGGACTGGTTGAGACGGGAACATTTTTATGGGGTGAGCACCTTAACAATAAGCTACATCCTGCACAAAACATTCATTAGTCGAAGAACACATTTCTACGAATCCAGCCATAACAGACATATAAAGGGAAGAAAATGGTTGCCTCACAACACCCCAATATAATATGAACCATGATCTTTGTAACTGAGTCGCATTGATCTCAAGTAAATAAAGCAGAATAAAAATTACATTTTGTGTTAACATTAATGTATCATTTAAAAGCAGTTTATTATATAGTCAGAATAGCACATACCCATTTGTGAAACATAATTCTACTAATTAAAGCTAAATAAAGTTTTTTCCATTCCATTATTTAGCTTTTTCCCTTCTTTTTTTTTAAACTAAAGAAATAAAAACACAACTTTAACAAAATCATGCTGTTTTCTCTATCAGTGTATCGTCAATTGCATTGATACAACATTCATATCTCTTTGCCATTTTATAATGCAGTGAACAACTAAACAAGTCTGATGCATCTGTATAGAAAAAAACAAACATGGCCGAATTAAAAAGCCTGTTTACGACTTACATTGTGTACATGCGTGTAACTACATGCATTTACAATACTTAAACACATACGTTTAAGAAAAACAGGCGGCGTAAATTCGGCTCCAGTAATTTACATATAAAGCGAATGGTTGTTCAGAAATAATGGGTCATAGGGGAAAACTGGATGATCTGTTCCAATTGCTTCATTATTAGATATTTGAGATTGGGGCTTTAAACGGCAGGATTGCTTCTGTGTTTGTTGGTAATAAAATGTGTACAGGTCTGTAAATATTGTGTAATTGTTTGTGACATTTTTTCTGACAGACTTCCATTGGGGCAGCAGATCTGGTATTTAAGTCATTTATATTATGTTGAACTGACAGAAAATACCAAACCATGTTAACCTTTAGACTACTGGATTAATTTTTAACAAAAACCACGTTGAGTGGGTACAAGTTTATAATTTTTATTCACATATATTCACTTAAATGTTTTATAAAAACATGAAATAAAGTTCATATATTAATCGGTAAGTATTATTTTCGTGTCTTTTTTTGTAATTTTTATTATTTTAGATCGGCTAATGGTGATTAAAATTAGGCAAAAAATCGAAAAAGTTGCGTTTACTTACGGGCATTTGTGGCCAGCTGTCCAGTATTTATGTCCATTATTCCCGATAACAGTGGTTTTCTGACCAGAATTTTTTTTAAAACCCGAACTAAGATTCATATTGCAATATTTGGTAATTTTCGTTGTTGGTAAAACGATCAAATTTATTATCAAATTAGCTGTCACAATCAGCTATCGATCCCTGAAAATGACCGCGACGTGCCGCCATTGTTGTCAAGCGAAAATACTTACCGAAAACCACTTTTTGAACTCAAAATTTCAAGGTATTTTCAATTGAAAAAATCAAAACAAAAGCCACCATTTTGAAAAAAAATCTTTTTTCTTTAATTATATTTCCGTTTCCGGTGAGTTTCGTGTGCAAAACGGCGGGAAATATGAATTGGGGAATGCACTGTATACAGTGTACAGTATATCGACTGACGTGACGTCGGGCGAGATATCTCGCCTGCAGTAGTCAGAAGGTTAAACACATAAATCTTTTTTTTTTGTTTTTTTAAATGGTCGTTTCAATTAAAATATTTCTCTATAAAAGTAAATTTAATAATTGGAACTTTCTTGAAATATTTACCTGCTGTTAAAGTTGTGGTATTTTCTGTCATTTCAATCTACCAAATGTTACAACTGAATGCAATTTGTGGTATTGTTAACAGCATGTGTTCGCTTAAAGTATGTGAAGTATAATTGTACATAAGATTTAAAACAAATTCCAATTGTATACAAGATTAAACATTTCGACAGCTGATCCATATTTTGTTGACTTTGAAGAAATGTTTGAAATAGAATATTATACTAAGAACTCGAAATAATACCAGTGTTAGTATAAGTTTTCTTTTTCTTTTTGGTAGAACGAAGAAGAAGTATAATAAACTATAAACACATATTTTGGGGTTGGGTTTTTTTGTTGGGTTGTTGTTATGTACCTACATAAACATCTTCTTTTTCTTTTCTTTTTTTTTTCTTTCTTTTTTTTCAATTTGGAGCTTAATTTTAATACAAAATAATTATTGTTGTGTATTATGAAATAGCTGAATGTACTGGCTGTAAACTGCTCAGAATGTTAGATGTAGGTGAAATCTGGCTTTCACCGACACTGCTTGCATGTGATGTTTAATGTAAAAGAAGTAAAGTATTTAAATTAACATTTAAAGTAGAATGACAGGTGAAAAAACTGTTCTTATATATATTTATAAAGCTAGACCACCAAATATGAACTGGCTGAATTTGGCAAAAAATATTTCCTTATCAAATTAGCATATTTAGTAAAACTTCATTTTATAGATTAAGTGGAATTGTTATATATATATATATATATGCATACATACTTACATACATACATACATACATCCCCTGCCCCAGTGCGTTATAATATCTATGTATATAACAGTCAATCTCGACATACATACACTATATAGATATTCATACATCAATACATACTAGCCAGGTCTGCCCACTGTTTTATGCACGTAAGCGGGATCGACCACGTAGATTGTAGGCCCCATGCATATGGTTGAGTTAAAGAACTTCCTTTTTATGGAAGCTTCGATAGCTCAGAGCGTATCGTGGTTAGTCTTGCAATTTGCGGGCGATTCGGTGCCACAGGTTCGAGTCCCAGCAACGGCATGGGGCAATTTGTGAGACCAGAAAGGATTTAATTATCCCCTGCGCCAGTGCGTTAATATCTATGTATGTAACAGTCAACCTCGACATACATACAATATATAGATATTCATACATCAATACATACTAGCCAGTGCCAGGTCTGCCCACTGTTTCATGCACGTAAGCGGGATCAACCGCGTAGATTGTAGGCCCATGCATATGGTTGAGTTAAAGAACTTCCTTTTTATGGAAGCTTCGATAGCTCCGAGCGTATCGTAGTTAGTCTTGCAATTTGCGGGCGATTCGGTGTCACAGGTTTGAGTCCCAGCAACGGCATGGGACAATTTGTGAGGCCAGAAAGGATTTAATTATCCCCTGCGCCATTTCGTTAATATCTATGCATGTAACAGTCAACCTCGACATACATACAATATATAGATATTCATACATCAATACATACATACATACATACATACACGGCAATGGCACGGGACAATTTGTGAGGCCAGAAAGGATTTAATTATCCCCTGCCCCAGTGCGTTATAATATCTATGTCTATAACAGTCAATCTCGACATACATACACTATATAGATATTCATACATCAATACATACTAGCCAGTGCCAGGTCTGCCCACTGTTTCATGCACGTAAGTGGGATCGACTGGGTAGCTTGTAGACCTCATGCATATAGTTGAGTTAAAGAGCATCCTTTTATGGATGTCTTGATAGCTCAAAAGGTATCGTGGCAAGTCTGCAAAGTTGTGAGCGATTTGGTGCCATAGGTTCGAGTCCCAGCAACGGCAAGGGACAATTTGTGAGGCCAGAAAGGATTTAATTATCCCCTGCCCCAGTGTGTTATAATATCTATGTATATAATAGTCAATCTCGACATACATACACTATATAGATATTCATACATCAATACATATATACATACATACATAGTTAAATTGTAAGCAATATTGTTTTATTCTCATCACATCCCTGTTTATATGGGTGTTTAAATTTAGAAAATTAATAATAAGACCCACTACTATTAACAATCCTGATGTTCCTCCCCACCCCGCCCAACCACTTCCAGCATTTTAGACAAACTCCCAACCTAGATGAGACATATATTTGAATATAAACTGATACTAACATATACCATTGTATCTTCCCTTATAAAACTGATGTTGTACCCATAGCCGTATACATGTATCTGCCCTTAAAAATCTGATATTGGTACCTGTATGTACTCTATATCTACCCTTCCAGTGAAAGTGATGTATATTGTAGACTAGAATATTTTACTGTAGATACATATATGACAGAAACTTGCATGGCATGCATGATTAATGCTTTCTGCAGGTTCGTAAATAATTAATATTAATTAAAGGATTACATCAGATGGTCTTGCATGTTCTTACATTAGTTCTATTATAGGATATGTGAACATGTGGTTGTTTTAGTTATGTATCCATTAATAATTCATATTTGAAAATGAATATTTTGCTTTCTGTTTGTAATCAGCTGGTATGTTTGTATCTGTGACGAAAAGATGTAAGATAAATAAGACAGACATAATTTCTGTCACTACTTAAAGACAAACATATAAATCATGAAATGCTCCTTAATTGATAGCTTGATGATATTGTGACAGTGCCAAACTTACCAGAACCAGATCCAGCTTTGGTACATGTTTTGGGCCTAAATCAGTTGTGAAAGTTAGGTCATCTTTTACAATGTTACATTCTCATTTTTGGGAGAAAAAACCCCTGCAATGCATGCTCATTGCAATTATTAATTGATTTGACAACATTATTATTTACATTTCCAATGTAGGTTTAAGTAACAATAAAAATGTCTCAATGTGTTTACCATAGCTGGTTATGAAGGTAAAATGTCTATGCTTGTAATCACAGAAGAGAAAGATACATACATGACTTTAAAAATGTGTATTCGTAACCTAAAACTACTTTCTTGTAAACTTCAACTAAGTTCAAACCTGCATGTGCAATCAGTTTTGAACACTCGTACAAAAACTGGTTCCTTAGAAATTTGAGAAGTTGTTCATTGCCAGTATCATTTAATTTGATAGTTGGTTATTACCTGTGAATATATTCTGTTGAAAGGTAGTTCAATCTATGGCAATTGCCTTTGGTGCCATGATTACATTCAAGCCCTTGAATAAAATAAACTTAGTACTGTTGTTACTAATGAAAATTATGCCTTGGATAATTTATCAATTTCAAGATATACTGAGTTCATGATATACAGAGGTCATATGACGATGTTTGATTGTATGTCCATGGGGAATCTCTTTGAAAAACCCCCACTATGTTTGTTAGCCCTGACAGGGTTTGTTATAGATTGACTAGGAATTTACAGAATCACAGTTATTTGATGGTCATCAAATTTTATTATTATACTCCTCTTATTTTTGTCCAGGTTGACATTTTCTCCGTCGAAGCTGTGACTCTGATGAAACTGAACAAGATTCGGATTGGCCATGATGGGAAAGGAATGGGCAGTGGTTGGTTCCTGGACAAGGTCATTGTTAAACAGGATGGAAACAACAAATATGATACCACATTTGAGTGCAACAGGTGAGTCTGTGCAATGATAGGATATATGCATCCATGCAGTAGGTATGATTGTATGAAAATTATGACACATTCAGAAAAAAAATGCTTTGTTGATCTGCTATACGCAGAGCGATTTCTTTTTATACATAACCTGACCTCAAACCTATGCTATTGCCACTTCTTCTCCCCCCCCCCCCCAACTCATGTGTTGACCTGAACATCCAAACATCTAATCATATGGCAGAAATCTTCCAATGAGTCCTGGGCCCTGTTCCACGAAGCGATATTTGCCCTAAGATCACTAACTGCATAGCTAACATATGCACTTAAGGTGATCTTAGGGCTAAGATCGCTTGTAGAACGGGGCCCAGGTCACAGTGTTCTGGTTACGTCATAGCTACTTCCTTCTTTTACCTTCACTTTTATGGTCTGAATGTCTTTGTTTTTGCTCCTGCTCATCTAAGACATCTTGTGCAGGTAGTCTTTGAAAATATATTTGTTTAATGATTGTATATTATACAGTAATCAGTGCTTTTCATTCTTTTTTGGAAGTAAACTCTTCACAACTAAAGCATTCAAACAAATGTGTTGTCATAACTCAGATATACATATAGTCTTGAAATCATTTTAGCAGATGCCATGCAGGTAGATGGAGAAAAATATTTGTTGACTTGTTTTTGTGGTTTGCATTTTTGGGAATGATGAAGGGAAATACAACAGTGTAATGACTTAAGTTTTTTGGGGGTTTTTGGTTACAGGTGGCTTGCTGAAGATCAAGATGATGGGCTGATTGAAAGGGAGCTGATGGCCGAAGGTTTAGCCATGCTCAACAGTAAGCCTTGTAGTTTTTTCTTCATTAAGTACTTCCAGATTTGGCACAAATATGTATTACTGCTGTTGACAAATAGTCCTCGTGACTAATTCTTTGGACAGTTTCCAGTAAACCTTTGAAATTTGGCACTCACAAGGTCTCTGGCCTAGTGTTCTTGTTTAAAAATGAAGTAAATACAATTTATTATTTAGTTAAATGAAATGAAATGAGTGAAATGATGGACTTAAGTCTCTAGTGAAGGTTTTCTCTCTGAAAACTTATATCATCACAGTGAATAAATGAATAAATATATCACGGCACACGATGAATAGTTCTTGTTTTCTTTACCATTATTTCTGTTTTAATGTTCTACTATTGTTTAATTTTTAAAAAAATTCCCAAATCTGGATAAAAATGTTTATTCATATTTGCAATACTACCAAATATCTGTATATGATTCCAAACGAACACTATACACTTTTACATGGGTTACAACCTAATATTGTGAGGAGTGTCATGTAAATACATGGTGAAAGTGTTTTCCAGCCAGCTCATTGTGCCTGAATGATGTCTCCATAATTTTTGCGTGAATGCAAAAATGTGCTCCAGCATAGGAGGGGGTTGGGTGGGAGAAGTTGACCCTTCTGACCTCCAGTCTCATACACTCATGGTGTCGTTAAACAAAACAAATTTTAACGTTTACAATATTTGTGTTACAGCAACTTCCTATCACATCCACGTGAAGACAGGAGACTTTAGGTTTGCAGGAACAGACGCAAATGTTCACCTGAAAATATTCGGCACAAAGGGTGATACAGGACTTCTGCGTTTGCATCAGTCCGAGTCTGGGAAAAATAAGTTTGAACGCAATCGGACAGATCTGTTCAAGATAGATGCCAGCGATATTGGAGATGTAAGAAATAAATATTAATATACTGATGGAAAGAAATAAGGGAACACATCAAATTGTAGACCAAATTTAATTCACTACTAGCGTAGTAATGTCAGTATTTCATACCAAGTTGTAATGTGGAATTGAATATCTGTAGTATTGAATGTACTGCCTATAAGTTCCCAGCCAATTTCTGACACTATGAATTGATTTTTGATGCAGTCATTATTTCTTGTTGCTATCTGTGTGATCCTTTATTTCTTTCCATCAGTATAAGTTCAACATGTCATTTTAATTTTTTTATTTTTTTTTATTTTTTAGATACATATTTACTGGAGAATATTTCTGTTAAACAAATTTTTCACCTATCTTGCAGACGTTTACAAAAACACAAATAATGTTGTTTAATAACTTAGAAAGCCTTCAGAAACCAGAATTTAAAGTCTTCAGTCATGCATGACATCAGTACAATGTTTGTTAATTTTATTTTATTCTGCAACCACTGTTTTTATTGGCTAATTATGATGACCAATCAAAACAAAGTCGTAAACTTATACTAGCAGATTATGACTTTTGACGTCACTCATGTGGTGTCGCATGCATTGCTACATTACAGAATCGCTCATTTGACCTCTAGGTCATCGTACAATATAACAGAAATAACACAAATAATAGCGTTTTCTCTCTCAAATTTTATGGTCTACAGGATAAAGCTAATAACTAGTTAAAGAAGTAGGATATCAGCTTTATCCTGTTCAGGCCAAATGAGAAATTCTGCTCTGCATGCCTCTTGGAATTTCCCATTCTTACCTTCACAATAAAGCCGATATTCTATGTCATTAACTAATTATTCTCTGTATTATGATAGCATTTATTTTGAATAATATCAATAATAATACAAAATATATATATATATATGGTGATTATTTTATTTAAATTAAAAAGAAAAGCATAAAAAATATGTTTTGGCGAGATGTTTTATGCATCTGGGCACTAGTTCAAAAACATCAAAAGTTCCAAATTACTGAAGATATACAGGGACAAAATATTTGGTTTAATAGTAAAATACTGTTAAATAATAAACCATTTTTATACAAGAACTTTATTAAGAAAGGTATTATTTTTATTAGTGATCTGCTTGATGAGCAAGGAAAAGTTTTAAATTTCGAATGTTTCACACAAATATAACATAAACACAATTTTTTTAAGTGATGCATCGTTGGCAAATGCTGTAAAAGTTTTTTTTACAAATACAAAACAGTCTCAATATAACAGAATATATTGCAATTAAAATACCAATTCTGCCTTTTAAATTAAAAATGTTGTTAAATAAGAATGCATCAAGTAAGGCTATATACAGCACTTTGAATAATAAAATAAAAACTCCTAAAGCACAAACAAAATACGCAGATAAAGGTCTTCATACATGAACAAAGTATTATCTTATACCATTTAAATGCGTGAAAGACACTTCATTAATATGGTTTCAATACAGATTGCTACACAGAATTGTTAGTACCAATACATTTCTACATATGATAAATTATATTGATTCAAATAAATGCATTTTCTGTAATAATCTCCCAGAAACGCTACAATACCTGTTTTATGATTGTGACAAAGTCCGAGAACTTTGGGAAAATGTTGAAAAATGGATCTTTATAAAAACTGGAATTCGCATTTCATTTACTAAAAATATAGTTATTTTTGGTATGATAGATGATAAAAAGGCAAAAAATATAAACTGGTTAATAATTAATGTTAAATATTATATTTATTCAATTAAGATGGTTAAAAGAAATCTATGTATTGATACTATAAAAGTGATTCTACAAAAGAAATTTCACATCGAAAAATATATCTATTATAAAAACTGTGAATATGATAAATTTAACATCGAATGGTCCAAGTGGCTTAATCTTTTTGATTAAAAAATACTAGAAACAATTTTGATTTTATCTACAGTATATAAATATCTACACAGTTTCAACTACAATAAATATATATATATTTTTTTTATCTCTATTATTAAATCTCATTATTCCATCTCTATTATGATAGTGTTACAATCACGATATTTCAAACTAACTAATATCTTCTCTCTTTTTTTCTTTTTTTTTCCTTTGTTTTTCTCATCCTTGTCCACCTTTGTAATACTACAACCACTTTGTTTTTTTGTTTTTTTTCAACCTTGTTTTCTTTGCACTAGCCCGTCCTCAGAACAAATAAACATAACAAATAGCTTACGGGTGTATATTGAGTCCATTTCAATATCCATGTTTTAGTTTATAAAAAAAAAATGAATGTACTGTACAATTAAACAAACTGTGTAGATTTTATATATCTATTTAAATGTGTGCATATGTTGAATATATTTGAATATTTCTATGCATATAAATTCTGTAAGGCATTGAGGCAAGGCACCCCAACCTTGACTTTGCCAAAATTATCTGGGGAAATAAATTTAAAAATAAATAAATAATAATAATAATAATAAAAATAATAATAATAATACAAAATATAAACATTGAAAAAACTTACAACTTTGTTTAAACCACAGCTAATAGGCTAATATGACAATGGTTATTGTACCAGCCAAACATCATTTATAAGCCGACCAATCAGCTGCTGTTGAAGCAATCTGCACAGTGTGAAATTATCAAACAAATATTACTGTGTGTATTTTAGCGTGATCTGGTTTAGATAGGTTTCAATGTATTTATTATTATTATTATTGTAATTAAACTTAGGATGTAATGAGGAAATGTTTCAATTTTTTTTGTAAAAATTATTTATTATAACTATTATTAAAATGTTTCAGATAAAAAAGATTCGAATAGGTCATGACGGACATAAGCCTGGATCGGGTTGGTTTTTGGACAGTGTTACCATTGACATACCGTCGCGTGGCCTGCAGTACTTCTTCGCTGCACACCGGTGGCTGGCCAAGGATCAGGATGATAAGGAGATAGAGATAGAGCTGGAAGCATCTGTTAAAGAAGAACGAGAGAAGGGTAAGCCACCTATGTATATAGATAGAGCTGGAAGCATCTGTTAAAGAAGAACGAGAGAAGGGTAAGCCACTCATGTATATAGATAGAGCTAGAAGCATCTGTTAAAGAACAAGAGAAGGGTAAGCCACTCATGTATATAGAGATAGAGCTAGAAGCATCTGTTAAAGAACGAGAGAAGGGTAAGCCACTCATGTATATAGAGATAGAGCTAGAAGCATCTGTTAAAGAACGAGAGAAGGGTAAGCCACTCATTTATAGAGATAGAGCTAGAAGCATCTGTTAAAGAACGAGAGAAGGGTAAGCCACTCATTTATATAGATAGAGCTAGAAGCATCTGTTAAAGAACAAGAGAAGAGTAAGCCACTCATTTATATAGATAGAGCTAGAAGCATCTGTTAAAGAACGAGAGAAGGGTAAGCCACTCATTTATATAGATAGAGCTAGAAGCATCTGTTAAAGAACGAGAGAAGGGTAAGCCACTCATTTATAGAGATAGAGCTAGAAGCATCTGTTAAAGAACGAGAGAAGGGTAAGCCACTCATTTATATAGATAGAGCTAGAAGCATCTGTTAAAGAACGAGAGAAGGGTAAGCCACTCATTTATATAGATAGAGCTAGAAGCATCTGTTAAAGAACGAGAGAAGGGTAAGCCACTCATGTATATAGATAGAGCTAGAAGCATCTGTTAAAGAACAAGAGAAGGGTAAGCCACTCATGTATATAGATAGAGCTAGAAGCATCTGTTAAAGAACAAGAGAAGAGTAAGCCACTCATTTATATAGATAGAGCTAGAAGCATCTGTTAAAGAACGAGAGAAGAGTAAGCCACTCATTTATATAGATAGAGCTAGAAGCATCTGTTAAAGAACGAGAGAAGGGTAAGCCACTCATTTATATAGATAGAGCTAGAAGCATCTGTTAAAGAACGAGAGAAGGGTAAGCCACTCATTTATATAGATAGAGCTAGAAGCATCTGTTAAAGAACGAGAGAAGGGTAAGCCACTCATTTATATAGATAGAGCTAGAAGCATCTGTTAAAGAACGAGAGAAGGGTAAGCCACTCATTTATATAGATAGAGCTAGAAGCATCTGTTAAAGAACGAGAGAAGGGTAAGCCACTCATTTATATAGATAGAGCTAGAAGCATCTGTTAAAGAACGAGAGAAGGGTAAGCCACTCATTTATATAGATAGAGCTAGAAGCATCTGTTAAAGAACGAGAGAAGGGTAAGCCACTCATTTATATAGATAGAGCTAGAAGCATCTGTTAAAGAACGAGAGAAGGGTAAGCCACTCATTTATATAGATAGAGCTAGAAGCATCTGTTAAAGAACGAGAGAAGGGTAAGCCACTCATTTATATAGATAGAGCTAGATGCATCTGTTAAAGAACGAGAGAAGGGTAAGCCACTCATTTATATAGATAGAGCTAGAAGCATCTGTTAAAGAACGAGAGAAGGGTAAGCCACTCATTTATATAGATAGAGCTAGAAGCATCTGTTAAAGAACGAGAGAAGGGTAAGCCACTCATTTATATAGATAGAGCTAGAAGCATCTGTTAAAGAACGAGAGAAGGGTAAGCCACTCATTTATATAGATAGAGCTAGAAGCATCTGTTAAAGAACGAGAGAAGGGTAAGCCACTCATTTATATAGATAGAGCTAGAAGCATCTGTTAAAGAACGAGAGAAGGGTAAGCCACTCATTTATATAGATAGAGCTAGAAGCATCTGTTAAAGAACGAGAGAAGGGTAAGCCACTCATTTATATAGATAGAGCTAGAAGCATCTGTTAAAGAACGAGAGAAGGGTAAGCCACTCATTTATATAGATAGAGCTAGAAGCATCTGTTAAAGAACGAGAGAAGGGTAAGCCACTCATTTATAGAGATAGAGCTAGAAGCATCTGTTAAAGAACGAGAGAAAGGTAAGCCACTCATTTATATAGATAGAGCTAGAAGCATCTGTTAAAGAACGAGAGAAAGGTAAGCCACTCATTTATAGAGATAGAGCTAGAAGCATCTGTTAAAGAACGAGAGAAAGGTAAGCCACTCATTTATAGAGATAGAGCTAGAAGCATCTGTTAAAGAACGAGAGAAGGGTAAGCCACTCATTTATAGAGATAGAGCTAGAAGCATCTGTTAAAGAACGAGAGAAGGGTAAGCCACTCATTTATATAGATAGAGCTAGAAGCATCTGTTAAAGAACGAGAGAAGGGTAAGCCACTCATTTATATAGATAGAGCTAGAAGCATCTGTTAAAGAACAAGAGAAGGGTAAGCCACTCATTTATAGAGATAGAGCTAGAAGCATCTGTTAAAGAACGAGAGAAGGGTAAGCCACTCATTTATATAGATAGAGCTAGAAGCATCTGTTAAAGAACGAGAGAAGGGTAAGCCACTCATTTATATAGATAGAGCTAGAAGCATCTGTTAAAGAACGAGAGAAGGGTAAGCCACTCATTTATATAGATAGAGCTAGAAGCATCTGTTAAAGAACGAGAGAAGGGTAAGCCACTCATTTATAGAGATAGAGCTAGAAGCATCTGTTAAAGAACGAGAGAAGGGTAAGCCACTCATTTATATAGATAGAGCTAGAAGCATCTGTTAAAGAACGAGAGAAGGGTAAGCCACTCATTTATATAGATAGAGCTAGAAGCATCTGTTAAAGAACGAGAGAAGGGTAAGCCACTCATTTATAGAGATAGAGCTAGAAGCATCTGTTAAAGAACGAGAGAAGGGTAAGCCACTCATTTATAGAGATAGAGCTAGAAGCATCTGTTAAAGAACAAGAGAAGGGTAAGCCACTCATTTATATAGATAGAGCTAGAAGCATCTGTTAAAGAACGAGAGAAGGGTAAGCCACTCATTTATAGAGATAGAGCTAGAAGCATCTGTTAAAGAACGAGAGAAGGGTAAGCCACTCATGTATATAGAGATAGAGCTAGATGCATCTGTTAAAGAAGAACGAGAGAAGGGTAAGCCACTCATTTATAGAGATAGAGCTAGAAGCATCTGTTAAAGAACGAGAGAAGGGTAAGCCACTCATGTATATAGAGATAGAGCTAGATGCATCTGTTAAAGAAGAACGAGAGAAAGGTAAGCCACTCATTTATAGAGATAGAGCTAGATGCATCTGTTAAAGAAGAACGAGAGAAAGGTAAGCCACTCATGTATATAGATAGAGCTCATGTATATAGATAGAGCTGGAAGCATCTGTTAAAGAAGAACGAGAGAAAGGTAAGCCACTCATTTATAGAGATAGAGCTAGAAGCATCTGTTAAAGAACGAGAGAAAGGTAAGCCACTCATGTATATAGAGATAGAGCTAGATGCATCTGTTAAAGAAGAACGAGAGAAAGGTAAGCCACTCATTTATAGAGATAGAGCTAGATGCATCTGTTAAAGAAGAACGAGAGAAAGGTAAGCCACTCATTTATAGAGATAGAGCTAGAAGCATCTGTTAAAGAACGAGAGAAGGGTAAGCCACTCATGTATATAGAGATAGAGCTAGAAGCATCTGTTAAAGAACGAGAGAAGGGTAAGCCACTCATTTATAGAGATAGAGCTAGAAGCATCTGTTAAAGAACGAGAGAAGGGTAAGCCACTCATGTATATAGAGATAGAGCTAGAAGCATCTGTTAAAGAACGAGAGAAGGGTAAGCCACTCATTTATAGAGATAGAGCTAGAAGCATCTGTTAAAGAACGAGAGAAGGGTAAGCCACTCATTTATATAGATAGAGCTAGAAGCATCTGTTAAAGAACGAGAGAAGGGTAAGCCACTCATTTATATAGATAGAGCTAGAAGCATCTGTTAAAGAACGAGAGAAGGGTAAGCCACTCATTTATATAGATAGAGCTAGAAGCATCTGTTAAAGAACGAGAGAAGGGTAAGCCACTCATTTATATAGATAGAGCTAGAAGCATCTGTTAAAGAACGAGAGAAGGGTAAGCCACTCATTTATAGAGATAGAGCTAGAAGCATCTGTTAAAGAACGAGAGAAGGGTAAGCCACTCATTTATAGAGATAGAGCTAGAAGCATCTGTTAAAGAACGAGAGAAGGGTAAGCCACTCATTTATAGAGATAGAGCTAGAAGCATCTGTTAAAGAACGAGAGAAGGGTAAGCCACTCATTTATAGAGATAGAGCTAGAAGCATCTGTTAAAGAACGAGAGAAGGGTAAGCCACTCATTTATAGAGATAGAGCTAGAAGCATCTGTTAAAGAACGAGAGAAGGGTAAGCCACTCATTTATATAGATAGAGCTAGAAGCATCTGTTAAAGAACGAGAGAAGGGTAAGCCACTCATGTATATAGATAGAGCTAGAAGCATCTGTTAAAGAACGAGAGAAGGGTAAGCCACTCATTTATAGAGATAGAGCTAGAAGCATCTGTTAAAGAACGAGAGAAGGGTAAGCCACTCATGTATATAGAGATAGAGCTAGATGCATCTGTTAAAGAAGAACGAGAGAAAGGTAAGCCACTCATTTATAGAGATAGAGCTAGATGCATCTGTTAAAGAAGAACGAGAGAAAGGTAAGCCACTCATGTATATAGATAGAGCTGGAAGCATCTGTTAAAGAAGAACGAGAGAAAGGTAAGCCACTCATTTATAGAGATAGAGCTAGAAGCATCTGTTAAAGAACGAGAGAAGGGTAAGCCACTCATGTATATAGAGATAGAGCTAGATGCATCTGTTAAAGAAGAACGAGAGAAAGGTAAGCCACTCATGTATATAGATAGAGCTGGAAGCATCTGTTAAAGAAGAACGAGAGAAAGGTAAGCCACTCATTTATAGAGATAGAGCTAGAAGCATCTGTTAAAGAACAAGAGAAGGGTAAGCCACTCATGTATATAGATAGAGCTGGAAGCATCTGTTAAAGAAGAACGAGAGAAGGGTAAGCCACTCATGTATATAGATAGAGCTAGATGCATCTATTAAAGAAGAACAAGAGAAGGGTAAGCCACCTATGTATATATAGATAGAGCTAGATGCATCTGTCAAAGAAGAACAAGAGAAGGGTAAGCCACCTATGTATATATAGATAGAGCTAGATGCATCTGTTAAAGAAGAACAAGAGAAGGGTAAGCCACCTATGTATATATAGATAGAGCTAGATGCATCTGTTAAAGAAGAACAAGAGAAGGGTAAGCCACTCATGTATATAGATAGAGCTGGAAGCATCTGTTAAAGAAGAACGAGAGAAGGGTAAGCCACTCATGTATATAGAGATAGAGAATCAATATAAATTTTGAATAAAGCTGTAGTTGCTCTTTCTGAACCTCTATAATTATTAGTCCCCTACCTGTCCAACCGGAGGGGACTATAGGTTTCATCTCCGTCCTTCTGTCTGTCCATCCGTCTGTCCTACATATGTTTTCTGGATGGTTTTTTACAGAAGGATTTGAGATATTAAACTGAAATTATGTGTATAGCTTTATCATGTACTGTTACAGATCAAGTTTGACTTTCATGGTGATTTACCCATTTTTGATGGAGTTATGGACCTTAAACTCAGACAATGTGAAAATTGGTTTTCCGGACTTTTGTTTTAGAAGGCCTTGAGATATTGAACTGAAATTTTGTATATAGCTTTATCATGTACTGTTACAGATGAAATTTAACTTTCATGGCAATTTACCCATTTTTGACAGAGATATGGCCCTTGAACGTAAGAAATATGAAAAAAACATTTCCGGACTTTTGTTTTGCAATACCTGAAAATATTGTTATTGAGGTGAAATTTTGTATATAGCTTTATCATGTACTGTTACTGACCAAGTTGTGATTTACCCACTTTTCACAGATGTTTGGCCCTTGAATTTAGGAGATATGAAAAATTATTGGGTCACGATGCCTCAAGACTTTTTAGATGAAATTTTGTGTATAGCCGTATCAATGTACAGTTAAAAATAAAAGCTGGCTTTTCTGACAGAGTTTTGGCTCTTGAATTCAGGAGATATTAAAAGATTGGGGACCCAGTGGAGAATGTGTTGTTTAACTTGCAGATTCAACCTAATTTCAGTGTTTCCCCTAGGGGCTGGAAGGACCCCGCACCGACCCCGTGAATTTCTTTACCGGGACCGTAAAAATTGTAACCATTAAAAAAAGGGACGAGTTCACTTCTGTGATTAATTCACCGATATTATTAAAAAAATGCAAATGCTAGTAGTCATAAATATACTAGTATTCCACAAATATGTACATTGTTAGAGCCTGGTGGCCAGTGAGGGGGAAAAAAATAAACCATCACGATGATGATCGAATGAAAAAAAAATAAAAATCAACCAACATCGATAAAAAAGGAAAACGGATCTACAAGTCAATACTTTTGATTTCCTTTCACATGCAACAGTTCACTAATGAATATATGGTCACCGGTAATCTATGCCCCATCCCTGAAATGAATATACTTACAGATGTAATTTTATTAAAGTCCAAGTTAACAAAATGTTTCAGTCATTTTGGCGCCATGGTATTAAGTGACTGGTACTCAAACAGTTGTTGCTCTTAACACAGTGCAGGCATAACAAAATAAACGGTGACCAGTCTCGTCAGATCAGGGTGGTTGTTTTTTTAAAAGGTTGCACATAACCATATTGTTTTACGAACTTCCAAATGTTTGTTTGTTATTTTTGGTCTCTTTTTTTTGGTGTGTTGTTGTTGTTTTTTAAATTATATTTAAACATTTAATTCTAGAAGACCTGGGTTTTACTTTTAGATAAATAGATAGATAACAGATAATACATATTACAGTCAGTAATTCATTAATATGTATTATCTGTTTGTGCTTAGTCTAATACTTTTATACTTCTTTTTCAAATTATTGTTTTGACATTATGCAAATATTTAATAATAATAATAAACATTATTATTAAAATCTATCTTAAAATATCTCTTTCTATAAGTGTACATGGCACCCACATGTATTTCATAATGCATCTAAAAACAACTGGAAAATTTAAAAAAACATTACCGGGGAGCATGCCCCCGAACTTCCCTAGCATTTTTGCACCCTTTGGGGGCTCAGTTAACGTCAAACTATTTTGCCAACCCTCTGAACAAAAATCCTGGGGGAAACACTGACCTATGTACATGAAATGATTGTATAAAGCAATGTTTTTGCCAGTGATTCCTTATGAAGTGACTGTGTGGACGGGAGACAAGACGTTTGCAGGGACAGATGCCAGTGTCTTTATTCAGATGTATGGAGAGCGCAACAAGAAAACGGAAGAAATCTTTCTGAGAAACAAAACGGACAATTTCGAACAGGGCAAGATGGACAAATTCAAGGTATTTGAGAATTGGGATTTGTAAATTTGTGTTAAAACTGAATTTATATGTATTCTGTGTATCAGTTTAAGTACTGTTCAACGTGAAACAGTTCTTGATTTAATCTTAAATTTGCATCAATATTGTCTTAATCCTGAATATGTGTATTCTAAATAGTTTTGAAAAGGATATTTTACATCAACTTCTGTTAGACTTATTGTAGGAGTGTTTTATCATTTTCAAATTTAAGCCACTGAAATTACCAGTGAGAATAACTACTTTTTCTAAATTTAATTTAGGTTGAAGCCTTAGATATTGGCCGCTTGAAGAAGCTTCGTGTTGGCCATGATGGGACTGGAAAGATGTCAGGATGGTTTCTTGACAAGGTCAGACTACATGAAATATTATTTAGATCTTATTTTTCCAAAGTGGTGGGACATAGCCCAGTGGTAAAGTGCTTGCTTGGTGTGCGGTCGTTTTGGGATTGATCCCTGCCTGTGGGCCCATTGGACTATTTCTCGTTCCAGCCAGTGCACCACAACTGGTATATCAACGGCCATGGTATGTGCTGTCCTGTCTGTGGGATGGTACATATAAAAGATCCCTTGCTACTAATGGAAAAATGTTGCGGGTTTCCTCTCTAAGACTATATGTCCAAATTACCAAATGTAACTGTTGTTTTTCCAACTTATGATTATTTTTCATATTAATAACACTTATTATATACTTTTTAACTCACATTTAACTTTTATCTTTTTCTGGGTTGTGAGTTAGCTTGATGATAAAGTTTCCACTTAAATATAAAAGAATTTGCTGCATCAATCCATAATATAACCAAAAATATTTTTCCCATTCTAGTGATTTTCTACAACTGGAATATATATATATATATATATATATATATATATATATATATATATACATTTAGAATACTGACCTGAAATGAAAAGAAGGGCTGGATATGAGTAAATATGAGTTTGATATAATTACAGATTTTGATCCAGCGACAACCAATCCAAGGTGCGAGAAAGCGTCAGAAGCGGCCCTTGTCGGCAGCAGAACGCCGCCAGTCGATACTGTCAACCTACAGGTCTGACAAGGACGATGACGACTCCGATTCTAGTCCACGAATGGCGCGGCGTAGGAAGAAACAGGGATCAGTTCAGGACAGGATAGATGAGATGGAAGAAGAATCGTACGACGGAACTGAAACGGAAGATTATTGGTTCTATGTAGACAAGTGAGATGATTGTGGTGATGTTGGAGAGAAGGGGGAGTGGTTGGGATAGGTGCCATGCTTTTTATTTTACTTTTTTTTTTTTTAAACAGGAATGATTGAAAATAATTGTCTTTGTGCCAAGCAGTACAGAATAGCCCTTAACTTTGTTTATTAGTCCATTACTGGTCCAACCGGAGTGGACTATTGGTTTCGTCTCAGTCCTGTATGCCTGTATGTCTGTCTGTCTATCCATCTATCCAACATATAGTTTTCTGGACCTTTTTTGCACAATGCCTCAAGATATTGAGACGAAATCTTGTTTATAGTGTTATTATATACAATTATAGATGAAGTTTGACTTTCAAAGTGAATTACCCATTTTTAATACAGTTGTGGCCCGTGAAATTAGGAGATATGAAAATTTGTTAGGCCTGTTAGCTGTACTCTCAGAATACTTGTTAAAAACATGAAGAATTGAAAATAATTGTCTTTATGCCAAGCAGTACAGAATAGCTCATAACTTCAGGGTATTATTCAGGAATTTTCCAGTGTTCCATGAATGATGCAATTTAATCATAACTGGGATGTTCTTTTAGGCTACTGGATGATGCAATGTACAACTTAATTTATCAGAAAAAACATAATTACAGAAATATTTAACTAAACATCAAATTGGAATTTTTCAGTGTCACTTGCTTTTGAGAAGGAGCCTGTATTTGGTACCATAGAACATCTGAATAAATCCCTGTATATGTAGTTAGTTTTAATATGTTTGTTTTTGTCAGATGGTTTTCCAAAGGTGAAGATGATGGTGCAATTGTCAGGGAATTTGTTCCCACTGACAAACATGGACGAACACTGGAAGGAGCCTTAGATGGTAAGCTTTTATTTTAAGTCTGGGTTTTTTCTTCAAATATATATTTTAAGTAAGTTACAAAACATGCCAGTTTAAATTATGCATAATAAATTATTGATGATGGCTTCTATTATTATTAACATGTACTAAAAAATAAAAATCATTTCATTGTTACCTATGTGATCTTCATCTTTTTAACTCATCTTACATGTTAAAACCCTTATTATTGATGTCCTTAATATTTACAATTTGTCCATGACTTTGCTATAGCATATTTGACAGCTTTTTCATAATTTTCTCTCTCTCTTTTTTTTTTTTTGGACCTTTTTTTTGGATGACTTTTATAGTTTTAACTGAGTTTACAGATATGTATAGTACATTTAAGTGGTCTCCATATATTACTGGTATTCTTAGTCCTTGAGTCTTATTGAACAATGTCTGTACTGAAAACAAAGTATGATTCATATCCCAATATTTTTTGACATCCATTGTTGGTCAAACAACAAATTTATCATTAAAATAGCTGCCACATTCAGCTTTCAAATCCTCAATATGACTGAGAGGTTCCAGTATTTGTTAAGAATAATTGCCTTTTCAACTAAAAATTCTGACAGAAAATGAAAAAAGTAAGTCAAACATTTTAATATAGTAAGTAACTTCATGTTATTCTGTTATTATATTTGACCATTTGGTGGCGGGGGGGGGGGGGGGGGGGGGGGGGGGGGGGGGGGGGGGGGGGGTATGTGTGTTGTGCAAGATGACAGGAAATATGATTTAGTGAATGCATTGCATGCAGTATACATAACATGGACTTGCACAATGTCTGCAAGATATCTCACCTGCAGTCTTCTGAAGGTTATCTACCCTGATGCAGATGACATTCAATTATGTGGTAGACAAAGGACCTTTGTGTTGACTTTTTCTAAGCATTGAAAAACTGTTATGATCACTTAATTATTTCAAGTGATTGTTACACTTTTTTTCATCTTAATGGTTTTTTATATAATTTTGTGGTAATGTTAATATTTTGTTAGGAAAATATAATATTAGGAAACCTTCCTGAATCAAAGTTTTTGAGACTTTATTGATGAAACATAAGCTTTATGTCAGACATACTTGCACCCAGTAGACATTAATTTTATTTTTTTCTAGGGTATTTAAAATATTTATAATGTTGGGCTTTTAAGACTGTAATGCAATTTTAAATTATTTTGATTTCCTTTATGATAGGTGATCAGAATAGTGAGTATATTATAAAAAAAATTAACCTAAGGCAAAACAATCATAACACTAGTATACTAGTTGAAAGAAAAAAGAAATGTATTTGTGAAATGGTTTCAACAATTTATCAAATACTAATTGGTGAAAATTGCAAATAGCATTGTCAAAGGAACAGAAAGATAGAAGCTGTTCTGTCTCCAACTGTGATTGCTAGAGCATGTGCATATTTTAGGGCATAACAAGTTTTCAGGCATTTTCATCAAATTCATCTTAGAAAAACATACCCTTAAAAAAACCCAGTTAGGCTATATGGAGAAACGCTATTATGAAAGTTCTTTTAGTGTCGAAGTAAAAGTAAATTTGTGGTGGAGTTGGTTAATATTTGGAGGAAAAAAAGACATAAAATATCCTGTGCTGCTAGTCAGTAGGAGTAATGACAGCAGAAAACCTCTCCAACATTTACAATCTCTGTGTAGAAAATTAGCTTAGAGTTTCATGCCCAGAAGTGTCTGTTTAAACCTTAATTCCATAAAAAGACCAAAATATTTATCACCATTGATGGATACGTGACCAACACAGTGTCTACTCAGTATTGTTTGGTATTTTTGTAACTTCAATATTACTTTGCTAGCAATCCTGTCATGACTGGTTTTCATTATTTCAGAGAATTATTATTATGACCAATTAATCACAAAATATTATCCAAAAATAAGAGTTAAATATTGTTTAGCTCTTAGTGACTTGTGTGGTTTCTGCAACACAGATTATAACAATTAAAATGCCATTTTCTATTAGAAATCTTTATGATTGTTTTGCCTCATTAGTGTATATTGCTGGAATGCATGTTAGTGCCATAAGTAATTTTAAGAATAAAGTTGCATGTTTCTTTATCAGTGTTTGTACACAATAAAATAATCACATATTACATTAGAAATTACTGTTATAATCGGTATTGTTGCTACATGTATGCATTTAGTGCAAGTCATTGGTTTCACATGTGGAAACATATTTGTTGCAGTAGTGTCTTGTGCCTTGTCAGGTCATTTGTATCCAGTAAAACATTGTGCTTTTTAGTTCGTCCTACTGTATATAAATGTTAGCTTTTTATGTTTCCCTACACTAATATTAACACATTTACCCAACCTGCGAAAGTTGTGAAGATAATCAGCGGTGTCACCACAAAAAGCTGTTGCAAAATTGAGATGCAGTGGCATATTTATCATTATTAAATATTTAGTAAGTTATTAATTGTACTAAATTGATGTTGTAAGATGATCTAAATCTTGAGAGCTGTTTATCCCAATTTTTAGCGGGGCGGGACGTAGCCCAGTGGTAAAGCGCTCGCTCGATGCGCGGTTGGTCTGGGATCGATCCCTGTCGGTGGGCCCATTGGACTGTATCTCGTTTCAGCCAGTGCACCATAACTGGTATATTAAAGGCCATGGTGCATATAAAAGAACCCTTGTTGCTAATCGAAAAGAGTAGCCCATGAAGTGGCGACAGCAGGTTTCCTCTCTCCATATCTGTGTGGTCCTTAACTATATGTCTGACACAAATATAACCGTAAATAAAATGTGTTGAGTGCATCGTTAAATAAAACATTTCTATCCCAATTTTTATGATGAATTTTTGCAAAAGTTTTATGTTTTATTTTTTATTGTCTGGTTACAAAAATATGTTTTATGGCTGTATTATTGCATAACAGTTTTGTGATTATGTTAGTAGTGGAGTCAGGGTTTCGGCCAGAGGGTAAAATTACGTACCCTAAAATCTTGGAAATTTAATGGATACATTTGGATACATTTTTATAATTTTTGGAAAGGTTATAGTAAATTGTTTAAAATTTGTCAAAGTACATGAAATGCAATGTCCAATTTCAAAAGATTTCAACCCTATAACCACCTAGTAGGGGCATTTAATGATCTGTTTTATTTTTATTATGTACCTCAAATTATTTTCTGGCTAAAAGCATGGGAATGTTTGCATGAGGAATAATAGGTCATATGATTTATTCATTTAAGTGGACACATTGAAATATTCCCCCCCCCCCCCCCCCCCCCCAGCTAATTGTATCATAGGCTGTAATATGTTGTTATCGATAGAAGAAAATACAAATAAAATACCCTCTCTTTTTTTGCTAATCAGGAGAAAACTATGTGATGTCAACAGGCTTTTCTAATGTGCATGACTGAGTGGCAACTGCTTTGTGTCTGGCATCTAATCTCTTTTGATTACACAATGTGTGGGCATAGTTTTAAAAATAAGGCCAAAAAAACAAAACAAAACATATTTTATTTATAGTTATGTGGCTTTGAATGCTTTTAAAAATGCTTTTCTTGACAATCCATCAAGTTTGTGATTTGCTTATGGATGACATGATTTGTTGTAATAAAAGTACATTTTTTGGATAGATTTTTTAAATTATTAGTCCCCTACCAGTCCAACCAGAGGGGACTATTGGTTTCATTTCTGTCTGTCTGTCTGTCTGTCTGTCTGTCTGTCTGTCTGTCCATCAGTCTGTTCCACTGAAATTTTATGTATAGCTTTATAGATCAAATTACTATGTGGATGATTTACCTATTTATGACACATGAACTTAGGAAATATGAATATTTGTTTTCCAGACTTTTGGGGGGGGGGGGGGGGGGGCAATGTCTCAAGATACTGAGCTAAAATTTTGTGTATGCCCTTTATTGCTTTATCACATACTGTTACAGATCAAGTTTGACTTTCAATGCAATTTACCCATTTTTGACAGAATTATGGCCCTTTAACTTAGGAGATACGAAAATTAGTTTTCCAGATTTGTTTTTGGCAATGCCTCAAGTAATTGAACTGAAATTTTTTGTATAGCTTTATCATGTTCTGTTACAAATCAAGTTTGATTTTTATTGCAATTTACCCATTTTTTCACTGTTATGGCTGTTAGTTTTCTGGACTTTGTTTTTGCAATGCCTAAAGATATTGAGATGACATTTTGTATATAGCTTTATCATGCACTGTTACAGATCAAGTTTAACTTTCATGGCAATTTACCCATTTGTCACAGAGTTATGGCCCTTGAATTTAGGAGATACAAAACTCTGTTGGGGCCCAGTAGGGAACGTCATGCTTTTAAATTAGCAGTACTCTCAGAATTCTTTATCAGTGACACGCAGCACATTTTAATTGAAGTTACAACTTATGTGGCTTTAGATGTTTTTAAGCATGCTTTTCTTGAAAACAAAATACAATCCATTAAGTTTGTGATTTGCTTTATGGGTAACATGATTTGTTGCAATAAAAGTATTGATTTTTGTCAGATATATTTGTTTATCATATATATTTTTTTATCATTTACATTGGAATTATTTGTTATGCATGGCATTTTGGGACTGGTATATTTATTTACAGTACTTATTTTGGGTTATTTTTATGATACAATATTAATATTATAGCTTGTATTATAACAATTAGCTAATGGTAACTAAAGAATTGTATATAATGTGTGCATGTCTTAATGAATTGTTGTATTGTGGCTTAAAAACAATAACATGCTGATCAGGCATAAAGTTGTTCTCAATTAATTCATGTTTTAAAATAATTTTTCTTTAAAATTAGATTGTTAAATAATTCTTTTAAAAGATAAATATAACTAGATTAATCATAATTTTAGAAGCCAAATTATAATTAATAATAAAAACATTAGTAAATTGGTAAACAGTTTTTTCACACCAAACCAATTATAATTCAACAGAATTCTTGTCTGATAGGCACGTTAACCATCAAATGTGGAGGATACGGTGAAAAATATTGTACTTCAATATTCTTAGTTTAGTGTTTTTGAAACTTTTTATTCAATTCAAAATTATAATTTAGAGATCAATTTTGGATTTGTGTTCAATAAATACACAGCATTTAATATTACTTATTTTTTATTAACTTCATATATTGTATTGTAAACAGATATAACACTAGTCTTTTATAGAATTATTTTTCAATTATTTTATACATTGTCCTGAGTTTGATTTAATTGTAAGATATTTCAGACCAGCAGTGTTCTCGCTGGGTGAAAATTAAAGGAGGGCGGCCGCGCAGCTCCACACCTTTAAAAAAAAAAAAAAAAAAAAAAAAAGAAGCAAAAAGCGGAAAAAAATGGGGTGAGGGGAGAGCTTGGTGGTTACCATGTTGTTGTGTGTTGATAGATTTTGTGGAAAGACATACTTCTTATTTTGATTACAAAACATTTATACGAAATACAAGCAGGCTCGTCTTTTAATTGAACCGAAGATGTTATCGATCTGATATTCACTGGCAGTTCCAGTTTTGCTGAACTGATCAAAGTTTTAATATTATTATTTTAATAAAGATTTCAAGATATACGAAAAACAAAAAAGACGTGTGTGTGATCCCCTAATGTCGAAACATTTTTTGTTATTCCCATCTTCATCGATTGAATCGATCACTATGATAAAATATTATCGCCAACAGTTTTGTTTTTGTAGTGGCGGTGTATATATTATTTGGCACCCAAGATGAATTATTTTAATGCTAAACACTACCACTTCCATTGATTTTATAAGCGGTGATATCCCCCCAAAATGAAAAGTTTACAATATGTTATAAGAACTGCTGAATACACATAATGACAGAAATGACAGAAAGTAAAAATCGTCAGTTACAATCAATTATATCTGTAACCGAGGACAAAATATCAGACGACAGTTAGTGGAAACAAAAGATAGAGTGACCATTCTGATCACGTGACAAATTTGGTGCCAAATAAGTCGGGGGATTTTCAGTCGGAGATTGCCGAATCCATAAAAAATAAAAATGTTTTCATTGCTCAAATAAAATATAACTTTTATTGTGTGTATTAAACATACAAATGGATACAGGTATGGGACAGAATAGAGGCTGTTAAAAATACTATTAAATTACGTTACGGTAACTGTCGTAAATGTTTCGTCAGTTGCTTTTTCATACACAACGCAGCTTGTTTCCTTTGATGTCCAGTGTGCAGACTGATCGTTTTGGGGTTTTTATGTGGAAAAAAGTGTGCATTTGGAAATAGTGGAGATAGGTGCTGGAAAATATAGTAGGGTGCTGGAAAATAAAGGAGGGCGGAGAACATGAAAGGAGGGCGGCAAAATGCAATAGCAGGGCGGGTCGCCCCGCTTAAATGGAGCAGCGAGAACACTGGACCAACATAACCTTCTTGATGGCTAAAATTACATTTTAAATAGTTTTTCTTGTTTAGAATATCAGTGTTTGTATAAACAAGGTGTTTGGTGTTGTCCTAATGTTTATTGAAGCTCATACCAAATTTTACCTTCCAATAATTCCTTACATAAGAAAAATATATATATATTACAAAATAAAATAAAAGTAAGTGCTAGAGACATTATTACACAATCACAAATACATTGGATATAAAGACACTGGTATTCTAAACAAGAAAATGTATTTACGAAGTCCGGATTATATCAGATAA
The DNA here is from genome assembly GCF_016097555.1 of Gigantopelta aegis. Classification (NCBI taxonomy): domain Eukaryota; kingdom Metazoa; phylum Mollusca; class Gastropoda; order Neomphalida; family Peltospiridae; genus Gigantopelta; species Gigantopelta aegis. Next base: position 41,141,531 of record NC_054707.1, on the reverse strand, counting down.
ATTACAAGCTACTTGTAATAAAACTAACTGAACTGTAGAACATTAGGTAAAAACAACCAGTAAACCAGGTTAGATTGAAATGGCCGTTTTATTAAAAACGACATAAAATTATAACATCACATCACATTATGTAATAGTAAACACCTGACAAAAGTAGGTGTTCAGGAAAGTGAAATGACATAGTAACATTACATAATAAATGCGAAAAGCACTGTTGTAGGTGGGGGAAATCCGCCCATCTGTTAAATCTACATAAAAGTATATGAAGAAATGTCAATTGTTCTTGAACGTATCAATATGAAAACATTTAATGTATATAACAAAAATGTGTTACATTAAACATCTGATGTACAAGATATCCCGTGTGTTAATTATAAACAAATCAAAAACATATGTCAATATATAACATAAATTAGAAGCCATTGTTATTAATCGTTCTTAACAAGATATCATTTTCATAATGGTGGCAAGACACGGGGAAGGTGGAGGGAAATTAAAAATAACAATTGCGTCTTACCTGTACGAAATTATTTGAAACTGACGCTGTTGTTAAGTGACGTCACGACGCGAGGCTATTTAATTAGCCAACGTGATCTTCCTTACGCAGTCCTTTTGCGCCCTGCTAAATGGCATACAAAGACATATGTTTATGATTATAACCGACCTCTTAAATACAATTAAAAACAGTTGTATTTAATTGTTGATTTACGAAGTCCGGATTATATCAGATAAATTACAAGCTACTTGTAATAAAACTAACTGAACTGTAGAACATTAGGTAAAAACAACCAGTAAACCAGGTTAGATTGAAATGGCCGTTTTATTAAAAACGACATAAAATTACAACATCACATCACATTATGTAATAGTAAACACCTGACAAAAGTAGGTGTTCAGGAAAGTGAAATGACATAGTAACATTACATAATAAATGCGAAAAGCACTGTTGTAGGTGGGGGAAATCCGCCACCTTGCTAGATAAGCTACTGCCAGCCGGCAATAGCTGAAACTAGCAACCCCCCCCCCCCCCCCCCCACAGCAGTTTGACTGACTTAAAAGGCCATATCAGCCTAACCTGAATTGAAACACCCATCAGAAAAAAACCCCGATACAATGATCCACGACAGCACTGGGTTTATTAAAGCTATTAAAAATAGTAAGTACATACAAGCTAGGGTTGATTCACAGGAACCTTCAAATACACACGTTCCCTTTTACAATAATCTACGAGAATGCCATGCATCCGACGCATTTTTTGGTATTGAGGTGTGAGAATGCATGTTTTATCAACACATTTTTATTTTTATGTAAGAAGCTACGAGAATGCCATGCATTCGACGCAGTAAGTTAGTTTTAGCTATTAAAGTAAGAAAATCCCATGCATTCAACTCAGTAAAAGTAGGATTTCCATACAGTAAGCCACAAGAATGCCATGCATCCGATGCCACTGCCTGTATGATAGTAGTGTAAACTGTAATTCACCATAATTCGAAAGATGGGATTCTAATATATTGCTTAAACGCGTTAGAATTCCACCTGCCCATAGCTTGTATCTCTGCCTCTGATACCCCTTGACTAGCAGCGGTGCTAGCAGCACCTATTCTAAAACTGTGACTTTTGTAATGTTCGGTCCTATATCCTGCTGCAAGCAATGCATTTTTCAATATATTGCAAAAATATCTGTAAGAAACCGTAGATCCTCCCGGGAATACAAAAATACAACCTGGAGAAGAACCTCGAAGATGTAGATACCTGTATAAAGTATGTACTGGGCAAAATTCCCCTATCGCTTGAGCATTAAGAGATAGGGTAATTGGGGCAGTGTGATAATAACCCTTGAAAGAGTGAAAACTTATCTCCACTCTGGAAGGATTTTGCAAACCCTTTTTGAAGAATTGCACATTCTTTGTCTGTAGAATATTCCTACTGTTTCCACTGTAGGTGATTTCCCCAATGCGCAAAAATGCATGAAAAGCAAGTAAAAACATTGACCGGAACATAAGTTTGTTGTATCTTGTTGGACAAACTTCATCCAGAGCATTTATAATTTGATACAATATATGTTTTGTCAGTGGGCACCTGAAATCTTGTCTTTTATTTATTTTCTTTAATCCTGCTAGCATTTTCCGAATAATGAAAAACTGTGTGGGATCTTTAAAGGCCCCCAACTTATGTATATATCCTATAGCTGACATATAAGTTGTGATGGTTGAACTAGCAAAGCCAATGTCCACCATGTGGGCAATGAATAATGCCACTGTATGTACACTAATTGGCATGGAGCACTGCATATGCAACGTTGTGTGTATGAATTGTTGTAGCAAACTGAATGCTCTACGATATAACTGTTTAGACTTATCAGTTAGTGCTGCATCAATGAGTCGAAGGACTGTCTCGTTTAAATGCGCAATAACTGCTGTGGAACTGTGGTTGGAATTCTGTCCATCTGTGGGGCTGCTTGGTGAAAGTATGCCACCTGTAAACGAGACAGGTAATCAGCCAGTACATTTAGTTTTCCTGGTATATGTTTGGCTCTAAAATGAATATTGAATCTCAAGGCTGCTAATACCAATCTCCTGACAAGACCCATCATTATGGTACTGGGCGATGTTTGTTTATTTATTATAGCTACCACTGTATTATTATCAGAAAAGAACAAAACTGATTTATTACCCAGTTGCTGTCCCCAGTGCTCCAAAGATAGAACAATTGGAAATAATTCCTTGATGTTAATATGGTGTTACAACATATGTTTATCCCACTGACCATATAACCATATAACCATATAACCATATAGCCATACCCCACATTACTAGCGTCTGTATACATTTGTAGTTGTTCTGACGACTCCCAACTATTTGGCAAAAACATAGTAGTCCCATTGAAATGTTCAATGAACATTGTCCACACCTTCAGATCTAATTTCGCCTCTTTGGATAGCCGAATATGGTGACCTGGATTGTAAATCTTACAAGTTAGATTAATCAATCGCCGCAGAAATGTTCTGCCAGGTACTATCACTCTGCATGCGATATTCTGGTATTCTAAACAAGAAAATGTATTTAATATGTACTTTTAGTTGCTTAAAAGACTTAGTTGGAAACGGCATACAATGGCTGCAGACTTTGGATTTTGTTTTATTAAGTGTCTTACTGGGTTTGTACTATTTGATCAGAGTATATACAGGAGATAAGAACTCGTCTGGGACTGATTTTGTTTTATTAATTGTTATACTGGGTTTTTACTTTGAACGTGAACCCTGCTGTAATTGATTTCGTTTTATTAATTATTGTGTTTTTACTTTGAACAGAGGTTGAGTATTTCATCAAAGTGTGCACGGGAGATGTGAACTGGGCTGGGACTGATGCCAATGTGTACTTGACACTACACGGAGAGAAAGGAGATTCTGGAGAGAGACAGCTCGACAAATCAGGCCACATGAACAAGTTTGAGAAAAATCAGGTTTATGAGATATTATTTATGGGGGCAGGATGTAGTTCATTGGTAGAGCTCTCCACCTGCGATGGGATTGGTTGTAGGGTTGATTGCCCTTAATGAATTTGGGGTTTTCCTATCTTAACTAGTGCCCCATTGTTGGTATTTCAAGCACTATGGTACATACTGTCCTGCTTATGGGAAGTGAATATTAAAAAAAATATTGATTCTTTCTCTCTCTCTCTCTCTCTCTCTCTCTCTCTCTCTCTCTCTCTCTCTCTCTCTCTCTCTCTCTCTCTCTCTCTCTCTCTCTCTCTCTCTGTTTTTGGTCTCTGTCTCTCTGTCTCTGTCTCTTTCTGTGTCTGTCTGTCTGTGTCTGTCTCTGTCTGTCTGTCTCTCTCTCTCTCTCTCTCTCTCTCTCTCTCTCTCTCTCTCTCTCTCTCTCTCTCTCTCTCTCTCTCTCTCTATTTCTTTTTAATAACTGTCTCTCTGTGTGTCTCTCTGCCTCAGTCTCTGTCGTTCTCGTTCTCTGTCTCTCTCTGTCTCTCTCTCTCTCCCCCCACACATGTAACTAAGACACCAAATAGCTATTGTTAACCCAATATTACTTTACATTGATTCAGTACATATCGAATGATGAATCAATTACTACTGTTATTTTTTAGGAAGATTGTTTCACCATTAAAGCAGTTGATCTTGGCACATTAACAAAGCTAAGAATTCGTCATGACAACAAACTTGGAGGTGCTGACTGGTTCCTGGACAGAGTGGAAGTTGAAGATAAGAAACGCAAGAAAAAGTAACTAGACTTCATTATTATATTGTACTTTAGTTAAAACACTTAGTTCAAAAAATAAATTGAATACAGGCATGTCTTCCATGTAATAATGATTAAAAACTGCTGTAATAATGAAATAATGTTTAAAACTAGGATCTGTCAATTTATCAGAGAGGGGGGAAAAAACCCACATTCCAGATTATTGTGGAATTCTGGATTTTATCATTATTCCAAAAAGTATCAACCTCAAAGAACTCACTATTACTTTTTGAGAACTAACCGTAACCCCCTAAGTTTTAAGACCCTGTCAGGTTTTTTTTGTCTATGGTAATACTATTTTTATCTCTGCTTTAATATCTCTTTTTTCTTCTTTTTTTCAAGTTACTTCTTCCCATGTCAGCGATGGTTGTCAACCAGCAAGGATGACTGTCAAATTGCACGAGACCTTGTCCCTGCCGATCCACTGCTAAAGAAGAAGCTAAGCAGGAAAGATTCCACAGCAGTTTGGGATGAAATTGCATTGGAAATGAAAGGTATAATATGCCTTGGTAATGGGGTAATAAATATTTTAGTTTCTAACAAGAGAGTTTGAATTAAAATTCATTAGCAAGACAGCCAGTAGGGAACATGTGTTGATTTAGCAGTACTCTCAGAATGCTTGTTTTAAAAACAAAAATTTATAACATTTGAAAAATTGGTTATGAAATGCAGGCCTCTAATTTTCACAAAAACGACTGTTCCTGGTAACATGTCAGCAAAATCATGGAACCAAAGTCTGTGACTCTTTAACATGAACCATTAGAAATAATTACCAGTTTCTGATGGGTTTCAATGGTCACAGGGCACGAAACTGAAAATGTGTAAAATTAGAATTTTGCAGACCTGGCACTTCTGTAATTTACTGATCAAAGATAACTGAAGTTTATGGCAGCATAAAATAAATTTACCTGAAATAGAATTGATTATAACTGTTATCTCGTCTTGTGTTTGTTTCAGCTGCACTGACAACTTACCATGTCAAGGTTACTACAGGCAAGGCCTGGGGAGCATCTACTGATGCTAATGTTTATGTTGATCTGTATGGTGAAACCAACAATACCGGTAAGTTAGAATCTTAGAATAGACACAATTACAATATCAGATTTTTACACTTTGTTCTTATGCTTCAGGGTTTGGGGCTTTTCATCCATTTACATAGAATTGTTAACATTTAACTTCTAACAACATCCCTTTCTATATTAATCCTATATATTAATTTGGTATAGTCCATCCCATCATCCCACAAAACTGGGGTTTTTTTTGTAAATAATTTCAGTTTGGTTTAATGTAAGAAGAAAACTAAAAGTGTTTTGGAAATAACAAAAACAAATTAGTATTTTTGTGTGCAATTTAGAAATAATCAGTTCAGAAATAAATAACTTGTAGTAAATTCCATAGTATAAAAAAATGTTCCCTGTGGGAATGAATACAGAGTTTATCAAATTTTTTAATTCTAATTTTAATTTATGTGAAGGTAAACAGTAACCATTTGGCTTTACTTTGAGTATAAATTCCACAAATGTTTCTTCTTTTAAATTGCTGAAGACGTCCAAAGAATACTCATTCACTTGATGATGTGAATGGATGGACTAGTGGTTTAGTGTAGCCATCTAGCAAACACTAGTCCCCAGAAAAAATCTCAGTCAACATTTGTGTAAAAATAAAATGGCGTGCGAGTGGAAATGTTTCCAATAAAAATATTATTTCCTATAAATCAGACCACTTGTGACTCACTTTTTTTGCAGTCTTAGTTTTTGTTTATTTGTTTTTTTACCATGTTTTTAGATGATAATAAATGTTTTAATGAGCATAGGACACCTAGACTACTGTTTTGGCATATTACTTTGAAATACCTGTACTTTAGTGAAAAACAAACTTACAAAATAAAAAATAGAAGCAGTTTTTGTTTATCCCGAACAGCCTTATTTATCTGTGGATTTCAATATTATTATCACTTTAATAATGGTTAACTTGTGATAATTTATAATTTGTATATTTCATTCTCTACAGGTAAGATTTCTTTGAAATCATCCAAGACTAACAAAAACAAGTTTGAAAAAGGAAAAACAGATGAATTTGATATTGAAGTTGCTCAGATTGGAGATTTGAAGAAAATTAAGTAAGTTTGTTTATTAATATTTTACACTGATATCTCGGCTATATGAGACTAACTATCACATCAGTAGAATTAACTGTTGTTGATAGTTATGTATACCATACATCACTGTGTATTAGCTGACTTTTCAAGCCTCTAAATACCATCATGAGAAGATGGGTTGGCCAATACATGGAGTCGACCAAAAATGTCTTAGTAAAACGCAATAAAATATTGGTGCGTACGGAATTATGATATTAACAAAATCTCATTGGTCATTCTAGGCTTCAAAACCTTACTGTTGTGTTATTGAACCAGTATTTTTAACATCCTCAATTACTAGTGTCCATTTCTTTGTTTGATAACACAATAAAAGTTGTATATTTTATTTGAAAAACGAAATGAATTTTATTTAATTTTTATATTTTCGACAATTTCCAGCCAAAGCCACTGAAAAGTAGTACCAGTATTTGGCACCAAATATGTCACATGATCAGAACAATCATTAAATATATTTATGACCGCTGATACTTTGTCCTCAATTGCAGATTTAATTGGTCACAACTAATGATTTTTACTTACCGCAGGGCTTCTAGTTTACGGTAGCCCCATTCCCATGGCTAGTGATATTCAATGTTGGGCTAGTAAATAACTATTATTGCCATGCTCGACGGCTAGTGAATTATTTTTGGTCAAATGTTGCAGTTAAGTCTATTTTGTAAATATGAATATCCTGCCCCCACCCTATCTCCCAGTGTTAGTGTTTTTGAGTTCTATCACCCTCTTTAGGTGTTATATCCGATTATTACTATTATTTAGTAAAATTATATTAACTTAAAGTAGGGCTAGTGAATTTTTAATTGTGGCTAGTACATTTTTAAAAATCACTGATCCCATGGCTAGTGGATTTTATAAAAATTCTAGAAGCCCTGCTTACTGTTGTTGTTTATTCTGCAATTCCAAATAAATTATTAGAAACTACGTTTTATTTGAAATATCACCACTGCCACTACATAAAAGTTAAGTCAGCTTATACATCATACCAACCTTTTTGTTCCAAATATTGAGGGGAAAACTAAAAGGTTGGCTTCTATTGGTAAAATGAGGGGTGGGACGTAGCCCAGTGGTACAGCGATCGCTCGCTGTGTGGTCGGACTGGGATCGATCCCCGTCGGTGGGCCCATTGGGCTATTTCTTGTTCCAGCCAGTGCACCATGACTGGTATATCAAAGGCTGTGGTATGTACTACCCTGTCTGTGGGATGGTGCATATAAAAGGTCCCTTGCTGCTAAACGAAAAGAGTAGCCCATGAATTGGCGACAGTGGGTTTCCTTTCTCATTATCAGTATGGTCCTTAACCATATGTTTGACGCCATATAACCATAAATAAAATTTGTTGAGTGTGGCATTAAATAAAACATTTCTTTCTTTGTAATGGAAAAATGTAGCCGGTTTTCTCTAAGACCATGAGTAAAATAATTACCAAATGTTTGACATTCAATAGCTGATGATTAATAAGTCAATGTTATCTTTGTAGTATTACCAAATGTTCGACATTCAATAGCTGATGATTAATAAGTCAATGTTATCTTTGTAGTATTACCAAATGTTTGACATTCAATAGCTGATGATTAATAAGTCAATGTTATCTTTGTAGTATTATCCTATAACACATAAAATATAACGTAGGTGGGACATAGCCCATTGATCTAACGTCGAAATAACCAAAAGCCATAGTTTAAAGTGTGCTACAGTGTCATTAAACAAATATTCCTTTCCTTAAATATTTAAAGGGACAGACACTAGTTTTTAAAACTGCCGACATATTTTTCACTATTGGAGCCATTTTTAATAATTTAAGTTAGAAATACTTGCATTTTATTAGGAGAGATTCGGGTAATTACGAACACTCTGGCTTCCGTTGTATTTGCCACATGGAAACAGAACACTACACGATAACGCCTACCTAAAATTTAAATTAACTTGATTGGCTGTTTTTCCTGTCACTATATATCACAATCAGCCATTGGGTAGATTCTATTTTGTTACCGTAAATTATAATAAAATATGAATGGTAAGAAGAGCCAAAATGTGGACATGGTCAATGGATATAATTTTCTTTTAATCCACAGCATTTTAAACATTTATTTTGTTACAAAATATAAATAATTAAACTAGTAAATCTCTAACATTATCTTTTATCATCTTCTGAAGAAATAAATCAAGTAAAACAGTAATTATATTCTATTAGGTTAAAGTTATTTTCCGAACCCAAGTTTTTGTCTCTTGTGCCATTCAAACCGCAATGATCCAAATGTTGCTATTTTAAACACAATTGAAATGAAATAAAAATGGGTTTATTATTATATAAAACAAATATTTATTTAGAATAGATCATCCCTGCAGTTACCTTATTATGTTGTCCGCAATTAAACTACTGTGGTTTATTTAGTAGTTCAACTGCGGACAAGTTTATTTTGTTAATTTTATCAAACAGTTATTATTGTTAATATGATTGTTTTTGGTTTTTTAAAATTAAGTATATGTATCATATTATAAAAGATTCTTAAAATACACAAATGTATTCTCTCATTCTGAAACTCGAAATTTGGTAGACATATCCAGTGAAAACATTTGAAGAAATAAATTATATCACGTGACCGATGCCATTGTGCATGTGTCGTGAGATACTATTTTTGTGAATGTGTTTTGTTTTTGTTTTTAAAGTGACACCGGGATAAAAATAGAAACATGGATTTGTAGTCTCATTATCAATTTGCAGACAATAAACTGAAATGTTTAATGTACGAAAATGGAATGTAGAGGCAGTATGGTTGAGATTGTCCGCATTTTGCCGATGTCCGCAATTAGCCGAATCTCCCTTATTTAGAATATTCATTTCCGTACACCTGAATTGATTCTGGTCATCCAGGCTTTTGTAATGCCCCCAAATACATTTTCCATAATTTGAAAAACACAAGCTCTAGTTGATTTTAGACAGTATTTCCCCATTCAAACATCACAGACTACCTTCTCTCTGTTATAGTCTTATCTCAATGTGTATGCAGGTTTGTAGATTAACTAATAAACTTGGTGTTCATTGTCACGGGCTCAAACTTGGGTCTGCGACTTTAAATGGCTACTGTAGTATTTGCGGATTCAACATTACTAATAGTGTTCGAATATTTTTATTGAAGGACAGCAAAGCACTAAATACCACTGACACTGTTTACGTTGAAAAAAACATTTACGTTACATTGCACTACATAATTACCCTCTCATTCATAGTATTTAATTTTATATTTTTATTTTCATTGGTTAAATCTCAGCAGTCAGAGGAACTGACTGATGGCAAGATCACTGCTTATGAATGGTCGAGTGACTTGTTTTTGACTACATTTTAGTTTAACCCAAGCATTTTGTTTGTCTTTCTACAGGATTGAGCCCAGTGGTACAGCACTGACTCGATGCGCTGTCGGTGTGGAATCGATCCCCATTGGGCTATTTCTTGTCCCAGCCAGTGCACCATGACTGGTATATCAACGGTCGTACTATGTATGTACTACCCTGTCTGTGGGATGGTGCATATAAAAGTTCCCTTGCTGCTAATCGAAAAGAGTAGCCCGTGAAGTGGCTACACCGGGTTTCCTCTCTCAATATCTGTGTGTTCCTTAACCATATGTCTAATGCCATATAACTGTAAATAAAATGTGTTGAGTGCGTCGTTAAATAAAACATTTCTTTCGTTCTTTCTACAGGATTGGTCATGACAATGCCGGTGGTGGAGCTGCTTGGCTGTTGGACAACGTTGTCATTGATGCTCCGTCTCTCGGCAAGACGTGGAAGTTCCCTTGTGGACGCTGGCTCGGTCTCAAAGAGGATGATGGCTTGTTGGAGAGGGAACTTTACCCACAGGAGCTGGCCACAGAAGACTATAACCCATGTATGCTTTTATAGTCCCTTCAACGATCATGAAATGCAAAATGTAGCAATTTTTATAACTCCTAGCCCCATATGATTTGTAACACGGCTTGGAAAGGGAACTTTACCCACAGGAGCTGGCCACAGAAGACCCATGTATGTTGTGTTATTCCCTACAGCTACACAGTTCAACAATTATGAAATGCAAAATGTAGCCATTTTTATAGCTCTTAGCCCCATATATATTATAACACGGCTTGAAGAAGAAACTTTACCCACAGGAGCTGGCCATGTATGTTTTTTATAGTCCCTGCAACTAGATAGGTGTTTTTTTTCATAGCCTCTAACCCCATATATTTTGTAACATAGCTTGTTGGAGAAGGGACTTTACCCACAGGAACTGGCTACTGAAGATTATAAACATGTATGTTTTTATAGTCCCTGCAATTACATAGTTCAACAATCATGAAATGCAAACCCTATCAGTTTTTATATCCTCAAACCGCATTATTTGTGTAACATGGCTTGCTGGATTATAGTCCATGTATGTTTTTATATTCCCTGCATTGCAACTGCTTATTTTTTGTAGCCCCTAGCCCCATGTGTTTTGAAACACAGCTTGTTGAAGAGGGAACTTTACCAACAGAAGCTGGCCACTGAAGATTATTCTTTCAACTTATTTCCCTGCTTATATCCAATTAAGGTTCAAGCACACTGTCCTGGGCACACACCTCAGCTGTTTGTTGTTAGTGAAAGAAACATCGGTGTAGTGGTCTTACACCTACCCATTAAGTCGTTAAAACTTATTCTGGGTGGGAGCTGGTACCGTGCTGTGAACCTAGTACCTACCAGTCTTATGTCTGAAGGCTTAACCACGACACCACTGATGCCTTCTCTCCATGATGTTTTGAAAAATTAAGTTAAATGCCTTCTCTAAAATTATGTAACACTCTTTACTTATCAATATCACCATCTTTTGACTATCACATACGGTAATTTGACCAACATTATTGGGTTTTGCTTATATTTCTGATTTTGTTCCATAGGTGTTGGTAAATTCTTAATAAAATGTCTGTAAAATATCTATAGAAAAAGTGGCCATGATGGCCTTTGTTTAGTTTCTGAATTTAAAAAAATCCAACAAGCTGTGGTTTAAAATGTGCTGATGTGTTATTAAACAAATATTCCTTTTCATTCCTGCAGGTATTCCATATGAAATAACAACGTACACGAGTGATGTGCAGGGTGCTGGGACCGATGCTGATGTCTTTGTCATCCTCTACGGCAAGGACAAATGTACAGAGCCTAAGTCTTTGTGTCCAAATAAAAAAGAAAGGAAGGATCGATTTGAGCGCAAATGTGTTGACAAGTTTGTTGTTGAGGTGAGTTCACTGATTGTGACATGTGACTGAATAAAAAAGAAAGGAAGGATCGATTTGAGTGCAAATGTGTTGACAAGTTTGTTGTTGAGGTGAGTTCACTGATTGTGACATGTGACTGAATAAAAAAGAAAGGAAGGATCGATTTGAGTGCAAATGTGTTGACAAGTTTGTTGTTGAGGTGAGTTCACTGATTGTGACATGTGACTGAATAAAAAAGAAAGGAAGGATCGATTTGAGTGCAAATGTGTTGACAAGTTTGTTGTTGAGGTGAGTTCACTGATTGTGACATGTGACTGAATAAAAAAGAAAGGAAGGATCGATTTGAGTGCAAATGTGTTGACAAGTTTGTTGTTGAGGTGAGTTCACTGATTGTGACATGTGACTGAATAAAAAAGAAAGGAAGGATCGATTTGAGTGCAAATGTGTTGACAAGTTTGTTGTTGAGGTGAGTTCACTGATTGTGACATGTGACCAAATACAAAAGAAAGGAAGGATCGATTTGAGTGCAAATGTGTTGACAAGTTTGTTGTTGAGGTGAGTTCACTGATTGTGACATATTGCTGTTTGGTAGTGATCACTAGGAGCTCGTGTGCAGGTTGGAGGTCACAACATCACCATCATGTTCAACTGAAATCTGCAGGACTCTAGTAATGATATAGATGTTACAACATAAATAGTTGTTAGATACTATTTATCTTATGAGTTGTCTTAAAACTTATCTAACAAGTGAAAGCAAGTTGTGTACAAGTCGTAAGATAACTGGTATCTAAAGGATATGAATGTAGTATTCTATTTGTTACATATCCTCAAAAACCAGGATTAAAATAAATTTTCCAACTAAATATTTTTTCATGGCACTTACAGTTAATAGGTGCAGTACAAAACAATCAGTATAAAGTTAGCTTAATAATACGTCACACTAATCTTCCAAAACTATACGTAGATCCTCTTTGGCTTAATCCTACGGGGCATTCCAAATTCCATAGCACTATACCACCCTCTGTCTGTTACCGGCCCCGGTCGGACTGCTGGTGCTCCTTCGCACCTGCCAGTGCAGGCGGTCCCTTCTCCAACCTACTCCACCGCTTTCTTGTCCTGGACGAAGGAGCCCGGCACCTGTGCCCAGGACAAGCATGCGCTACAACAGCTTGCTCTGAATGTGCATGTTAAACACACTGACGTCACAAAGCAACAAAGTTATTTCATTGGATAATGGCGACCAGGTCATCCCACAGTAGAGCCAATCCAGGCCTCTACATTGAAACCATTTGTTTTTCATTTGGCGACTGAAATATTCCGTACTACATGTATCTATTTAAAAAATATCAGTAGTTGCCATCTGGCTCCTAGATTGAAAAGTTAACATAGAGGGCTGCAATCATATCTCTTTGAATCAATAATACACAAGTATGTGATAACATAAATAACATGATGTTCCCTCACCAATGGAGTAGGATTTAGCTCAGTCAGTTTAGTGCTCGCTTGAGGTGCTTGCGTCACAGGATCGAACCACCTCGGTGGATCCATTCAACTAATTAGTTTTTTTCTTGTTCCAACCAATACACCACAACTAGTCAAAGGTATGAGTTTTCCTGTTTGTGAGAAAGTGCATATAAAATATCCCTTTCTTCTAATGGAAAAATGTAGCAGGTTTCCTCTGATGACTATGAGTTAGAATTACCAAATGTTTGACATCCAGTAACCGATGATTAATCAATCAGTGTGCTCCAGTGGTGTCATTAAACAAAAGAAACTCACCGATGGGTGTGTAAGAAAACATAATACAAGGCAAATAAACTTATGTTATTTTTTGGTTATCTTAAATTTCATTTATATGGCTTATTAAACCCAAGCCAATGTAATAGGAATAATTTATCATGGAATGTTTTGGGGGTTTTGATGTTGTTAACATAAATGAAATTTATTAGGTTTATAAGAGGAATTTAGGAGTGGTTTGACAACATAGTCGTTATATGTTCACAAGTTATTCACATTAGGTGTATATTACGAAATCAAAACCCACAGATGACCGTAGTAACAGGTGGCTGAAGTATTTTACTTTTCAATGAACATATAAACCGTAGGTGTAAATGGAACACAGTTTGCTCAGTGTTTTCATATTTTTCTGTTGTAGATGGAAGATGTTGGTGACACAATAGAGAAGCTGAGGATCGGCCATGATGGATCAGGTTTCGGTGCTGGGTGGCATCTCAGTAAGGTGGAAGTTCGTAAACTGCACGAATCTGGCAAGGTAGGGTGCAGTTATTACATTCTTTTTCTTGATATTTATAGTCTAATATCTGGGTAACTTAAAGATATAGCATTAACAATCTTAACATTTCATTTGCTTTTCTTAATACTCTAATATTATATATATTGGCTTTTTACAATTACAATTAGATTTTTTTTTAATTTAATTTTTTTTGTTTTAAATATATATTTAATATCCTAAACTCATTAATGGAAAAGAATGTTCAAGATGAACTTGTAACCTTTTTTTTATCTAAATGTTTTTGTACATTGTAAAAATAATATTTTTTAAACGAAGGGTGGATTCACAACATAAAAGAAAATAAATCTTTTTAAATATGTACAATTCTTACACTAATTAACTGAAGTCAATTTGACACAAGTATTTAGTACTATTACGGTAAATGATTGTATATTATCATAAAAGAATAGATGCTATTGTTACCATTCTACCTGAAATACCTTTTGTTTTTATAGCTTTTTATTAGACATTAATTCCAGCTACAGTTGTACTTAGTTCTAACAAACTGGTGTTAATATTTTTTCCTCCTTCCTGTCAAGTTGGGTTTTTATTGGGTTTCTTTTTGCTATTAGAGATTACATACTGTAAATTTTAATATATTAATACCATTTTTTAATGTTCCAATTTTCATGTAGTATTGGTATTGATATATAGTAAAATATATTGTGAACTGTACAGTGCAAACTAGATGTCAACAGTTTTAATTTTGAGGAGTGTGTGTCACAACTTAGTTTGATACTCAGATAAGTACATCACGTGCAAATAATTTAAACAAAATAGTTATAAATTGGCCACTAAGTAAACATAATTAAATTTAAACTGTTACAATGTTTAGTTATATGTTTTTGATAACTTAGTTAAAATAATTTAGTACATATTGTGTTAAATATTTGATATCTGATTACTGGGACAGTCAAATTAACATGATTTTTATGATTTTGACACCACAATTGTTTTTTTCATCTATTGTTATAATTGTTTTTCCATTTTTTTTTTTTTTCAATTATTCTGATACTCTGCACTGTAATGGCTCTTTATTACCTTAATATGCCAAATACTTTGTTTTTATTAACAATTTAATTTTTCTTGATTTTCTATCTTTTGTTTTCCTTCAACACGTTTTTCTTATGTGCAACTCTAACTCTTTTGGATCTGTTTCTTCCCATCTGATCTTCTACTACTGTATATGCTGGACTCTTTCCATCTCTACAGCCAGTACAAGTGAGTATACATACAGAAGAGATGAATGTAGACATGTTTACTAGAGTCACAATAAAATTATATGTACAGACATATTCGGACATAACTATGTTAACTATAGTCAGGATACCATTAGTATTCTTCTATATCAACTATTAGTATCCACATAGTGCAAGACATTCAGAGAAATATAACGAGTATGGCCCACATGTGTCATAATGATTTCACGTGCACAACGAATGATGTAAGTTTGTGAAGCGACGTCATAACTTAATGCGGTTTCCCCAGTATAAACACTTATCAGAATGACGTCATTTCGGAAAAATATGTTGTTTCGTCGTCTCTTTTTAGTTACGTTTGAAATGTTTTGGCATGATCGTAGCTTGTTAATCACGAACATAATATTTTGGATGATGTGGATAATAAAGAAATTGGTACACTCATATGTGAGTCATACTGATTTTATGAAACTCAGGATTCATATATTACCCTTGCTCTCGCTCGGGGTAATGCAATAATTCTGACATTTGTTTCGTAAAATCAGTATGACACACAAGCTTGTATAATAATCTATCTATACTAGAAATTTACCTGCATTAAGTAGTCATGTCTTAAAAGACTTCTTTCTATTCTCCTACTAAGCAGCCTGCATTAAACAGACAATGTTTTAAACCTCTTTTGAGGAGCTGCTTAATATAGGTCAAACTTTGTATGTATGTGTGTGTGTGTAATGTATGTATGTATGTATGTATGTATGTATTGATGTATGAAATCCCCCGCAAATTGCAAGACTAACCATGATGCGCTCTTGAGCTATTGAGGCATCCATAAAAAGGATGCTCTTTAACTCAACCACATGCATCTATGTGGTCGATCCCGCTTACGTGCATGAAACAGTGGGCAAACCTGGCACTGGCTAGTATGTATTGATGTATGAATATCTATATGTATGTATGTATGTAATGTATGTAATGTATGTAATGTATGTATGTATGTAATGCATGTTGTGTCAATGTTTGTAATCCCAACATTATTTTGCAGTTTAAACAAAACACAATGTAACAATAATATGCTTTTAATGGAACATTGTCAACTGAAATGCTATGAATATGTAGTGTTTATTTAAATATTTATGCACAAATAACATTCACTGTAATTAAAACATCTTGGTCCTTCTTATACAAGATTTTCAGTTTGTATTTCTGGTAAAAGAAAAAGAAATTAATGTGAGCCTTTTATACTTTATAATGCGTGCTGTTATTTTTGCACAACAGTGATCTTGCCGTATTTCATGATAATTTTATGTCATTCTTTATATTCTGTTTACAAGTAGCCCACATCCTCTTGCAATGGTAGAATTTTATAAATTATGGATTTCCTTTTATTTGGTCATAATAAAAAATTAGCTTTTTTATTAAGGCTAAAGTGAGTGTATACTTACATTAGTAAAAAATAATTATATTCAGCTGACAGAATTAATTGTGTTAAATTTAATATTTCTAGGGTTCCATCACATACGTGTTTGCCTGTGACAGATGGTTGGCAAAGGGAGAGGATGACGACGCTATTGTCCGAGAGTTGTTACCTCAGAAAGCAACGAAAGAAATCATTAAGAAGGATGGTGAGGTGAAGAAACTGAACGTGAAGATCACAGACAAACTGGAAGGTAATAAAACCAGGTGTCATTGTCAGGTGTGATAGTTACTAAAGACACCGTCACACGACAGTTCACAAATCTAATGGCCCAACAAAATATTTTCTGATACAGTGAAACTTGTGTAAACCGGACTTTGAACAAACTGGAATCAAGATCAGCTAAGTTTTATAGTCCCGAATTTTCTAAATTGTAAAATCTGACCATCTAAAAACCAGATCCTGTCTAAATTGGATAAATATTCGGTTGCCAACATTTAATTTTTTCAAAAAGTTTGTTATTAACTAGCTATGCATAGTCATCATATTTCACTTGTCAATATTTTAATATGTAATTGAATTATGTCTATATAGCCATAAATAATAAGGGAAAAAACCTTTCATTTTATGGTGGTGCATAAGCAAATGTACACAAAGTAGGTATTTCAAGTCGTATAGCCATGTGACTCATCCTGCTAGTGAAGTTCAAAATTGGAGAAAGTGGAGATGACCACATAAATTGTTCATTTTATATATATTTATGTGAGGTTACATGCACATGCAAAATGAATTAACTCCATTTATATGGTTGATATAATTGTTCAAAATGTAAAATTTAGTTTTTCGTGATTTAGCATCTTGTGGAAGCAATGAGTTTTGCGAAAACACTCTTCAGTTGATGACAACTAGCAAAACTGACCAGCTATTCAAGTAAAACAAATAGCTATTGACCCTCACATCACGAAAAAACAATTGTATATTTCTATGCCAGGAGACCGGCCTCGGTGGCGTCGTGGCAGGCCATCGGTCTACAGGCTGGTAGGTACTGGGTTCGGATCCCAGTCGAGGCATGGAATTTTTAATCCAGATACCGACTCCAAACCCTGATTGAGTGCTCCGCAAGGCTCAATGTGTAGGTGTAAACCACTTGCACCGACCAGTGATCCATAACTGGTTCAACAAAGGCCATGGTTTGTGCTATCCTGCCTGTGGGAAGCGCAAATAAAGGATCCCTTGCTGCCTGTCATAAAAGAGTAGCCTATGTGGCGACAGCGGGTTTCCTCTAAAAAAAATCTGTGTGGTCCTTAACCATATGTCTGACGCCATATAACCGTAAATAAAATGTGTTGAGTGCGTCGTTAAATAAAACACTTCTTTCTTTCTATGCCAGGCTTTTCTGTGGTATTTTGGCATGATAAAAATATTTAATACATTAGCTTACGGTCAGATTAAGTATTCATGAACAAAGTTAAAGTTTGTTTGTTTAATGACACAACTAGAGCACATTGATTTAATGCTCATCGGCTATTGAATGTCAAACATTTGGTAAATTTGACATTTTAGTCTTGAGAGGAAGCACACTACATTTTTCCATTAGTAGTAAGGGATCTTTTATATGTAACATCCCACACACAGGATAGCACATACCATAGGCTTTGATATTCCAGTCATAGTGCACTGGCTGGAATGAGAAATAGCCGAATGGGCCCACCGATGGCAAGCTCACCAAGCTCATGCTTTACCACGGGGCTACATCCCGCCCCTACTATTCATGAACAAAGAAAGAACTGTTTTATTTAACGACGCACTCAACACATTTTATTTACGGTTATATGGCGTCAGACATATGGTTAAGGACCACACAGATTTTGAGAGGAAACCTGCTGTCGCCACTTAATGGGCTACTCTTTCCGATTAGCAGCAAGGGATTTTTTATTTGCTCTCACTCAGGGTTTGGAGTTGGTATCTGGATTAAAAATCCCATGCCTCGACTGAGATCCAAACCCAGTACCTACCAGCCTGTTGACCAATGGCCTAACCACGACGCCACCGAGGCCGGTCTATTCATGAACAATGAAAACAATCCAAGTTTTCTACATACACACCAACTAAGCAAGACTGTTAATTTTGTGTGTGCCATACCTATAAACTAGGGGTGCAACGATACGATCAAAACCGTATTGCGATATATTGCGATACGACAAACCGTATTGCAGTATGTATTGCGATATATATCTGATATTTATGGATTTGTTTAATGAAGGCAGAAGCGAAACAAATCTAATTGTCTAAATTTAACATAATGAAATAAATAATAAATGAAAGGAATAAAATGTATGAATTTTAATTACCATATATATATATATAACGTACGAGTATTCAGTACTGTGTCCAGAAAGTTAATAACAGATAACGCCGTTGGGACGTTTAACAGCTTGAGATAACACCAGGGAACATTTTTGTACTTTACTAGGACCTACCTTTAATTACCAGTAGGTTTCTCCCACATTAGTCCAGACAAAAATCGTGAAAACCCCCCCAAACCAACATTACAATGACAAATATTCCACATACTAGACGGTCACCTATATCGAGGGGCGGGACGTAGCCCAGTGGTAAAGCGTTCGCTTGATACGCGGTCAGTCTAGGATCGATCCCCGTCGGTGGACCCATTGATCTATTTCTCGTTCCAGCCAGTGCTCCATAACTGGTGTAACAAAGGCCGTGGTATGTACTACCCTGTCTGTGGGATGGTGCATATAAAAGACTCCTTGCGGCTAATCGAAAAGAGTAGCCCATGAAGTGGCGACAGCGGTTTTCCTCTCTCAACATCTGTGTGGTCCTTAACCATGTCCGATGCCATATAACCATAAATACAATGTGTTGAGTGCGTCGTTAAATAAAACATTTCCTTCCTTCCTATATATCACCGGCTTCGGTGGCGTCGTGGTTAGGCCACGATTGGAAGCCAGTTTGGAAAATTATACATTATTGTGATAAGATTTCGGAATTTGTTGACTTAGATTTTAAGACAGCACATAACATTATATTCACATATTCCAAATTATTTAAATACGGTAAAGTAGCATCTAGCCAATGTCCTGTTTGTTTTAAACAAGAAGAAGATATGTGTCATTTATTGTTGTATTGTGATGAACTTTATGATTTAATTTCTATTTTTCATGAAATATGTATTTATATGTTTAAGGATAATGGTTTTTCTTTAGAATTGTTAAAAAAAATTATTGCTTTTTGGGTGTTACTTCAAAATACAAAATTGCTCAAATGAATTCATCAATGCTTTGCTCTCAATATATAGAATATCAGTTTTCAAGAGACGTTTAATAGCGGAATCAAGGGGTGTAAATATTAATATTGTTAAGTTTTTTAAGCATTATCTGCATCAGTACTTCTTACTACTTTTAAATCAATATCGCTTTAAAAATAGATTTTCTGCATTTATTAATAAATATATTAAAAATAATATTTTTCTTGATCTAAATAATGATGAATTAGTTTTTAAATACCCACTTGAAAACTGATATTTATATTTAGTATTTTTCTTTAAAATGTCATATTATCTTATAAGATCAATATCCCTCAATTTTCTTTTAATGTTTGCGTGTGTTTGTGTGAATGTGTGTGAGTTCGTGATAAATGTGTGAGTGGCTCTATGCGATAGTATGTGCGTGGATATGTGTGAATCTTTTTATTATTTTTATTTGTAAATTTTATGTATATGTGCAATATTGAGTTTCACAAATAAAAAGATAAAAAAAGGCCATCGGTCTACAGGCTGGTAAGTACTGGGTTCAGATCCTAGTCGAGGCATGGGATTTTTAATCCAGATACCGACACCATACCCTGAGTGAGTGCTTCGCAAGGCTCAATGGGTGTAAACCACTTGCACCGACCAGTGTTCCATAACTGGTTCAACAAAGGCCATGGTTTGTGCTATCCTGCCTGTGGGAAGCGCAAATAAAAGATTCCTTGCTGCCTGTCGTAAAAGAGTAGCCTATGTGGCGACAGCGGATTTCCTCTAAAAACAGTGACCATATGTTTGATGTCCAATAGCCGATGATAAGATAAAAAAAATCAATGTGTTCTAGTGGCGTCGTTAAATAAAACAAACTTTACTTTACTTTTCCTTCCTAAATTATATCTCCCAGGCTAAAAGGCATGTACTTTTTTGCCTACTGCCAGTTCGTGTCATCGCTAAGTTTAAAGTCGCCGCGTAAACAGACGAGTGCTATGCATGGTTATTTGCACACTTTCTGTTTGTTTGTCAAATAAGATACAAGAAAACAATAACGTGTAAATAACGCGATACACAAAAATGTACCGCGGTTCGTATCGAGCTGATGAAACATTGTGATATACCGGTATACCGGTTTATCGTTGCAGCACTACTATAAACTGAATGTAATTTCTGTTAACGGTTATCCAAATACAACTTTTATGATATGTTTATTTTCAGTGAAGAAATACACTGTGCATGTGATCACAGGGAGTGTTGATGGGGCCGGCACAGATGCTAATGTTTTCATCACAATATTTGGAAACAAGGGAGATAGTGGAGAGAGACCGCTGTCTAAATCGGAATTACACAGAGACAAGTTTGAGAAAGGCAATGTAAGTATAAAAATACATCTACACAAATGTGTTCAAACTGAATCTTAAAGTTAGCTTTTATGTGTTTTAACATTTGGGTTATAGTTTTGAAATCTTCGAGCAAGTGATTATGAACATACAGCAAAATGGAAAATGTTAATTTTAAACTACAACTATTTGTTGATGTTCAACATAATATATTTATTTTAACTCTTAGCCGACAGTGAAAGAGGAAACCTACTGATACACTTTCCCATAGAAGGTGAGGGAAATAATAATTAAATTCATCTGAAATATTAGATGAATGTACTTGCGTGATAATAAATGCTGTTTTATGTTTTGGTTTCTTGTTTTCTTTTCAGACTGATATTTTTAAAGTTGAAGCTGTTGACTTGGGAGAGATATACAAAATAAAGATTCGCCACGACAACGCCTTGTTTTCGCCAGCATGGTACCTAGACCGTGTTGAGATAGAGGAGCCTGATAAAAAAGACAAATATATATTCCACTGTGAACGCTGGTTAGCAAAGAACAAGGAAGATGGCAAGATAGAACGGACGCTTTATGTCAAGGTGGGACTTGACAACTTTTTTTAAATATTTATAAAATTTTATTTTCATATAAATCCAGAAAACTGTTTTCAAAGTGAAATAATTTATTTTTAACCACAATATATAAAACATTGATGGGGTATGAGTTATAAATTTTAAGCCATGTGGTATAGTCTTTATTTTCAACCAGCCAAATTACCACTTACTATAGCCAAATACACCAATTTTGTTTTCCATGATTCCAATTTTGTTTTCCATGATTCCAATTTTGTTTTCCATGATTTTTGTAAATGCTGTTTTAGACAAGGGAGCTAAGCCACCTACTTAAAATAAATAGATGGGAATGGTGATGAATCTATCAGTATTTTATATCAGTTTTCTGGTTTTCTATATGACTAAATATATAATATACTAGTATTGATTTCATATTCTTAACCCCACCCACACCCCACTACCTAAAGAAAAGAATAAACAAAGATTGTAATTATTTTACAGAGAGCAAATTATGTTGAAAGCAAACTTCCTTTAATTCAAGAACATTTCAAAGTTGAGTGTGACAAGTCTTCCATTGTGTTAATTATTCCATTAGGATTGTTCAAAAGGGGATGGCAGCACCACACATGTAATTATTATGTTTTTGCATGGTCTGCCACATTTTCCACTACGCATACTTTGTTTAAATAAAATAAAAATGGTTTGTGCTTGGTGGCTATATAACACCATCCCACTACCATACAATCTGTTCTGCTACAACGGGCCTTAGCAATAAATGATTCTGATTTTTGGGGGGTCTATTTTCAGGGCTACGATGGAGAGATGTCTAGCACAGCAACACTTAGATCAACAGCGTTTGGTTCTATGTCCAGCATGGACTCTCTTCAATCCAGTGATCCATTTTCCAAGAGTCCAAGAATGAAACGATCGTCTATGTCTTTGGAACGAGTACCCGAAGGCCCAAGTATGTAAAATATTAACAAGAGTCTGAAGAGCATTTAGTCTTTTGAGTTGACCTCAATCTCTTCAAACTGAAAGAAATTATTATCAAATCATTTTGCATTTGAAAAATATCACAGATCCGTAAAATAGTAATTTGAAACTTCAGATAATTTTATGTTGCTTCACTAACATTTTCGTTTATTTCTGTGACAGGCATATAGGATGATACTTTACTGGGAGGGAGAAAAGGGGTTATAAGAAAAGTGCGCTTAAATATTTTTAACATGCCCTAATTTCTGCGTAAGCACTATATATTAAACATAGAATAACAATTAACCCATCTCCATATCAGAATAAGTATGCTCAAGTTCTTAATCTCATATGCTTATGATTCCCATAGAACTATTAAATAGTTCTACAGGAATCATAAGCATATGAGATTAGGAACTTGAGCATACTTATTCTGATACAGAGATGGTTGATTGTAAATGTATGTTCTATTTGGTTATCAGTTCCTTTTGTTTGGAAATGTCAGGCGAGTGATAAATCACTCATGTCGTAAGCTCCAGGTGAGTGATTTGTATTTCATAGAACAAAAATCTTCGGCAAAGCTTGCACATTTTGATAAAAAGAAGTTTTGAATAACACACGTAACTGAATCAGTATAATGACATTGAAACACTGGGGCCAGCTGGGGTTAAAGTGTCTTCTTTTAAAACAACCAGTGTGAGGGTGCACTTTTACACATTTGTAGGTGGGCAATAAAAAAATGCTTCTAGCATGACAATAAGGTGCACATAAGCTGAATCGCACACCTTAGATGAGAAGGACTGAGTTATTCATGTGTTTGTTGACCATTTCCTCAGCAATCCCGTACACCATCAAGCTGAGTACTGGCGACGGGGAAGACAATGGCACGGACAGCAACGTCTGGATTAAGATCATCGGGCCGAGGAAGGTTCACACTGGCAAGCTCTTCCTGCAGCTCGCACAGAAGGAGAAATTCCTGCCTGGATCTGTGGAATGTTTCTCCATTGAGGCGTATGATGTGGTGGAGGTTAAGAAAGTTGAGGTAATGATTATTTCATCTTTCTATTGTAAAGTATATTGATATTTGCCAGTGCTGTTCCTTGACATGATGCAGGAGTGGCAATATTTTCATGGAGGGTATTTTTCATAAAAGTGGCAAATGCAGCACACAATCATCTGTGTATTATAAAGGTTTCAAAATAAATTTTGTAAGCAATGATCTCTGATATTTATACATATATTTTTCATTTCTGTGTTGGTGATGTTCTTTTTTAATGTTTGATTTGTAATCTTAATAGTTTCTGTTGTTTTAGGTGTATTTTGATCATTGTTTAATTGTATGAATAAAATGTATCACATCTCCATACTTTCACAAAATTTAACCTTCAGCCTCAAGATTTCAGCTGCATGTTATTTGTATTGGAGACACTTTCATCAAGACCTTAAGTCTTGCCTTTATGTTTTAAAAGCACAGGTTCAGGACTACTATCTTGATTCTCTGCTTGAACACTTTGTAACATAATTTTGCACACAAGATTTGAAATGCATTGTTATTTCTCCTTAACTTTTGTGACACCCAATGGCCGATGTGTATTTTTGTGCTGGGGTGTCGTTAAACATTCATTCATTCATTCCTTATTTCCCTTCCTGTGTATACAGATAGGTCATGACGGCACTGCTCCTGGCTCAGGCTGGTTCCTAAAGGAAATAGAAGTGGACCTTCCAACCAAGGGCAAGCACTATCATTTCAAATGTGAGCAGTGGCTGGCACGGGACAAATCGGACGGACAGACGAGCAGAATATTCAGTGTTGATGATGGACTCAGCTCCATTACTTCATTCACTCCATGTATGTATTCATATGTTGATTTACATTTTACTAATAAAGTCAAATGAATTCAAATAAAATATCGCCTTTTACTGGAAAACCCCCAAAATGCAGTACAATGTTAAAATTAAAAATTATTCATGTTATATCAAGATATACATGTGGTAGAAGTCAACATAAATGAAGCCACTTTTACCTGTTTCTTGTCTTACTAAATCAAAGATGGAAGACAAGATAAAGGGGTTACTTTTCTGTTGGAAGTCAACATCGACTATAGGATTATATAAAATTTTCATATTTAGCTCAGTTTCTTACAACCTATAAGTCCTAGATCACTGAAAGTTAAATAATATATTGTTGCACCTGTCAATGTTAATCTCGGTGTATGTTAATTTTGTTATTAAATACAGATAGATTAATCATGAACTGGGTACAATGAATTGATAAAAAAAATAAAAAATTAAAAACATATATTTTCTTTATTTTTGTTTAACACTAACAAGTTCTCAAGACAATTAATTCCATCAATTGTTTTTATAATACAGTGAGAAAATTACATACCTAAACACAACTTGGCTGTGGTAAAAATAATGCATTCTTATTGCATTATTATTTAGTTCCATGGTAGAATATTCATTGTTGTTTGTTTTTTCTTTGGTGGGTTAATTTGTTTTTGTTAGAGTGGATTCTCCATTCCAATCTTTAGTATGTCAAATTTTTTGTAGGTGTCTGTGGCTAAGTGCTACTTAGAAAGAACATTCAGTCTAATGGAAGTAATGCTCATGGGTGCATGATACAGATTTCTTCTCCCACATCAAGCCACTAATCTAACCTTTTGTTTTGGGAAAACAACCTAGACACATGTATACTTGGTTGACAGTTAAGATGTTTTAGAGGGGTTTGCA
Source organism: Gigantopelta aegis (assembly GCF_016097555.1). Taxonomy (NCBI): domain Eukaryota; kingdom Metazoa; phylum Mollusca; class Gastropoda; order Neomphalida; family Peltospiridae; genus Gigantopelta; species Gigantopelta aegis. The sequence continues at coordinate 41,116,135 of NC_054707.1, read as the reverse complement.
GACTGGCAGAATCACAGATAGTCTCTTGTTTGTTGTTTATACTTATTTTTGTACTTATATCCAATTAAGGTTCAAGCACACAATCCGGGTGACACACCTTAGCTATCTGCACTGTCTGTCCAGGACAGTGGGTTAGTGGTTAATTTTTAGTGGTCGCTGAGAGACAATAATACATGAGTGGCCGTTAGATACCATTTATCTCACAAGTTGTTTTAAAATGTATCTAATGAGCGAAAGCGAGTTTGATATGTTTTTAAACTGGTTAAACTATTCTATTTCTTACATTTCCTAAAAAAAAAAACGGTTTTAAGCAAATATTAACATCTTTTTCAACTAAAAGTTATTTACAGCCGTTGCACTTGTGGCTGACTTACGGATTTATTGAATGTATGGCATTGGTGACTTGGACATCATCAAGGAGCAGCCAGTCGTATGTCTTGAAATTGTTAACACACGTACATGTGTAAACAGCTATGTGTTGTAAAAAATAACACATTTTATTCTCGCCATCGGGTGTGTAAAAAGTTGGTTTTACACCAACCCACTGAGTTGTTATCTCACTCTGGGAGGGAGCCAGTACCGAGAGGCAAACCCAGTACCTACCAGCCTGAAGTCCAGTAGCTTGACCACAACACCACCATGGCCTGTAATAGTCTGTTTTTGTTAACAGTAAGTACATGTTTCTGTTTTCAGTGATTCCCTATGAAGTAACAGTTTACACTGGCGACGTCTCAGAGGGTGGCACTGACAGCAAGATCACCATGACGGTGTTTGGATCTAAAGGTTCTACCATACCTACTGAGCTGCCAAAGACTGAAGATAGATTTCAAAGAGCAAAGATTGACAATATACGGGTAAAATGTCAGCATTATGTTTCCAGCTAAAAATATATAAGTTGTTTCAAGTGAATTCATGTGAAAAGCAAAATTAATTTTTACTACAAAACTTCACACCTTTGCCAAAAATAAATAATTACAGTTTGACACCATTTTTATTGTTTAGTACTTGGGGGTAAAAGTTGATTACTGGTAAAAATAAAGTCTGTTCTTAGTTACCAATGTGCTAAATGTAATAAGCATTTTGCAGTAATAAGCATGTTATATATTGGTATATCTGCTTTTAAGATGTCTTCATATGTACTCTGTTAGTTACAGACCGAAATATTTGAACAACATTGATTTTACATCATAATGTTTACATCTTGAAAAAAAGCAAATAAGGTATTACTACTACATATTTCTCAGGTTATTCCTAAAGACCATGTGCTTTAAAAAGCATATTTTCCAAAAAAGTAGTTCATTCATTCATTTCAACGTATTTCCGTGCTTATATCCAATTAAGGATCAAACACTCTGTCCTGGGCACACCTCGGCTATCTGGGCTGTGAATGGTTACTTGTCAGCGGTTAGTGAGAGAGAAGTCGATGTAGTGGTCTTACACCTATCCATTAAGTCATTAAAACTCACTCTAAGTGGGAGACATTACCGGGCTGTGAACCCAGTATCTGGCTGCGAACCCAGTACCTACCAGCCTTATGTCCAATGGTTTAATCACGACACCACCGAGGAAATGTAGTTCCTTGCTGAGAGTAATTTACAAGAAGTCAGGGCTTCTAGATTGTGATAGCCTCACTCCCATGGCTAGTGATATTCAATGTTGGGCTAGTAAATAACTACTATCACCATGCCCGATGGCTAGTGAAAAAAGTTGTCAAATGTTGCATTTAAGTCTATTTTGTTAATATGTATACCTCAATTCTAAGGGTTTTTAATCTCTATTTCCTTCATTAGGTGACATTTCCAATTATTCCTGTTAGTAGAATGGTATTTACTTAAAGTAGCGCTAGTGAATTTTTATTCATGGCTAGTTCATTTTTTAAGTCACTGATTCCATGGCTGGTGGATTTTTATAACAATTCTGGAAACCCTGAAGAAGCTGTCTTTGTATTTAAGATTGTATTGGGTGCGTAAGAAATAATGGGTTTAAAACTGATTAAGAGGTGCATGTAATTAAAGGCATATTGTCACAGACCACTGACCTATTTAATGATCTAACAAAGTATTACCTGAACAAAAATAATTTGATTGGTCCCTAAATGTACTTTATTCAACCATCTTCATAACCACCATACTCCATTTATTAATAACATTTTGTAAAAATAATTGAATTATGACAATGGTCCATAATTGAAAAACTAAAATTGCCGAGAGGGATGACATGGATTTCACTCCATCATGGTTCAGTTAAGGTGATGCAATAGGTAGATTTCGTTTCCAACAATTAATATAATTTTTATTTATTATCCATTTTTAGAGAAATCAGGTCCTTAGATCCGTAACAGTATGCCTTTAAAGTATATCTGACTGTTTTGTGATTTAGATGGAGCTGGATGATGTGGGACATGTAAAGAAGATCCGAATGGCTATTGACGGCAAAGGAAATCGATCATCATGGTTTCTGGAGAAGGTCAGTTGTTTAATTCTAATCAGAAAAGTCACATTCTTAAATGTTTTGTCAGTGCATGTGTCCATGATGAATGAATGGAAGAATTGTAGTAAAATAAAAAGGAAAGGTATGTTTAATGACACCTCAGTTATTTTGTGACTGACATTTTATTATTTCGACACTTGATAAGAATAGAAAAGAAGAAACATACTATTGCCAGACAGGCTACCCCTACTGAAAATTATGTTATAAATTCAAGTTTAAAGTTTGTTTTGTTCGACACCACCACTAGAGCACATTGATTTATTAATCACAGCCCTTGAAATTCTGACAATTTTGCTGTGGCAATAAAGTGCCATCGCAAATGAATTTTGAAACAACACTACAGTGACAATTGACTACAGTTTCGTTGACTGGCCCGACATTGAAGTCGCGTCACAGGAATCGGAAGTTGACACATGTACGTGTTTTGATTGCTCAGCCCGTTTGTGGAGAATTGCATCTTTATGAATGTTTGATTTTGTGTTCTTAACACCCATGCTGGTACTGACGAATACAAAACGTGTCAAAAATCAACAAAACACATTTTTTGTCTGCTAATCTTGAAGTACTGTATCCTTAAAGTAATTTTTGCGACACTTTACTTTTGTAAGCTTCTATACTGGAATAAACTTATTTATATTAAATGGAAAAAATTGGGCCACACTCGATTATAAATTATTACTGAAATGCCGTCGCAAATCTGAGAGTAGTGAAAAGTCTGTAGGCATTTTACTTCGAACTCTTTGTCCGATTACAGATCCCCCCCAAAAAGCAATTTTGCAATAGGTTTTGTGGCTGCATTGCCAATTGCCGCCGTAAATTTCAAGGGCCGTAATCATCGGCTATTGGATCAAACACTTGATAATTCTGACATATAATCTTAGAGAAATTCCACTACAATTTTCCTCATTATCTGTGCTGGCCATGACTCTATATCCAAAGCCATATAACTGTAAATAAAAACACATTGAGTGTGTTGTTATATAAAATATTACTTTGTTCCTTCTTTTACAAGAAAAGGAAAAGGATGTTTGTTAAACAAAACCTCAGAACATTAAAATTATAGCTGTTTGGTGTCACACGTAATTATTTTGACATTTCATCTAAAGTATAAGAGAGAAAACCTGTTGCTGCCACACAGACTACTGTTACCAGAGGATTAAAAATTATGTTATAAATTCAAATGTAACCATTTTTTTTTAAGGATTGTCTGTTATTTCTTTTATGTTCATCGGGATATGAACCAAAAAAATCATTCGCAAACTGTGTGAATGGGCAAAAGTTGTTTTTGTTCATACCCAGATGAACGTAAAAGAAATAACAGACAATACTAATAACAAAATTTCTAATATACTTACTACTACTACTAATAATAAAAGTTCATATTTTATTTTGAATTATTTTTTTAGTTTAACAATAACATTCAAGAAGACAAACTACCAATATAAAGTGACATTATCAGATATGTCGTTCCCTGACGTTATTTTATTTTTACCTTCATCGAGAAATGAACTAACTTGCTTTGGTATGGCTGGACCAATGCGATGACATTATGTTGTAATGAATGTAATGGAAATTTAATTATGTTTAGGTGGAACTGAGAAATATGTCAACTGGTGTGTTATCTACATTCCACTACAAAGACTGGCTGGGTATCAAGCAAAACCAAGGTGATGGACGTTTGAGTGTTGATCTCCCTGCCATGGTTAGAGGCAAAGCTGCTATCACAAGTAAGTTTATAGTGTTCTATTTTTATCAGAAATCCATCATGAATATTTTTTTAATTAATACAGTTTTGAAGCAGGTTATGAAGCTCTTTATTTGGAAATACAGTGAAACTTCTAAAAATTTGGAATGGTGATACAAAGGTGTGTCTTTTTATCAATTGCCAATAAAGATGTTGGGTATCCAGCCATTAAGGGTAACGAAAAGGCAGATGTTGCTGCCAAATCTGCTTTGAACTTGCCCCGTGTCCATGTTGGTGTCCCCTACGGTGATTTAAAATTTCATATTAACCAATATATCTTTTCGACTTGGCAAGATGATTGGGATGGTGCAGTTGCAAACAAGCTTCATTCTGTCACGGCAGTCTTGGGAGAGTGGCAGTCATCCTACAGGCGATGCAGGAAGGATGAAGTAGTCTTGTGCCATGCCCGCATTGGCCATACATATTTGACACATTCATTTAATTTAAAGAAGGAGCCTCCCCCTCGGTGTGAACATTGTCAGTGTACACTGACTGTGCACCACATTTTGGTGGAGTGTGACCATCTCAAGTCGATGAGAAATGATATATTTGGCAACAGAAATGTTTTGGAATCTTTTAAATTCCATCCAGAATTAATAGTAAAGTTTTTAAAACACTTTGACTTCTATACAAAGTTTTAAAATGTACTTACCTTGATTTTATGTATTGTATTATACTTTTTACCCACAGCTCCTTACACTGTGGTTTTACATGAATATATATAAATAATATTTTCATATACTTACCATTTGTGATACCCAATAGCCAATGTGTATTTTTGTGCTGGGGTGTCATTAAACATTCATTCATTCATTCATTCATTCATTCATTCATTCATTCTCAAAACCAGACCCACTGTAAACCGGAATTCCCTCAAAACCGGACATTTTCACGGTGCTTTTTAAAAATCAGAAAAGAAATCAACCTCTCTAAACCAGATACCTCTATAAACCGGACATTATATGTGGTCCCTAGGGTGTCCCAGTTTAGAAGGGTTTCACTGTAGCAGGAGGGTAATAATATACTGAGTCCCATTCCACAAAGCAATCTTAGCACTAAGATCACCTTGAGTGCATAAAGTAAGTATGCATTTAATATGATCTTAGCATTAAGGTCATTTTGTGGATTGGGGCTCTGAACTCATTTGATTATGTACCAGTCAGATTTGTAGTTGTAAAAAAAAATATGAGAAGAAATAATAATACATTTAACAGATATAACTGGATGTATTCTGGTATGCAGTAAATAAATCCAGGAATTGTATATAACATTCAGCGTTATTGCATGTTTTATAGCAGCTGCACATATGCGATAACACTAACAACTGAAAATTAGATGGTGCATTTTCAGTGGAGTTCACTACATACCCAGGTGAGAACTTTTGCTTTATTGTGTGCAAGAAACGAGGTGTTTTTTGCAGAAATATCATTTTGAAAGAAGACCATGTACCTCAGCCAGAGTTCTCACGCCAGTTCATTATCTTTTGAACATTACATAAATGTATTTTGCTCTTTCCAGAAACGGACTACAAAGTGACGGTGAAGACTTCGGATGTGCGAGGGGCTGGTACAGATGCCAATGTGTACATCGTTTTGTTTGGCAGTAATGGTGACTCGGGCGACATCCACCTGGAGAAGTCTGAGACCAATAAGAGTCCGTTTGAGACAAGCCAGGTGGACGTCTTCATTCTCAAGGGTCTCCTCAGTCTCGGCGAGCTCAGCAAGCTGAGGATTTGGCATGATAACAAAGGTTGGTTGTCATGCTAATAGTTTTATCAAGACAACCGTTTGAAACGGGACACATGACACTGAAATGAAATTATGTGTGCAAAATAATTGATAACAAAGGTTGTTTTATCTAGTTTGAAACAGAATACTGACACTGGAATAAAATTGCGCGTGTGAAAATTACAGTAATGATAATGATAACTAAGGTTGGTTGTCCTGCTAATAGTTTTATCTAGTAGAAACAGAACACTGACATAGAGATGAAATTGTCGGTGCAAACATTATAGAAATAATAATATGATATCAAAGGTTGGTATGATAATAGTTTTGTCCAGACATCAGTGTTAAACAGAACACCAATACTGGGATACAGGGCTCAAACTTGTCTTCCACGACAATTTTTAAAAGAATTGCCATGGGTGAAACAGTCCACCGGCGGCAATTTTGAGCCTGCCTATGGCAATTTTTTTTAAAGTGACATTTGCAGCAAATAAACCTGACTGAAAGGCTATCTTGTTATATGTAGATATCTTTGAAATGTGCAAATGTTAAATATTGGCAGATAATGTACACCAGGTGTATATATTTCACCATTGTTGAGGAGCTTTATCGATGACACAAAAGTGCCATTGGTGATGCTCTCTACCTTCGGCAATTTATATCTCAACAACGGCAATTGCCATTCGAGCCCTGGGGATGAAATAAATTATTGTCAGTGCAAAAATGACAGTGCACTAATAGTTTTGTCTAGACAACAGTTTGAAACAGGATATTGACACTGGAATGAAATTGTCTAAGAATAATTATAACAAAGGTTGGTTGTGCTGAAAATAGTTTTATCTAGACAACAGTTTGAAATAGGACACTGACACTGGGACGGACTTAAATGCAAAAATGTAATATTAATATAACAGGTTGGATGTCCTGGTAATAACAGTATTATTGTTGTTACTTGATTTTTACAGTACACGATATTATAACTATTTTATATGATTTTCTTGTTATTTTTAATGATTAGGCTTTGGAGCTGCATGGCACTTGACATCAGTGGAGGTTGAAGATATAGACAAGAAGAAGACGTACACGTTCATCTGCGACAAGTGGCTGTCCAAGAGCGATGGGGATAAGCAGATTGTGCGGGAGCTCACTTGTGTTGGCCCACTCAAAGGAGAACATTTTGGTGGAAAAGATAAAATTGGTTAGTACGAATACAATTATTTGGTATGGAAATATTTTACAACCACACACTGCCCAATAATGAGTAATTAACATACGGCAGCAAAATGTAAAACTGCTGATTAAGGGGAGCTATCACTCTTGTCCCCATCACTCCCCTGAGATTTGTTCTAGGAGAGCAATTTTTAGCTCTCCTTAACAGTAATATCTTAAATGGCTCCACATAGTCTAAGTTAGGAGAGCAGTTAATCACTTCCCTTCGTTTTTGTTCACGGCAAGGTTTGAAATTCGTTAAGAGATAATACATTTGTGTGCCCTGAAGTGTAATGTCCAGTGATTCATTTATCTGTTGTAATTTCTTCCAGATATGGGATGTAGCTCAGTGGTAGAACATCGACATGAGTTGTTATGGCTCATAACATTTTTCATTTTCATTTCAACTTATTTTCGTAATTATATCCAATTAAGGTTCAAGCACGCTGTCCTGGACACACACCTCAGCTATCTGGGCTGTCTGTCCAGGACAGTGGGTTAGTTGTTAAAGCTGCAGTCCCTGGAATATTTTTATTATTTAAGCAGTTAGAATGGATGAACCAGTTCTGTTTGGTACATATACGGTCCACCACATCGATATAGTTTGGCAATGCTCGCTTATCTACATTATCTAGGTGAACTACAAACGCATTGGTCAGCTTTGTTTTTCTTCATTTAGCGGGACGCCAGTAGAACTGGGACTTTACGTGATTGGCGCAGGCGCTGAGCTTCTCACGTGATTTTGAACAAATTTAACTGTCTTGATTAAGGGGTTATCTCATATCTCAAAAAAATATTTATATCCATAGAGGTATGGTGCAACATCTTTCCAGGGGTCAGTGGGGGATTTGCCTTGACATTTTAACAGTTGCCATCGGTTGGCATATGCATTACATGTAAGGGGGTGTCAATAATTATGTAACGCTCTAGGGGGAGAGGAAGAGGTCGGTGTATTCGATTTACGTACCATTTATCAAGACTATTTGTTATTTCTATGCATTACTTAGACCTAAAAAGATGGGGGAGGGGGATTGCGCGGTCGGTCTTGGATCGATCCCCATCGGCGGGCTCATTCCAGCCAGTGCGCCATGACTGGTATATAAAAGGCTATGGTATGTGATATCCTGTTTGTGGGATGGTGCATATAAACGGTCCCTTGCAAAAACAATGTAGCGGGTTTCCAAGGCAAGTGTGCAGGGATTTTAGCGGGATTGGGGTTATAGACTGTTGAGCGAAGTTTATATGGTGTCATGCTCCCCCAGAAAATATATTTCAATTTTGTTTAGCTTGGGCAGATAAGTGTTTCGACCCACAATATTCTCCCCCTTCACATTTACCAAAATTACCAAATGTTTGACATCCAATAGCCAATGATTAATAAATCAATATGCTCTAACATTGATGTCGTTAAACAAAACAAACTTTCCATATGAAAGAATGTTTATTTGAATTTATTGATTGTATAAGACTCGTAAAATTAAGAAGTGAAAACGTCCAATGTCTGCTTTAGTATATTTTATATAAAAAATATACATGCTCAATGTGTTGTACAAACTAAACTACTAACTCTTTATAAAATATTAATTCTGAAATAGGAAGGTACAATTGTCAATAACACGTTGTCAAGATCAAACCGGTTTTATCGAAAGACTAGTACCGTATCCTCAACCAAACGTTCTTCGTACAGCGCAAGATTTCGCATTTCATTTTTTTAGATGATTCCTACAATTTCAAATCTGCAAACACACGTGTTGATTGAAATTGACAACAGGCTGTCACTTGTGCTTTGCCGAGCAATGGAGGCACAGGTGACGAATCGAGCGTATACTTTTGACAATCTCCGTTCATAGCGAACACACACGTTTTTTAAAAGTGCATTTGAGCTTGTATTTCATATTTGTACATGATATTATAATATGGTAACCAGAGACTGTAACTTTAATTGTTAGTGTTTAGTGAGAGAGAAGAGGGTGTAGTGGCCCGAGTTGTTAAAACTTGCTCTGGGTGGGAGCCGGTACTGGGCTGCGAACCCTGTACCTACCATGTCCGATGGCTTAACCACAGCGCCACCGAGGCCAGTCTCATAACATTGATCCTCCTTGGCTGATCCATGGAGTTATTTCCCTTCATCAGACAGTGTTCTATGATTCTTTATTTCTCCTAAATGCATATCATAGGAAGACAAATGGATAATTTATCTAAATACTCAAATATTAAAAACATACTCAAGATGGAAATTTAAAAAAATAAGATCCAGGTAATGGGCAAATTTGCATCTAGTAGCTGCAGGACTTTCCTATATATTAACAAGTTTTGAGTTGCAAACAATCATAATACACATGTATAAATGAAATAAATAATCTGTCTGGTTTTTGTTTTGTGACAGTTTACGAGATAGAAGTGAGCACCACAGACAAGAAAGCTGGGGGTACGGTGCACAATGCCTGGCTCATACTGGAAGGGTCACTGAAAACGTCCAAGGTCTTTCAGATGGAGAATTCCCACCAAAATAAAATACTCAGAAGGTACGTTGTGTTTGTTTTGAGGTATGCCATAAGGGGGATGGGGAATCAAAAAGCAAGATGGTAAATTTTGGTTTTACTTAGGGCTGTTTCAGAAATTGTCATTTGTTGGCAGTGCCTGTGGGAGGGAAGGAAGTGGAATGGAATATTTTTTATTCTTTAATTTCGTTTCTGGTTGGGGTGTTTTGTTGCTTAGTTTAGTTTTTGTATTGAAAACCACTATCACCACCACTATCATCCCATCAAAAACTGTCCCATTTAACTTCCACATTATTTTAACAAAAAACTGCATACACATTAATTTTGATTATGGCATATTTTATTTACTAACCCCTCTTCCCCCCAAAAAAATTTAAACAAAAATAAAAAACAATTCATCCAGCCAACTAAAAAAATGTGCAGAAGATAATGCAGAAATTAATTTACCTGTATTTCGGTTTATGGCACTCTAAAATTAAAAATGGATGTCTTTTAAAGTAAGTCATCAATTGTCATACAACAGTGTTCAAATCGACAGTATGACACACACTTGTTTATATATGTTTGGTATAAAAAAAAAACATTTGACCACATATATGATTTTTTACATCATAAGTGACTAAAATAGGCAAAACAAAAACACTTTGTTGTTAGTTAACACAACATGGACAAAGAAAAGGAAAGTGTAATTAAATGCTCTGGATGTTTGCATTAGTATTTACTTGATAATAAGACCGTTTTTAATAGGTTGAGGATATATAAAATGAGATTATCTGCATTTACTCTAGTGGTGATGGGTATTGAATCATTGTCACTCATATTTTGATTACTTCCTATAGAGTCCCTATTTTCTTTCGTATTACATACTTGTTGATTTACCGGTACTAACTAGTATAAAAAATGTAATATGCACAAAAACTTCATATATATATATGGTCAAACTTCGATAACTCCACCTTTGATCTCTCGAAAACTTTGATATCTCAATCTGAAGCGACGGTCCTGGCCGAGGTGCTATACAAATTAGTAATAACGGCCTTCGAAAACTAAAACTTCAAAAACTCGATAACCTCGATCTCTCGACCTAATTCTTTGGTCCCGCCATAAAGATTCAATCGAATATGCACCTCTAAAACTTGACGCATGTGGATTGATCAAACTGTTGGTGTCAACAGTATTTTAAAGACGAATGTATTGTCATTCAAGCGAAGTGCGCCTGTCTTGGGTGGTCTTGACTGTTGAGAATTAAGGTGATAATTACAGAATAATAGATCGCCGACTAAGCGGAACGAAATGATCCTGTGTTTAGTTGTCGGTGTTCGTACATGGTGTGGAGCCTTGCTATGTTATACATAATTACAGACACAGTCTGGTTAACTTCAAAGAGCACTTGTAATAATTGTTAATGCTGTTTCTTTTTTTTTCCTCTTTTTTTTTTTTTAATGTTAATTCCCAATTTGCATTGGTGCTTTTTAATTATTTTTCCTATTTAAAATAGTTAAAATAATTTAAAATAATTTTGTGAAAAGCAAATGTACTGAGTGTTATAAGGCAGGCATTCAGTGTTTTATTTGTTAGTTACGTTCCGCCATGTTTTGACATCTGCAAATACGTCAATGTTCATTATATCATTTACATGTACTTCCTGTTTCAAATTTGAACTCTTATAAATTAATTTCGAAAACTCAGATTCCATGAAACTTGAACTATTTCCTAGTCCCCTTCACGATCGAGTCATCAAAGTTTGACTATATATATATTCTATCTTTTATTATTTTGATAGATTCTTGGGACAGGATAGCTTCTAAAAAGATAAAAAGATAAAAACTTTATTGCATATAAACATTCCACATACGGAACTGGATGCAAAACATATGCATAAACAAGAAACAAACAAAATGACTAAATAAGGACTATGAATTGAAAATCGATAGATACATTTTGACATTAGCATTACAATAATCAATTTGAAGGTGGGCTCCTCTATAAATATCTTTTCAAAATAATTGTTGTTTTAGTGGTCAAGTAGATGTTTTCAAGATGGTATCACCTCCTTTGGGAAGACTTGAGAAGTGCATTGTGGGAGCATTCAAGCGAGATGACATCTCTGATAGGGATCTTCAGGGTCATGCCTCAGAGTGGCACTGTCATAACATAGTCGTCACAGACACAATAGGAGGAGACAAGTAAGTCTTGTCAACTACATACTTCTTTTACTGGAATTACATCGACACCTTTATGCACTGACTATATATTTTTTAAGCTATCTTAGCACTGCGATATCATAAAACCATTGTCGGTTGATGTCACTGTGAAAATCATCATAGCCTACGACAAACAGCATAGCCTATGCTGGTTTTACAATATTGTAGTGCTAAGATAACTAAAAATATAGGCCCTGGTGTTTTAATTCTTACCAGGCCATTAAAAAATATTATGTTTGTGTATATATATGTACAGTTGTCTGCAGGGTTTCATTAAATTACATAGCGTGTTTTGGTCAACAAACATTGGTGAAAAATCAAGTGTAAGAGAAATGTTTTCCATTAACTGAATGCAAGTGACTTGATGTACCTTCTGTTTATAAAGTAGAAACAGAACTGTGATTTTTCTAATCATTTGAACATTAATTTTTTTCAGATACACATTTGACTGCAAGTCTTGGATTACTATTGAATCACGAATTAACAAACATGATGCAAAAGTTCTCAAAGTGAAAGATGTGGAAGCCAGCCATGTTGCTTCTGTTAGAAGTAAGAAAATATTTTAATCTTTTTAGCAAATTCTTTTTCATTTTTCAGAAATCATAATGGTATTTATTTCTATAGACATTACCTGTCCTCAAACAAGTGCACCTCCCCCCCACGCAAGTGGTCTGGTCCGAACATCCCAACAGCCAATGGGATGGCCTAAATTCTTCTACTGCATACTGCTCTCTAGTTCCGGTCACATGACTGTAACTTCCTTCTTTTTCTCTTCGCTAAAGGGTCTGGACGTCCTTTTGCTTGGCTCTGTTTGGAGTCAACTTTTTTATAAGACCTTTGGTATGTTTTTCGCGTATTTCGCTTGACTTGCCAAGTGTTAATTCATGAAATGTTATATTGCCGGTTGTCGTGTCGGACGCCATTTGCAAAATGGCATTTTTGTTGACCGGCTTTGTGTTTGTGTCATGGATTCTTTTTCTTTCTCTTTCACAGATTGAAAACTTATTATCATGTCGGATGTTAATGTTCAGCGACAGGTACGAGCGTGTTTACGCTGTAAAAAGTTCACTGCAGGCGGCGACCCTCATGATTTATGTCCGGGTTGCCGTGTTCCTTGTAGCCTCTCTTCGAGATGCGACCTGTGTTCGGGCCTGTCTACTGTCGAGTTCGCGGCTTACTTGAAGGTGGTGTCGGCGAGAGCCAAGAAAGTGGAATCTTCGCCGTCAATTGCGGACTCCGTAGCAGATGTATTACGTTCGATGCTACCCACTATGCTGAAAGAGACCATGGCGTCGATGGCGGCCTTACCAGAACCGGCGGGTTTGGGGTCAGGTCCGGTTCAAGTCCCCTCTTCGGGGGGTGCGGCTCCAGGACGCAAGACTTCAGATGACAGGCCTGCGGTTCCTACGCAGCCCTCTGACAAGCGGACTCAATCAGTTAGACGTTCCACGGCCTCCAAGGATCACCGATCTTCAGCGGGGAAGTCATCTTCGGCGCAGCAGAGCCGGGACCGGAGCCGGGCCCGTAGCCGTTCCCCACGACCTGCACGGCTTCCTACGGGTTCCGTGGATCGGCAGCACAGACCTACTGAGGCTTCAGAGGGTTCTCGACGGGACCGTCCACGGTCCGGTTCACCAGTGACTTCTGTTTCGGCGGATCGATTAGCCTGTGCTCGAGTGCTTCGAGACTTTGGAGATGCAGCGCCTACAGCGGTTTCCATCATTGATGAGCCTGACTCTCCTGACCATATGAATATGAGGGATTGCTTGGCGGCCGTCTGTGACATGTTGCCGTCCTTGCCACATCCACCAACGCCGTCCAAGAAGGGACCGACACCGATGATAGCGACTGATGTCCCTCCGGAAGATGTGGTGATCCGTTCCTTGGCAGCCGGTACACTCGTATCCGAGGTGGCGACAGATTTAGACCGCACTTTTAAAGACACAGCGTCTTTCGTCGCCTTCCCGTCTTGGGGTCACCGTATGTTACCGGTGTTTGACATGCCCTTTACAGATGGAGCTCCGTCTTTGGATGAAGATGTTCACCGTCTTGGGAAGTCGTCAACCGTGGATTTGACGGACAAACAAGTACAAGCCATGGATACTGCCCAGAGACGTTGCTTGTTTGTGTTATCTTACTTGGACGTTTTCCTTGCTGCGATGGCCACCCAGGCAAAAGATGCATGGTGCTACGCGCTGTTTCAGCAATCGGCGCAGATGCTAGCTTTCCTGACGTCTTCGGTGACTTCGATGTCCTCGATGTTGATGCAATACCGTCGCCAGGCTTATCTGAAAAAATCCACTTTGGATATCCAGCATAAGAAGGAGCTGTTAGCTCAACCGTGGTCCGCAACGAAGCTGTTTGCAGGCAAGGTTTCTGAGGTGGTGAAGGCCAATGATAAGGACCAACAGTCGACAGCAACTGTCAAAGCATTGCAACTTATTTCGACGTTGGAATCCACGAAGCGAAAGTCTACATTCACACCACAACCACCATCTAAGCGCTGGAAAGGTTCCTTTCGAGGTCAACCTTCTCGACGGTTTCCGGTCAGACGACCATCCGGTCCGCCAGCTCGGACCCAGGGGAAGCCTGGTCGACGTTGACGCCAGCCAACAGATCGTGGACTGCTCAGATTGCTTCAACCTACACCCGCCCCTGATTTTGAACCAGAACAACGATTCGGTTTTGACGCTTCCGGTGTGTACCACACCGGTCGGAAGATCCATGGTCGGAAGTCGACTTTGCCGTTATTGGCGAAACTGGCAGACACTTTGCCAAGATCCGTTTGTCACGTCGATCTTGAAGACAGGGTATCGTCTGCAATTGTCTGCCATCCCTCCATTGACCACTTCACCTCGAGAACCGCGGCATTCCGTCGCGCAAGTCAAGGTTCTACAGGAGTTCGTCAACAAGCTGGTGGAGAAGGGAGCCGTTCGCAGCATTTCGGAAGCACACTTAACACCCGGCTTTTACTCGGACATCTTTCTCGTACCAAAGAAAGATTCTCCGGAGCTGCGAATGATTCACAACTTGGCGGTCTTCAACGACCACTACCTGTCTCCTCCTCCGACCTTCAAGATGTTAACGTTGCGAGATGTCATAGCCGTGATCAGACCGGGGGATTGGCTTGCCTCGCTAGATCTCAAGGACGCCTACCTGCACGTTCCGATGCATGCCGATTTCCATCACTACCTGCGGTTTGTGCTACAGGGTCGGCATTACGAATGGACAGTCCTGCCCTTTGGGATATCCATAGCGCCATGGCTGTTCACCAGAATCACGACTCCGATGTCACGCTTCCTGCATCGCAGAGGTATATCCTTTTACCCATACCTCGACGATTGCCTGATGAGGTGTCACAGCAAGACAGGGCTTTCTCAAGCAGCTGGGTTGGATTATCAACATCGAGAAATCTCGACTGGCTCCCACGCAGTCTCTACAGTTCATAGGCGCTTGGCTTCGACCCGACCTGGGCCTCGTTCAAGTTCCTTTAGACCGTTGGGAGAAGATCCAGACCATGATTGCCATAGCCCTCACTGCTCCAATGACCTTCCGCGGTTGGCAGAGTCTCCTGGGTCTCCTCACTTCCGCCCAGGATTTGACACTCAGAGGTCGTCTCCAGTTGCGGCGCTTGCAGATGTTTCTCAACCCGTTTGTTCGTTTCAACAATCCAGACTTGATCATCTCACTCCCGGACGGTCTACGCTCCAGCCTGCAGTGGTGGCAGCTCCGATCGAACGTCTTAGACGGTGTCTCTATGCGGGCCTTCATAGCCACTCATCACCTGTTCGTCGACGCGTCACTGGAAGGTTGGGGAGCCCATCTAAGCAACCAGACTACTTCAGGGCTGTGGTCTCCCGGCGAACTCGGACTCCACATCAACCTGTTAGAGTTGTTGGCAGTCTACTACGCTATCCTTCATTGGTGACAGATGTTGACAGAAGCCTCTCTCATGGTGGCCACAGACAGTACTACCGCGGCGGCTTACATCAATCGTCAGGGCGGAACTCACTCCAGCAGTCTGCTGCAGTTGACTTATCGTCTCTACAAGCTGGTCGACGAAATTCCATTGCAACTTCGGGCTCGTCATATTCCAGGGGTTTCCAATGTACTAGCCGACACATTGTCCCGGCCGACGGAGTGGATGCTCCATCGATGGGTGTGCGACAGACTTTGGACACCAAACATCGATCTTTTCGCCACACGATTCAACCATCAGCTGAGGGTTTACGTGTCTCCGGTGCCGGATCCCGAAGCTCTGGATCTCGACGCATTGGCCATCAGCTGGGAACAGATGGACGCGTACGCTTTTCCTCCACCAATCCTCCTTCCAAGGGTGCTGCAGAGGTTTCAGCTGTACCATTGTCGCCTGTTACTCATTGCTCCGATGTGGCCATCCAGGATGTGGTATCCAGATCTAATACGTCTTGCCGATCCTCATCCTTTACCGCTGCCAGACTGGGATCATCTGTTGCTGCATCCCACGTCAAGACTATACCATCCACGTCCGCAGTTGTTTCAACTGCACGCGTGGACTTTATCTCCAAGAGTTTGAGGAAGAAAGGTTTTTCTTCACAGTCTACGGCGGCCATTTTGAAAGTGCACAGATCATCTACTACTGCGGCTTACAACGTCAGATGGCTTTGCTTTCACCGATGGTGTGTCCGGCAAAAACTCAAACCTCAGACGATCCAGATACCTCGTCTTGCTGATTTTTTGCTGTATCTGCGGACCACTTTAAGATTGAAGGGGTCTACCATCGCTGGGTACGTTTCGGTCATCACTACTGTTCATGATGTCACTACTGGAACGAAGTTATCGGGTATTCCTGAGATCCATAAGATGATCAAAGGGTTTCGCCTTGAAGATCAAGTACACCGGTTTCGGCCACCAAGATGGAATCTGAATCTGGTGTTACGAGCGTTATCGACCGCACCTTATGAGCCGATCGAGTCCTCTTCCCTGCAAGATTTGACCCTGCAAGATTGTTTTTACTCGGTTTCGCCACGGCTGCCCGTGTCTCAGAACTTCATGCTCTTGATGTAGACTTGGTACGTTTTCACCGAGATCGGCGTGCAGTCAACTTGGGGTTACTCATGAACTTTGTTGCAAAGAATCAGTTACCAGACCAAGCGCCTCGCTCGTATGTTGTGCAGGCCCTCTCCTCTATCGTTGGTCCGGCGGACGTTGAGGACTTGGCATTGTGCCCTGTTAGAGCCCTGCACCAGTACATCGAGAGGACCAGATCTTTTCGACAACATCGCAAAAGACTTTTCCTCTCCTGTAACCAGAGTCGGTTGAGGGATATTACCAAGAACACGGTGGCCACCTGGATCCGGTCTTCTATCCTGACCACCTATCAGAAGGAGGGTTTACCTGCTCCGTCTGCTTCCAATCCGCATGAACTCCGTGCCTTGGCTGCCACGATGTCCCTGCACTGCAACACATCCATTCAGCACATCATCACTGGCTGTTTCTGGGCTACGGACTCCATCTTCGCCAACTATTATCTGAGGGATGTCTCCACAGAAGACGTTGAGGGGTTCCATCATCTGGGTCCGGTTGTTGCTGCACAGACTCTGTTGAATACAAGCCGTCCTCGTCGCCGTTGATGTCTGTCTGATTCTGGGCTGCATACCGAGATGTCCACCGAATCGACAGGTGAGGATTGCTTAGACTTTTGTTCTTTTGCACAGTTCACTCACTGGTGCCGGAACTTTTGTCTCGATAACCTTTACCCTGCACTGCATGTGGTTATTTGTTGTCGTTATTGAACTAACAGTTCTTTGGTGTACTAGACAGAAAACACTCGGGGGGGGCTTGTTCTGTTCAATGTTCTGACGGATGCACCTCATTAGGTTGTCGCTTGTTATTGAAAAACTATAACACTTCAATATGTGAGGGTTACCTAACACCTGCATCCCTGGTGGCTACGTCTTCCCACTCTGTCAGAACCAGCATGAGATGTGGCTTCCGCCTCCTAGTCCATGTGTTCTAGGAGCCGTACCTGCCACTGCTGACGGATGCCACCATTCTGGTTGTTGTTACTAACATCACCTGCATTGGTCTGTGACGGGCATCCCTAGGAGGAGGGCTTACCAAGGTTGGCCTTATTCTTCCACTAGTCAGCCTCTTTCCGGTTGGGGAGTTATCACAAGCATCTACGGATCTCGGCACCCACCACCATCTGTTGAATGCTGCACTTGTCTGAGGACAGGTAATGTCTATAGAAATGGAGAAAACTTGAGTGTTTTCTCTTTTATAGATACATTACCTGTCCTCAAGATTCATCCCGCCCGGGCCTCCCTGCTTCCTGTTCTCCGTGCGATGCGCTCAGGGAAAAAGAAGGAAGTTACAGTCATGTGACCGGAACTAGAGAGCAGTATGCAGTAGAAGAATTTAGGCCATCCCATTGGCTGTTGGGATGTTCGGACCAGACCACTTGCTTGGGGGGGAGGTGCACTTGTTTGAGGACAGGTAATGTATCTATAAAAGAGAAAACACTCAAGTTTTCTCCATTCTCTTCAACTCCCCTCCATCAGCTTAAATTATTTTGTATTATTAAGTTGTAAAAAAAAATAAAGGTAGGTATTGAGCTGATTTTACTTTTTAATTTTTTTTTTTTTTTTTAAACCCACATGTTGCACTGTTTGCAAGTACAGTGAAACCCCTCTAAACCGGACACCCTAGGGACCAAGTAAAATGTCCAGTGTTTAGAGGTATCCAGTTTAGGGAGGTTAAGTTTTGTACTTATTTTTAAAAAGGGACCATGAAAAATGTCCGGTTTTGGGGGAATTCCAGTTTACAGAGGGTTTCACTTTATAAAATGTATTTGTTGACCATGATTAACTCTTTTTTTTTTTATGATTTCAGACCTGGCCTCCATCCAGTACGATGTGATTTTCGTCACTGGTGACCAGAAAGGAGCTGGAACGAGTGCCAAAGTCTCCATCACAATATTTGGTCAAAATGGAGACACAGGAAAGAGATCTCTGAGTCAAAACTGGCGAAGTTTTGGCAAGAATCAGAAGGATACGTTTCAGCTGGAGGCTCTTGATTTAGGTACGAGTAAATATATTAGAAGATATGTGCAGCTCTTCAAGTGCTTTCAGGGAGAGGGGGGCAAGACGTAGCCCAGTGGTAAAGCACTTAACTGATGCATAGGGGCGGGACGTAGCCCAGTGGTAAAGCGCGATCGGTCTGGGATCGATCCCCATCGGTGGGCCCATTGGGCTATTTTTCATTCTAGCTAGTGCACCACGACTGGTATATCAAAGGTCGTGGTATGTATTACCCTGTCTGTGGGATGGTGCATATAAAAGATCCCTTGCTGCTAATCGAAAAGAGTAGCCCATTAAGTGTCGACAGCAGTTTTCCTCTCTCAATATCTGTGTGGTCCTTAACCATATGTCTGATGCCATATAACCGTAAATAAAATGTGTTAAGTGCGTCGTTAAATAAAAGATTTCCTTTCATCCTTCCTTCCTTTAGGTTGGCAATTAAGTGAAGTGTGTGACAATAGCTTTATTGTTTGTTAGCTTGGTTGGTTGATAAAGAGGGTTTTCTTTTTTTAGAATAGGATATCAAAATATTACCTAGAAAGTTAAAGTAATTTTAGGACTTGTACAATTACATGTCTACAACTATTAACCCAGTGGTCACTCATATTGATGATTTAATGCTTACTAGTCAAACTGACTAAATCCCATGACAAGTGAGTATTATTTCTCAGGACATAAACTTAATAATTTGAATCTCATTTTCTTTATACTCTATCCTAACCTCTGATCTTGGCATTTCCACCTTTTTCCACCTTATGGTCCGAACATTCAACAGCCGAATGGCTACGAAATCTTCCGATGTAATAATTGGAAACTATTTTTTTTTAAATCTTCTATTATTGATGGGTGTTAACCAGCCTCGGTGGCATTGTGGTTAGGCCATCGGTCTACAGGCTGGTAGGTACTGGGTTCAGATCCCAGTCGAGGCATGGGATTTTTAATCCAGATACCGACTCCAAACCCCGAGTGAGTGCCCCGCAAGGCTCAATGGGTAGGTGTAAACCACTTGCACCGACCAGTGATCCATAACTGGTTCAACAAAGGCCATGGTTTGTGCTATCCTGCCTGTGGGAAGTGCAAATAAAAGATCCCTTGCTGCCTGTCGTAAAAGAGTAGCATATGTGGCGACAGTGGGTTTCCTAAAAAAAACCTGTCAGAATGACCATATGTTTGACGTCCAATAGCCGATGATAAGATAAAAAAATCAATGTGCTCTAGTGGCGTCATTAAATAAAACAAACTTTACTCTTTTTTTTTATTGGTGTTATTTTTCTCTCTGCAGGTGAACTGACTAAGGTGATCGTAGAACATGATAATGATGGATTAAACCCTGCATGGTACCTGGATCACGTGGAAGTGGTCAATGTAGCGACCAACAGGTCAACCAAATTCCCGTGTAACAGGTGGCTCGACAAGGACAAAGGTCTTAAATGTGATCTGTACCCAGAGAACACATAACAAACGACAGGAGTATACAGACAGATCCTTCAAAAAACAAACCCTACCACTTGGTGTTTATTAGTTCCCTACTGGTCCAACCAGAGGGGATTATAGTTTTCATCTTTGTCCTTCTGTCTGTCTAGCGGTCTCACATATGTTTTCCAGATGGGGGTTTTTTTCAGAAGGCTTTGAGTTATTAAGAGGAAATTGTGTGTATAGCTTCATCATGTACTGTTACAGATCAAGTTGGACTTTAATGACAATTTACCCATTTTTGATGGAGTTATGGCCCTTGAACTTAGGAGATACAAAAATTAGTTTTCCAGATATTTTTTTTTATGCCTCAAGATATTTGTTTTTCGGAAGATGAAATTTTGTATATAGCTTTATCATTTGTATATAGCTTTACAGATCAAGTTGAAGTTTCATGATGATTTACCCACTTTATGGGCCTTGAATTTAGAAGATACAAAACATTGTTGGGCCCAGTAGGGGACATGTATTGCTTTAGCAGTACTCTCAAAATGACATAGGATTTGACACCAAAAATGTGTTGTTTTATTTTTCTTATTTTATTTGTTTTCAACTTTCATCTTGTCACTGTGGATATATTTTTAAAATGTTAATTATTTTGTTCATTGTATATATTTTTAGTAAAGCTTACGTCCAATTTTATTAAACTTGCGTCCATTTTTATGTCCTTTTTCTATTCAGGTGCAAAATATATATATATATATATATATCACATGTAAATGTTTGCTATTTGTTGTCCATTATACTAACATTTTACATCTTGCTGTGGCAGCATTTTATTGTCATTGAATAATTATTTATATATATTGAAACATTTCAAACCAATCTTATTATGTGTTTCAGGTTTGTATTGTTTAGTATGAATCAGTCTCTCATTATTTCATTGTATATTTTGTGTTTCTTTGTAGTGTTCATTTGTTTAGTATGTTTCATTGTTGTCTTTCTGTTCTGTGATAATTTTAATGTTTTTTAAGTCATACTGCAACTGAAAAAAATCTGTGATGTCCAAATCATTCCATACAAAACATTCAGTGATGTCATTTTAAATTTTGTCAAACTTAACTTAATCATAGATATACATTAATGTTTCGAAAACTTTTGCCTGTCAAAACCTTTGGTAATATAATTTTGAAGTCATTTTATCAAAGTTTTGATATATTTACATATATATTGGAAATTCACTTATGTTATTCTTTATTAATGTTTGCTGTTGTTTTTACTTTTAAAAAAACAACATGTACCAAATGCACCTTTTGTGATGTAATTTGGAAGTCATTTTATGAATCTATAATTTTTTATTAGGTACATTCCATTTTTTTATATTTTGTTTTATGTTTTACACTTTCAAAAATAGTTTGTGTTAACCGTCCATAACTGAGATGTGATATTATGAGCAAGGTTTTGAAAAAGGTTTATTAAAAGCTTTCAGTGATATCATTCAGAATTCATATTATGGAACCATAATTTTTATAATAGAGATATACATTTATGACATATATTCATGAAGTCTTTTCTTCTACTACTAAGCTTTTGAAAACTGTTTCGAACAAATCATCAATGTCTTTAGTGATATAACATATTTATGATCCAGTTTTATGTGTATTTTTATTTTTTTAATTTCAGACCTATATGTGTGCCAACACATACATTGCCTACATTTAAAAAAAAAAAAATATTGAGAATGTAGAGTTACTAATATTTTTTAACCAGTGTGCCATATTGCTTTTGCTAATTGACCGATGGACGTTTAATTTTAAAGTACAGTCTATCTGCCCCTTGTAATCGGTAGCTACCTGTCCTAAACACTTCTTTGTGCATCTTTCGAACAACTTTCCATTGATTCACCCTTCACCCCAATTAAGTGGTCACCAATCTAATGTATCCAATGGTCAATTAACTAGACCACATTCTATATGATAACTGTATTGAGCAACCATAGTAATATTTTTCATGTTCCATAGACTAAATTAATTAAAGAGATTACTTTAACACCACTACATGCTGCCCCACCAGGCCCATACAAATGATTTGTGAAGTACACACTTTAGTGGGGTGGTGGGCACAATCACATTGTTAAATTTATATACATAAAACCCAAAACATTTCCCTTTTTTTTGTTCTAAGTGGATGGGGGAATTACTCCCCACTCCTTTCCCAGTTTCATTTGGCTACAACCGTGAGTAGCCATTTAAGACGGGTTTGGCTGTATTTTGCTGAAATTAATAATCGATTTCCCAGTTTGTAATACATGTATTAGTTTATCTTACTTTGTATCCAGTCACAACAACCTTTGTAATGATTTACCTTGGATATTTTGACGTATTCTGACAATTACATAAAAAAAATGTATCCCTGCCATTGAAAAGAACCCAACAATGGCTGATGTATTTTTTTCAGGGCCATTTGAAATTCCAATTGTTTGCTTGTGATTGGCTGTGATATATATTTACATGGGAAATGGATTTACCATCCATTAATATAATTAAACTGTTCTGTGCTTTAGTCATTTTATATTTCATTATACACAAAATTTTAACAAGAAATCACATAGTTCATTTTGTTATCATTATTATGAATTGTAAAAATACATACTTTAAAATATTTTACAAAAGGTACCTGCCACCTTCTATTAAGGGCATTTAATATAAAAATTAAACATTTACTTCATTTCTCTGTTTTTTTTATTACTATATGGAAAATATTTTTTTAATTCTTTACATAAATTGGTGTGACAAATATAGCTAGTATTTTATATGGCATCATGGTACAAAGGACTAGATTGATGGTATATTGTCTGCTTGGCAGAAGTGGAATAAATATGATTTTCCAATAATTCTTGTCAGATTGCAAGATACAATTCAAGATACCAGCTTTAGGTTGAATGGTAAATGCTGCTCAACAGACTCGTGGCATTACTAGGATAAAGTGGATATCTTAAGACAATAACCAGTTATTCACTGTATAAATTAATCATTGGAGTTAACTACATTATAGAAACAGTGGCCATGTTACTATATATACCTGTCTGGTGTAGTTATTAGTTTGTAATACTCCAATAACATATTTTAGCTTATCCATGTTGTGTCAAAAAAGATAATTATTAACAATGTAAATGAATGTGTTTTTATTTGTATATCTTTAACCTCTAAATATCAATTTCTCAGGGAGTACAAAGTTTTAAAAATCTTTTTATAATACATTGTATATGTATAACTGAATTGGTTTTGTTTTCTAAGGACCTGACTAGGAGCCTGAGGCTAAGCCAATCAGGCCTCACTATTTAAGGGGAGCTATTAATCTTGCTCCCCATCACTACCCTAAGACTAGTTCAAGGAGTAATTTTTAGCTTCCCATATATGATAGTAATATCTTAAATGGCTCCCCATAATATAATTTAGGATAGCAATTAATCACTCCCCTCAATTTAAAAAAAAAAAAAAAAAATTATTATTCAGTTTTTCCTGTTACAAAAAACCTACCCTCTATCCAGGGATGAAAAAGAGGACAGGTAGTCAACAGGACTCGGGAAGATATATCAGCAAAACAATATTATAGAATGGTGAACACATTTTTTTTCTTTTAACATTCATTCACACCTAATTTACTTGATACACACCCACACACCCACACATACATCATTCATATTTTATTTATTTTTTTGCTGCATGTATAGTACTAGTATATATTTCTTCCAGTCGAAATACTGTTTTGTAATAAAATAAAAACCAACACATTTTAAATGCAGTCTTTCTTGGGGTTTTTTATAAGATGATTTCACTTAATGAAAATGCCTTATGGTTATATCTGTAATAACTATTTGTAAAGTTCATACCCATGTAAAGGTTTATTATTCAGTTTAATGATAAATATTTTCAAGGAATTTTATCAAATTGTTTATATAATTGTTGTGTACTATTTATTGTATGGACATTGTATTTTATGATTGTGATACATGTATATAGCAAGGCATTACATTACAAACATAACCAAAAATTGTCAAACCTAATGTTGAGGTCACCTTGTATAATAATCACTAATACATAAAGGACATGTTTTATATTCTTTCTGCATTCAAATACCAGCTGATAATAAAAATCATATTTAGAATGTCAATCAGATGTTTATAATTGTTGTGTAGTATTTATTCTATGGACATTGTATGCTGTGCTTGTAATATATAAAATTACATTACAAACATAACCAAAAAATTTCAAACCTAATATTGAGATCACCTTGTATAATAACCACTAATATATAAAGGGCATGTCTGATATTCTTTTTGCATTTGAATACCTGTATAGAAAGGCCACCTGATGATAAAAGATATTTGGAAAGTCAAATAGAGGGCCTCTTTATGCAGATTTTATTGTATATTTAACCTTTATGTACGGTAGCTTGATGGTGCACCGTTAATTTAACTCCATTCTGGATGTGACGATGTACTGCACCTTACTATTAATATCTTAGAAAAAGGCACATCTATATTATGTCCATTACAAATAATCAACTATTTATAATAAATTATATACAGACCAAAACCAAAGTATGTCTTTGTTAGGCAGCTTTATTTATTTTTTTGTGTTGGAAATTAATTGAAGGTTTTAATATTTGTCTTTAAATACATGTATTTGTTATTGTATATTATTATATTATCAGTTTATGTTCATAAAACCTATAGTAATTATCTGAACATTGTGTATTTATTTCAAAGCTTTATTTAAGATTGTATTACTGTGATAGATTTTTATTGTTTCTACTTAAGACATTTATACGGTATGTTATTTTACTTTGATCATGTTTTACTGGGCCATTTATATTATTTACAAAATTGTAGAATGATGTCAGTTAACCATACGCATGTATAGATGTCACATAACTCTTATGTTGAAGAGAAGCTCACACTGATTCACTATGCTAATTATTTTTAATATTACACACTTTCACGTAGGTAATAAAATACTATATAGATTGTTTGTTGTGTCTTCATTTTTGAAACCATGTGAATACAATAAATTATGATTAGTTGTTAAGAATAAAGCTGTCAATTGGAAGAGAGGCATCAGTGTTCTTGGATGGCGGGACGTAGCCCAGTGGTAAACCACTTGCCTCATGTGCAGTAGGTCTAGGGTCGATCCCCATCGGAGGGCCCATTGGGCTATTTCTCTTTCTAACCAGTGCACCTTGACTGGTATATCAAATGTCGTGGTATATGCTACCCTGTCTATAGGATGGCACATATAAAAAATCCCTCGCTACTAAATGGAAAAAAATGTAGCAGGTTTCCTCTCTAAGACAGTCAGAATTACCAAATGTTTGACATCCAATAGCCATTGTGAAATAAATCAATATGCTCTAGTGGTATCGTTTAATAAAAACTTTCTTTTTTTTCAGTGTACTTTACTGATACAGAAAAATCTTTGTTTAATGATGCACTCGACACATTTTTATTTACAGGAATATGGCTTCAAACATGGTTAAACTGTCGTCGGTGGCGTGGTTAGGCCATCGGTCTACAGGCTGGTAGGTACTGGGTTCGGATCCCAGTCGTAGGCATGGGATTTCTAATCTAGATACCGACTCCAAACCCTGAGTGAGTGATCCGCAAGGCTCAATGGGTAGGTGTAAACCACTTGCACCGACCAGTGAT
Organism: Gigantopelta aegis; assembly: GCF_016097555.1. Classification (NCBI taxonomy): domain Eukaryota; kingdom Metazoa; phylum Mollusca; class Gastropoda; order Neomphalida; family Peltospiridae; genus Gigantopelta; species Gigantopelta aegis. Next base: position 41,090,079 of record NC_054707.1, on the reverse strand, counting down.
CCATAACTGGTTCAACAAAGGCCATGGTTTTTGCTATACTGCCTGTGGGAAGTGCAAATAAAAGATCCCTTGCTGCTAATTGGAAAGAGTAGTCCATGTAGTGGCGACAGCGGGTTTCCTCTCAAAATCTGTGTGGTCCTTAACCATATGTCTGACACCATATAACCGTAAATAAAATGTGTTGATTGCGCCATTAAATAAAACATTTTTTTCTTTCTTTCAAACGTGGTTAAGGACCACACAATGAGAGTAAACTTCCTGTGGCCACTCAATTGGTTACTCTCTTCAACAGACAGCAAAGGATGTTGATGACTGATTAAAGCAGTCATAAACATATACTAACGGATTATGACTTAATTTTGACGTCACACACGTGACATTACATGCAAAGATGCATTACAAAATTTTTCATTTGACTTCTAAGTTGGTTTACAATGTGGCTGAAATAACAAAAATAATAGCTTTTCCCTGTAAGTTTTATGAACTGCAGAATAAAAATAATAACTAGTTAATTACATAGGATATCGGCTTTATCCTGTGAAAGTAAGAATGGGAAATTCTGCTGGGCAAGCCTCACAGCATTTCCCATTCTTTCCATCACAGGATAAAGCCTATATCCTACATCATTAACTAGTTCTCTATTTATATGCACCATCCCACAGAGTAGAACATACCATGGTATTTGTTAAACTGGTTGTGTTTACTGCCTGGAATGCAAACTGGCCCAATGGGTTCATCGATGGGAATCGATCCCAGATAGGTGAGCATTTTACTACTGGACTACATCCCACCCTCTTTGCTGGTTCAGATATTCCAGTATCTGGCAACAGTGGTCCTGGAAGTAAATACATAGTCGTCTATTAATTTGAAGTTGATTTATTTAAATATTATTAAAATGGAGGCTGCTCAATTTTATAGATTTCAATTTATATGGAGCAGAATTAGACTAGTAATACCTTGGTTGGTCTATGCCCTTGGTAAATTGCTGTTGCAGTCCCTTAAGGGAATTAGTGTCTTGCCCACCCATCAACCCTCAAATTGGTCATTTTTATTAACATTCATTCCTTCATTTGTAGTCATTTTCGTGCTTATATCTAAGTTTCAAGTTTGCTGTTGTGGACACACACCTCAGCTATCTGAACCAGGACCGGGTTATAGAGAAGTCGGTATTGTGGCCTTACACCTACCCATTCAGTCGATAAACTCGCTATGGGTGGGAGCCGGTACCGAGAGGTGAACCCAGTACCTACCAGCCTTATGTCTGATGGCTTGGCCACTATACCACCAAGGCTGGTTTTCATTAACAAGCACCGACTTGACTTTGTTGGACACTAATGATTTCTGATGCTTTACTGGTCAGTCTACTCCAGACACAAAGGGATGTATCCAGTCTACTGATAGATCTATAATTCACCTTTGAATAACCCAAGACTGGTATCACAAGCTAGTAGCATTGATTACAGCAAGTCTTCACAAACGGGCAACATGTTTCCTGGGTTTATATACAGCATTCTTCAGTTCTAACTCTAATGCATTGTAAATCTGTTTGCTTGTGTGGCATTTTATTTAAAATGTGGACCTTCCCTCCCCACTCCCACCCCAAATATACATACATACAAAATCCTATATTCCATAAATTACAGCAAGGTGGGTGGATTTAAACTTGGATCTGTGAACTTATTTATTCTTCTTAACCGTTTAAGGAGTTTTATGTAAGTGCAGAATTAATCTGCCCCCACCCCACCCAAAAATTGTTGTTTTTTTAATCCTAGCTACGGCCCTGACCAGTGTCTTGAACAGTCATGAGATATGAAATTTTTTTGGGATGGTCTTGCATATCACGTTTTGTCTGAATTTAATGACATTTATATTGCCATGCCCAAGATAAAGCATGATTATAGTTCTGTTTATTGCTGGTCATTAATTTTCCCCACCATTTTAATGCCACACCACAGTGTAATAATTAAAATATATTTATGCACTATTAAATTGTATATGGCCTAGTTTTATTTGGTCTGTTCAACAGGTAATATACATCTGATGAATATTCTACTCCATTAGCTATTCATCTGTTAACACCAGGGCAAAATATTTCATGCAAGCTGTGGTTCTTTTTATGTGTCAGTTATGCAACTTTAAATATATACACAAATCGCAAGTTACTTAAGTGGTGAACTGCTACATTATAAAATTACAAATTACAGAACTTTATTTGATACTATTATGCAAATATAAATGATGTAACAGAATAATAAGGTAAAAATAATATGAATAGAGTTGTGTATTGTCTCCTATAACACTGCCGGGGCGAGACGTAGCCCAGTGGTAAAGCGCTCGCTTGATGTGCGGTCGGTTTGGGATCGATCCCCGTCAGTGGGCCCATTGGGCTACTTCTTGCTCCAGTCAGTGTACCACAACTGGTATATCAAAGGTCGTGGTATGTGCTATCCTGTCTATGTGATGGTGCATATAAAAGATGCCTTGCTGCTAATCGAAAAGAGTAGCCCATGAAGTGGTGACAGCTGGTTTCCTCCGTCAATATCTGTGTGGTCCTTAACCATATGTCCGATGCCATATAACCATAAATACAATGTGTTGAGTGCGTCGTTAAATAAAATATTTCCATTAACTATAACGATGCATATGATTTGTTAGATATGACCACATAATATTTAAAAAGGCAAAGTTTAAATTGGCAGGATTCAAACCTATTTCACCAAAAAGGTTTATTTTATTTAACAACGCCACTAGAGCACATTGATTTTTTATCATCGGCTATTGGATGTCAAACATATGGTCATTCTGACACTATTTTTTAGAGAAAACCTGCTGTTGCCACATAGGCTACTCTTTTATGACAGGCAGCAAGGGATCATTTATTTGCGCTTCCCACAGGCAGGATAGCACAAACCATGGCCTTTGTTGAACCAGTTATGGATCACTGGTCAGTGCAAATGGTTTACACCTACTCATTGAGCCTTGCGAAGCACTCACTCAGGGTTTGGAGTTGGTATCTGGATTAAAAATCCCATGCCTTGACTGGGATCTGAACCCAGTACCTACCAGCCTGTAGACCGATGACCTAACCACGACGCTATTGAGGCCGGTCTATTTCACCAATTCGCATGACGTTTAACAGCTCATGACCTCAATCACTCAGGAAGGCATGATACTTTTTTATGTGTATTGTATTCGTTAACACTTTAATAACATTAAGCAAACTAAATTAGAATTAAAATTACATGCTTTTTCAAGAAAGCATGTTACCATGATGCAGTTATGGAAAGTGTTTGTTATATAGTACTATTGTTTTTTTCCATTGCACATTAATTCAGTTATTTAATTAATTAATTATTTCATTCATGCATCTGACCATCCATTCTTCATCCAACCACCCAGCCATTTATTTATAAAGAATACTACATGAATAGCAGTTAGATACCATTTTACTTGTGTAGGAAGGTGCCAAAAAGTTGGGAGGCACACACACACACACATACACACACACACACACACACACACACACACACACACACACACACACACATATATATTAATACATGTATGAATATATAAAAAACGTCACTGCTGCTACAAAGTGGGGCGCATATGCCCCCTTGCCCTCCCCACCCCGGTTCCTACGCCAGTGCATTTATCTTACAACAAACAAGCGAAAGTGAGTTGGATAAGTTTTTAAAACAACAATTTGTATAAGTGGTATCTTAAAGACATTAGTGTAGTATTCTATTTCTTACATAACCTCAAAAGTCAGTTTCAAAAGAAATTGAAATGCCTTTTCCAAATAAAACTTATTTATGGCACATATTCTTCAGTTAACTTGTATGTCACAAAGCAATCAGTTTTAGTTTAACTTAAATATCACAGAACAATCAATTTTGATCCTGCTTATTTCATCGGATGGTATGGCTGTGATAACTGAGTAATTACCTAGGCGCAGCCAATTGTATGTCTTTAAACTGATAACGTGTGTTATTGCCATGTGATATAAATAAAGAATGATATCCTCACCAATGTAAGAAAGTTTATTCATTTATTTATTTTAATTTGTTTGAGTAAATAATTTATTATTTTAAGAGGTATTTTGCATAGGAGTGGAGGTGCGAACACTACATATTAAGTAACATAATATCACGTCAACAAGTGTAAACAAACCATTCAAATAACAAGTGACATATGCTACTGTAAATAGTTATTAGTCTGTGGTTTGGAGCAGGTTGGTGATGGGTTTGTATCCTGGTAACAGCTCTCATCCCAATGGAGAAGAATTAATTAATTAATATTAAACGACATCCCTTTGAAAAACGCACTGATCACCTGCTCGGTATCAAAGGTTCAGTATATATTAAAAATTAAATCTTCAAAATGATAAAAACAAACACTTATCAAACCATGGAAATATAGCACTACACTACCAATACATCTCAAAAAAATATATATATTATTTAAAAAAAAAAAAAAAAAAAAATTTGAAACAATCTAATTGGTTAAAATGTTCACAAATAAAAGCCTGTTCAAACATCTCTTACTATATATCGGTGCCCCCCCCCCCCCCCCCCCCCAAATGGGTCTGGAATTGTAAACTAGTATCCCTACCCCCACACCAATAATCTTGATCACAAACTTCAGAAAATAGTTGAATAACTTAAAAAATAATTATTAATATACATGAAATACAGAATACCACAGGCACCACAACTGGTATATCAAAGGCTGTGGTATGTGCTATCCTGTCAAATAGGAAAATGTAGTGGGTTTCCTCTCTTAAACTACATGTCAAAATTACCAAATGTTTGACATCCAGTAGCCGATGATAAATAAATCAATGTGCTATAGTGTTGTTGTTAAACAAAACAAACGTCTTCTTCTAACCCCCTACAAATGGAATGGATGGATCATAGTTTACACGCGGTCAAAGGTCACGCACCGACCTTGTCATTCATTTTGTGACGTTGATCAGTGTTTGTTTTCACTTCTGTCTAGGCAAGAGAACCGAGGAAGCAATGGGGAAAATAAAAGGTAACAATAACACGTTATGGCATTATGGCAAATGTAGTATTGTGAGTGTATTTAAGTTTAAGTAAACTATGCGATTATTGTTCTTATTTTTAGGCGGACCCGTGGTGGAAATGCAGGGAGATGAAATGACTCGGTGAGAACGCCGGCTATTTTATTTGTTATTTTTATTTTTTACTGCCTTGATTTTATGTCGATGGCATTCAGTTAATGGATAACTTTGTGTTTATTTATTGAAATATGTGCTCAGTGTTGTAATAAATATATTAGGTAATTTATACAAGCGATACACAAACAAACTGAAGCACTGTCGGTCGACGCGTCAGTCAAATTCGTGATAGAAACAGCTGATAAGTGTGGGCTCATATTTAACTGAACTTTGACCGGCAGCATACATGTATCTTTATGTGTCACGTTCATTCTTTTATCTACATTTTATGTTCTGTCCGTAATATTGTCTTCATGGATCTGCAAATCTGAACCTCACTTGTCTGAAAGAACAAGTGGGTGAGAGTGAGTGAAGTGACTCCATTTTTACTTCATACTTGTCCCATCCATTTGTAACCTAATATAGGAATGTACTTGTCCAACTTAAATGTAAACAAAACTGTCTCATAGCATAAAAATAATTATGTAAAATTAGTTGTTGTTTTTATTTGTTTGTGGGTTTTTTGTTTGTTTGGGTTTTTTAGTTGACTTGTCTGAGCTTGTTTGTTAGAACAGTAACTCTTTACTGGTCCTACACATAAAACCACTTGTCATGGGCAAGCATAAACCAGACAAGCTTTATTGTAATGCCCTAAAGTTCAGTTAAACCCATTTGTAGTGCTTTGTTATAGATTCTTATAATAGTAGACCGCTAATTTGAGAGGGGTTGGAATAGAAGTATTTAAAAAATTAGTTTTAAATATAGTCAAACCTCCATGCAAGCTCGAGCTGGTAAAGAATTATAGGAGAGGAACGGGTTAGTTGAGCCAATTTTTACTCTAACAAGTCCAGTGCCTAGATATGCTAGGTGATGGTTTATAGTCTAATGTTTGCAGCATACAGGTGTGCACACATTCTAGTCAAGTTATCATAAGTTAGTCTTGTCCCTGCATAATAGTGGGGTATCAAACATTTTATAAAAAATGGCTCAAATTACCCACCTTCTGGGGTAAGATGTGCCAGGTCAAGGGGCAAGTTGATCAATATACTGTACTTTACTTGAAGATTGTTTTATTCGAAGGCAAACAAATTCAAACATATTAAAGATCCCCCCATTGTTTTGAGATATTGAGCTGATATTTTGTGTATAGCTTTATTGTGTACTGTTACAGATCAAGTTTGTCTTTTATGCCCTTGAACTTAGGAGATAAGAAAATATGTTGGGTCCGGTAGGGGACATGTATTTCTTTAGCAGTATTCTCCGAATGCTTGTTTAATATAAATAAATTTTGTTTTTTAAATGTCTAGCATCATTTGGGATGCAATCAAAGAAAAGTTGATCTTACCATTTGTTGACCTTGAACTACATTCATATGACCTTGGCATCAAGAGCAGAGATGATACCAATGATGAAGGTATGTTTACTGCTAATTCGTTCAATGATTAATTAATTTTAATTTATATACAATTTAATATAGTTTTATATGGTGAATATTAAAAAATATGTAAATTTTAAAAACCACTGACTAAATAAATATTTATTCCCCTTACATGCTAGTTTTCAAGGTGCATGCCTAATTTGTTATATGCATAAAATCAATTTTGATCAGGACACACTGAATTTGATAAAATTAATTTAAGACAGAAGTAATGGGTAAGTTAATGGTAACAAAGCTAAAAATATTTTATACTGTCCAAAAACTCAGTTGGTGGCATTAAAATATACTCTTCAAAAAAAGAAACGCAAAAGGGTACAAATGGGTTATAACTCCGATTTTATGTTTCCTGCCGGTTCATGCTTTGTGAATATACGGTCATTGCATGTCCCAAACACATTCCCACGGTTACATTCGATAAAACGCAGCTACTGTAAAATAAAGTTTCAAAATGTGAATATTCGCAAAAACGCAGCCACGTGCAAACCATGGCACCACTGCACGTGCGTTGTCTGCACATGCAACATGAACACCGACAGTATAAAAGTGCAGGGTGTTCGCTTGCCTGGCCTCTGTATCTGGCCGACAGTTGACAATCCAGGACATGCCACGTCTCAGTGAACCGCAGAGAAACAATGACATCGGCCGACTAGACGCAGGCGAATCCAGAACGGCCGTTGCCAGGGCATTCCATGTGTCCCCAAGCACCATCTCCAGACTGTGGGACCGTTACCAGCAACATGGATCAACACGTGACCTCACTAGATCCGGTCGACCACGGGTCACTAACCCCGGACAGGACTGCTACATCCGGGTACGCCACCTTCGGGAACGATTGACTACTGCCACCTCCACAGCCGCAGCAATACCAGGTTTGCGCAGGATATCCGACCAGACCGTACGGAACCGCCTACGTGAGGTAGGAATTCGTGCCAGACGTCCAGTTCGAGGTGTCATCTTAACACCACAACACCGTTGACTCCGACTGCAGTGGTGCCAGATTCATCGACAATGGCCTCAACTGCGATGGAGACAGGTGTGGTTCAGTGACGAGTCCCGATTTCTGCTCCGACGTCATGATGGAAGATGTCGCGTGTATAGGCGTCGTGGTGAACGTTATGCGGCAAACTGCGTGCAGGAAGTGGACAGATTCGGCGGGGGTAGTGTCATGGTGTGGGCAGCCATCTCACACACTGGCAGAACTGACCTGGTCCACGTGCAGGGCAACCTGAATGCACAGGGCTACATTGACCAGATCCTCCGGCCACGCAGTGTTCCAACATGACAACGCCAGGCCTCACACAGCACGTCTCACAACGGCTTTCCTACAGAACAACAACATTAATGTCCTTCCTTGGCCATCACCGGATTTGAACCCAATTGAGCATCTATGGGACGAGTTGGACCGACAGCGACAACCACAGCCCCAGACCCTGCCCGAGCTGGCAGCAGCCTTGCAGGCCGAGTGGGCCACCATCCCCCGGGACGTCATCCGTACTCTGGTTGCTTCAATGGGCAGGCGGTGCCAGGCAGTTGTCAACACACGCAGAGGCCACACCCGGTATTGACTCCAGATGACCTTGACCTTGGTAGTGTGTCCTATCACTTACTCACAATGGACTAGAGTGAATTGTGAACAATCCTGCAACATTTGGTAATTATCGGACTCACCATTCAATAATTAAATCAATTCTCCAAATGTTACGACAATGTGGTTTTGCGTTTCTTCTTTTGAAGAGTATATAAATAGGCAGTATATTTTCAGGGATTATTATGTAAAAACCGTTAAAAGTAAAGGATAAACAAGGATTAAAAGTACAAAGAAGTCGGAGACAGAAGCAAGCAAGACAGACTTATAAAGCCTCACACATTCTGCTTTCATGTTGCCTCCAGGCATAAATCTCACGCAATGGAAGATTCAATAAAATATTGGTTTATAATGAAGCTTATTTGTATGCATACAGTTATGTAATACATTTTATAGTGTATTCCATTCTTAAGATATATTGACCCTTGTGTTGCTTGTTAGCCCCCCTACCATTCCTTCTGTCTATCTGTCTCTGTCTGTTCTGTCTGTCCATCTGCCCCACATATAGTTTTTCAGATGTCTTTATCACAATGCCTTGAGATATTTAACTGAAATTTTGTGCATAGCTTTTTCATGTACTGTTGCAGATCAACTTTAATTTTCATACAAAATCAAATTTCCCAATTTTCTGAAGATATTTTGAGATAAAATGTATATAGCTTTATATAATGTTACAGATCAAATTAGGTGACAAGCAGTACTCTAAATTCTAAGAATGCTTGTTATAGATGCACCATTGAGAATGGTGTGAATTCATGCAAACACCCCCTAATGTATATTGTGGATTGGTCTGCCACAGATGTAAAAATTACAATTGATCAGCTTGAAGGTGCGACTCATGTGACATATATATATGATTGCATGCTTCTTGAGATGAGATAAGAATAATATTTGACCCCAAAACTATTAAATTTCCCCTATTATAATCCCGTGTAGTACATCTATATAATTAATTAGTCAACTATAACTGATTTGTCTATGTACTTATTTATTAATACGGTATAATATGAGAACCGGGAACACTTCCAATACTATGTTCTTTTTGCCGTCTCTTGTTTCATTTATTTATTAGATTATTTATTTACTTATGTATTTGTTTGTTTGCTTTGTTTGTTTTTATAATTACCCGGTTTTTTGTTTTTTGTTGTTTGTTTTTTTATACAAAGAGAACATAATTTGTCCTGACGGGAGTGTATTCCTGCTAGCTCATATTCAATACTATGATATAATCGATTGATCGATTGGCTCGTGCCTTGATTGACTAATTAATTTATTTATTTAGTCATTCTTTAGTCAAATATTTATTTATTTATTATTTATATATTATTTATTTATATTTCTCTTGGCTAGTATTAAATGAGCATAACTCTGTTCCATTTTGTTTTAATTAATTAATTTATTATTATTTTATTATTATTATTATTATTTTTTTATTTTTTTATTATTATTATTCCATATATTTCTTTCTTCAAAATAGATTGATATATCTTAATTCAATTGTTTTAAAAATTATTATTGGGTAGTAGTAGTTAATATTAATAATAAATATGAGTATATATTGATGGAAAGAAATAAGAGAACATCTGGTATTTGAGACCAAATTTAAATCACTGTAAATGAGTGCAGGGTATACAATACAGTGGCCTAATGTTGGATTGAATATCGGCAACATACTTAAATTTATGATACTGTGAATGGGGGGTTTAGGCTACAGTCAATATGTGCTACAACTATTTTCGTGTTTCATTGCTTCTTTTTGCTGGTGTAATTAATAAAATATTAAGTTTTTCGGTCGGATTTACATCATCATCACCATTACCTCTGTCGTAATCATCACCACTATTATAACTACTACTACTACAACTATTAATATTATTACTACTACCCTGTTACGTTTGGATCTTGATTGAACCTGTACTAGAAATAATTATGTAACTCCGGTGGCTTGGGGTCAGAATCTCGCACCTCTATATATTAGGTTTATGTGTTGTGGTGTGCATGAGCAAGGTAGCGTGTTTGAGAGTGAACGTTTTTGTGTAAATGCCGTTTTAAGGAAGTTTGTTCTTTTGAAGTATGTACATGTATTTATAATCCGTTTGTGTTTGACGTACTTGAAGTTGTATCGGAATGATCAACTGTATTGTGATGTACTCAGAATGATGTATACTGTCATATATAAGCTATGTATTTTATTATATTCTGTGTGCATACTTAAGTATGGATAGATCGTTTACAGTTTGTTCAGTTAACTGCTGGGGACTTGCAGGAGTTAAAAAGAGAAAAGATGTCTTTAATTATTTACTGTCAAAACGGTTCTCAGTTTACTTTCTTCAAGACACCAATTTTACAACAAAAAAAAAACTGTTTATTCGTGCAGAGTGGGGGTTTGAATGCATTTGTAATTGTAATAATAGCCAATCTCGCGGAGTTGCAATATTGTTAAATAATAATTTTGAATATAAAATACATTCAATATTTAGAGATGACAATGGAAATTTACTCATTGTAGATATAACAATTTGTAATCTACGTTTAACTTTGGTAAACTTATATGGTCATTATATTGGTGACAATATAAGGATATTGTATGATATTTTGTATTATACTGAATCGCATAATATTCCAGGAATATTTCTACGAGTAGATTTCGAAAAAGCATTCGACTCCATTTCATGGTCATATATACACAAAACCCTTGACTTTTTCGGATTTGGAACAGATATTAAATGCTGGATTTCTGTTTTTTACCAAAATATAAAATCAAGTGTTATAGTTAATGGAAATGTGTCTTCATCATTTAATATATATAGAGGCTGTAGGCAAGGTGATCCATTATCTCCTTATGTATTTCTTCTCTGTGTAGAAATTCTTGCAGGACTTATACGTAAAAATAAGAAAATTAAAGGCATCTCAATAAACAATAAAGAATACCTAATTTCACAGTATGCCGATGATACTGATTTTATACTTGATGGTAGTAGAACGTCCTTTGAAGAAGCAATAAATACCTTGAATATGTTTTCCGAATTATCAGGACTCAATATTACTTATGATAAATCAGAGGTAATCTGTATTGGCTCTCTTAGGAATAGTCCAATACGATATTTACAAAATCTTAATCCAAAATGGAATCCTCCTTCATTTAAAGCACTTGGAATTATTTTTAGTACCGACTTGAATGAAATGACCAAACTTAATTATAATTCTAAACTATTTGAAATTAAACAAATTATAAATACATGGATGAGAAGGTTGTTAACACCACTTGGAAGAATAGCTATCATAAAATCTCTGTTAATATCTAAGCTTAGTTATCTACTTCTAACATTACCAAATCCATCGGAAACATTTCAGAAAGAATTGCACACGATGTTATTAATTAATGTTTCATCTTTTGAAGACTTTATCAGAGCCAATTTTTTATAATTCCAATATAAAATTAACAGTAAATCTTTTTTAAAAAAGAAATGGCTTGGGAAAGGTGTATCTCAAATCTGTGATCTTGTCGATGAGTACGGCAACTTTTTAACTTTAACTGCATTTAATAATTTATACAAATTAAATGCATCTTTTTTAGAGTATCAAGGAGTTATTAACTCACTTAGAAACAAATATTCCTTTAGATGATTCTCCTTTGTTCTATCAGAAATGGCTCGAAACTATATTATTACACACTTGTAACTTCTGAAAAGCCAAATTCTGCAATATCAAAATGGCAAAATTATTTTATTTCAGAGCTTAATTGGCACACTATTTATTTAAAACCATTTGTAACCACGCAAGAAATAAAACTTAGATGGTTCCAATATAGAATACTTCATAGAATATTAACTACTAATAGTTTCGCATATAAATTAAAATTAATTGACAGTGAAACGTGTACGTTTTGTCATGAAGGAAAAGAATCTATAGTGCATTTATTTTGGGAATGTAAAATTGTTCAGAACTTTTGGAATGATTATTTAAATTGGTTATCAAACTCATGTAAGCATATATGTAATTTAAAGCTTTCTCTTGAGCTAGTGATATTTGGATGTAAAGATAATATTAAAACAGATGTTTTTGACCTGCTACTATTATTAGCTAAATATTTTATATATAAATGTAAAGTGCAAAGGGTCCAATTAAATATTATACACTTCCAAAATGAAGCTAAACAAAGATATAAAGTAGAAAAATTTATTTACCTTAGTAAGAACAATCTTAATAAATTCTTCACCAAGTAGTCAGTGTATTATTCTCTCTTTGAACAGACCTAATTTTTGTAACTTTTCTTGTGCATCGTCTTGTTCCCAGCGGTCCACGCATTAATTGAGAGAGAGAGGCGGGGATGGAGAGGGGGTGGGGTGAGGTGGGGTTTGAAAGCCAATACCCTAAAGTATTATATTATGTTGTTTTATTATTTTTATGTACACAACCCATGTTTTACCCTTGGCATGTGTTCTAATTGTAAACAAGGGGCTGGCAATAAAACTTGTAATAAAAAATAAAAAAAAATTCCCCTATGTAGTCATTAATTATTGTTTTCAGTGACTAAAGACGCAGCCTATGCTATCAATAAGTACAATGTTGGAATCAAATGTGCCACCATTACACCTGATGAGAAACGAGTTGAAGGTATAGTATAGAATACTTTACTATTACGGTACTCAGAGACCCTGTGTACATGCTTTTAAAAATGCATGCATGGATTGAGTCTTCATCTATTGAATTGATAGCCAATTCATTTTATAGTTGAAAATTTACATTTTTTTTTTTTCTTAGTGAGAACGATATTACTTACAATAAGATTGTATCTTGATTTTTTTTCTTTTTTCTGTTTAAATCTGTCCCAGACACAGTTTCTGGCTATTGTTGTTAAACATTAATTCATTCATTCATTCAGTTCCAGCAAGCAATATTCTGCTTTATTTTATCAGTGTTTTACATACACCTATACTATAAAGTTTAAAATTTTAATTCTGTAATTATGTTTGGTATATATTTGGAAAACCCCCACCATTTAGTCATATGAATTAAACACTTTAAATTCATTATACCAGTACAATTTCATATTTAACTGTTTTTTCAGAATTTAATCTCAAACAGATGTGGAAATCACCAAATGGAACGATCAGAAACATTCTTGGTGGTACTGTTTTCAGAGAAGCCATTATTTGTAAGAACATTCCTCGATTGGTTCCAGGGTGGATCAAAAGTATTGTGATTGGTCGTCATGCTTTTGGAGATCAGGTGACACTTTGCAAGGGATATCTATAGTCAACAGAATTAATATTAATATTGCCCTTTAAATATGATTTTTAAAACTACAATTTCTTCTATTGTAATGTGTCAGTATGGTGGCATGTTCTTAAACTTAATGATTTAAACAACAATTTTGAGCAAACAAGATGACAAGAATTGTTACAAATCAATGTGTATTAATTCCTATCCGATATGTTTTTCGGTAGCAAGATTTTTGTGCATGTGATGGGTCAGATTTTACTGCAACAGTCATCTATGATCAAAAATTGCTAAAATAATATGACACTAACAAAAATTAACAAAACGTTTCCTGGCTTAAAAATTAAAAAAAAAAAAATCTATTTGTGTTAACTAAAATTTTCAAATGTTTAGAAAAACAGTCTACTATCTAGACCAAGTATCAAAATCAAAAAGTGAACTTGTGGTTAAATAAACATTCCTTTCCTTTCCCTTCCTTATGTCGGTGGTTTGCACATTTCAGTACAAAGCGACCGACTTTGTCGTCCCTGGTCCGGGGAAGGTGGAGATGAAATACACCCCAGCAGACGGTGGCACTCCTCAGGAGTACACAGTGTTTGACTTCCAGAAGTCGGGCGGGGTCGCCATGGGCATGTACAACACTGATGATGTAAGTAGGACGCTAACATGATAGTGTATGCCCTTGATAGACAGTGTAGAGGGCTCACCTGAGGTGTTCCGGTTCTAAGATTGAATCTCCTCAGTGGACTCGCAGGGATTTTTCCTGTCTAATCCGGTGTCTCACATAAACACACATTTTATTTTTGCCAAAAAATATACATTTTGTAGACGTACATACATATTTATATATAAAATAATATAATGTGCACACTGCGGGGAATGGTATGTAGCATCGGGTTACAATCGATAAAATTCTATAGTAACTGGGTAATGCATGCATAGCAATAATATACATATGGTATATCAAAGTCAGTGGTATCAGGGATAGAAACAGGAGGTGAAATATGGCCTGCTGTTATTATTGGTTTAAATAGCAGGCCAAAACAAATATGGCCTGCTAAGAAAACAAATATGGCCTGGTGAAAATAAGACTGCACAGAGTGAATGAAGGGTTTAGGACAGTGTGGAAAATTAGGACCTTTTAGATGTATTTTAGAGCATTAATAATTAAAACAAAACAATCATGAGCTTAGCCTCAGCTAATTAGAAGTTGAGATGATAGTACGTATATCTATCTCTCAAAAAATGACCTGTGATTTTTTAGTAATTTTAGCAGGTGAATGTTTATTTCACCTGCTAGGTCTTAAAAAATGGACTGCTTTTTGCAGGCTGCTGTTTCGAGTCCTAGGTATGTATACTGTTAATGAAAAACTGTAGCGGATTTCTTCTGAAAATTACATCTCATAATTGCCAAATGTTTGACATCCAGTAGCTGATGATTACCTAATCAATGTGCTCTAGTCATGTCATTAAACATGCTCTCTCACAGATGGTTGACCTAATTATTGACCCAATAAGGTATTATATGACAATATATACATTTGATTTGTACCTAAAAGTATTTTATTGAACCATCTACATAATCACCATATCACACTTATTATTAATATTTTATAAAAATAATTGAATTATGGGTACGGTCCATAATTCTGAGAAAAATAATGGCTATTTGGAGAGCAGAGGTGTGACGTATTATTTTGAGTCACGTGACGGGCATTCCCCAAATAACCGCAGTGCCAAATCGACTTACCAAGCTCGTGTAACGAAAACGCTTGACCGTCCTCTGCAACGTAGGGTAAATAGAAAAAAAACCCAATGATAATAAGTTATTAAAAAATAATAAAAACATGTACTGAATGATAAACGGCAGGCTGAACTTGTCCCTGCATGTAGAACTGGATTCAACTGGGTTAAGTAATAATTAGCCAACCTTTGGACGACAAAACATGCAACAATACACTGTTTTTTTACGCTATACATTAAAACCGAAATACCACTTTGCGAACCAGTCAAAATAATTTCAACACGCGCCTAATAATAATAATAATAATAAATGGTGAGTTCATGTTCTGACTGTTTATTATTTTATTTCAGCGTATTCGCGGTTATTTTCGTCATGAAATAATATATTTTTTATTATTTGCCATGTATATAGCCGGCCCTAATTTGCCAAGTCTCTATACACGGTGATCGTTTATATAAAATCCAAAAATACATTATACGGTTGTCATATATATAGCCTCATCACAACGAGTCTGTTTTTCAATATTTTTCATGTCTCATCACAAGAAGAGTTCCAAATTTTAAAAAATAAGCGTATCATGGAATTCTCTCGATCGTAGTTCAATTAAAATATTATGGATCATACAATAACTAGGTTTGGTATTCCAAATGAATGTAAGTTTCATTTATAATGCATATTTAGAGAAACAAGGCCCACTAAATCCGTGATTGAGCTCCTTTAAGTACCCTAAAATCCTAAAAAGTCATTCCATTGTATAATTTTTATACCAGTTAAATTTTTCTTAAGAAACACTTACGATTTTATTTTAAGAAAGTAATGTTTATTTTAAATAAGATGTGTCATAGTTTTTAATTTTTTTAGGACTTCATAGGTTTTCTATAAGAACCTGTGACATTGTTGAATCTTAAGGTGTGCATCATTTAAAAATAAATTTGGATAATTATGGCTCGACTCGACAGCCCTCTGAGATTTGAAAATTTGCGTAAACCATTTATGGGTTACGCAAAATCAAATTCAGATAACCCATTTCTTTTTTACCTAACCCATCATGTAAATTATGTCATAAATTCAGTGCATGACCTAAAAATGGGTTACGAAAACTATACTTACGCGAGCGATGCGCAAACAAAACTATCGCTCTCACGATTTTCAGAGGCTTGCTCAGTTGACTGGTGTGTTGAATTTAAGACAGAACTTTTGTACTTACTTATTTTTCTTATTATATTGCAGAGTATCAGAGATTTTGCATTCAGTTCCATGACCTTTGCTCTGAATAAGGGTTGGCCACTTTACTTAAGGTAACAGGAATTTCATAAAAGACTGTACAATTTTTTTATTTATTGGTACTCAGAATAAAGAGTATGACAAATATTTTGAAAAGTCTATAGCCACAGGGCTAGTGGGTTTGTGAAAACCACTAGCCCACCAAGATAAACCACTAGCCCACCAAGATAAACCACTAGCCCACCAAGATAAACCACTAGCCCACCAAGATAAACCACTAGCCCACCAAGATAAACCACTAGCCCACCAAGATAAACCACTAGCCCACCAAGATAAAGCACTAGCCCACCAAGATAAAGCACTAGCCCACCAAGATAAAGCACTAGCCCACCAAGATAAAGCACTAGCCCACCAAGATAAAGCACTAACCCACCAAGATAAACCACTAGCCCACCAAGATAAACCACTAGCCCACCAAGATAAACCACTAGCCCACCAAGATAAAGCACTAGCCCACCAAGATAAAGCACTAGCCCAAATTCCTGATCAATTATAACTGGATTTTTATATAATTTTTGTAACATTACACAGTTACGAGTATAACAGTAAAATAAAACAACCACTTAAATCATGTTGTAACTTTCAGGTTTTTGTCATGTTGCACGTTTGGTTTTTTTGTCAAGTGTGATCCATCGTCATTGTTCCGTTTTCGCTTTTGCCCTCCCCCCTGGGAAAAATAATTGAGCAAACTCATGGTTGATATCTAAACCCACTATCAAAATAATTAAATTTAAATGAGGGTATGACAGTGTGACACACGGTAATAGATGGTTCAGTGTATTCGGTAGTGGGTGATACAATTAGGGCCCTACGGTGATGCCAATTGCTCAAATACAGGGCATTATCCCGTGTCAGACCGATATCAAAAGAATATAATGGCGATATCTAATCCGTTGTTAATTGATGAACAAAAAAGGTATCATCTTGTATCGGCAGCTGTGACGCATTATCCAGACCGCTACACATAATAGGCCAAGCAGAGTCATTGCATGTGCGGTTACCATTAAAGTAAATTATTTTCCTGATTACCGATAACCACATGTTAGCGAAGTGTTAAATTAGAAAACAATAGGTAAATAAAACAAACTGAAATTCAAAGCATTACTTGATTGAGATTAACCTGTTGTCGCGATTGGTGATTTCCAAGTTCTTAGCCTAAAACATGTGCGAGATTAACTACCACGTGACGTGTCCAACCAATCAAAACATGCATGTCATTAGACCTATTTCCTGTGCCAGAAACTTGAAAGAGAAAAGTAAACAATGCATGCTGTAACTGTGGTGATGTAGAGATAGCATTTTACTGCAGTTTGCAGACCTAGTTCAAGTGGATTATTATTATATACTGATATACTGATTTAAATTTATTAAACGAAATTTCAGCCGAGAGAAAAAGAAAACAAACAAACAAAAACACGATTGAGCGATAAGGAGGGGGTGGAAACCACTAGCCCTGCGGGCTAGTGGTTTTGCATTTCTCACTAGCCCGAACTTAAAAACCACTAGCCATGGGCGTCGGGCTAGCGGATTTGTCGAACTGCAGAATACATGAGGCCAATTTACAAAAGCTGATTTTGTCTTACACATGTTTAACTAGGTTCATTTGCAATGCTTAAATACCTGCATTTAAGAAGAAAAACAGGCTTTGTAAATTCTGCCCAATTAAAAATTCGCAAAATATATTTTTAAAAATATCATTACTGGATGAATTATGTAATTAGAAAAAGGCAGAAACAGTTATCAGTGTTCATTACTTACTTTAGTACAATGCTACGTTTCTGCTTTGTTCATTATTTCAGTTAATGATTTGTCATTATAGTCATAATTATCCAAATTATACTATTTCCTTGCAGTACCAAAAACACAATATTGAAGAAATATGATGGACGATTTAAAGACATCTTCCAAGAAGTATATGATAAGTATGTACCGTTTGCTGAATGACATAAGAACAAAATTATAGTTTAGCACTATTTTTCTAGTATGAGCACAAAAAGATTGATTGCTGCTTAATAGAAAAATAATCTCCGTCATCTGTTTGACATCCAGTAGCCGATGATTAATAAATCAATTAATTTATATATATATATATATATATATATATATATATATATATATATATATATATATATTTATTTATTTATTTATTTATTTATTTAGTTACTGTTGAAGATTATGTCTCTAGCTATCCTTTCAGTATTAAAAAGATTAAGATCACAAAAGTAGGACTCTAATTATATTTTCTGATTTCACTGGATACTTTAAAAGAAAGTTTATAATATTTTTAACAGTCAGCTTAACCATCATTTACAGTTTTTGGGTTTTTTCATAACCTAACCTAGAAAGTAATTGTGAAATATTTCTAATTTTTCTTATAACATTCATTGTGTAACTTTCTAATACCTTTGGAATCTATCTTTTTTCTTTTTGTTTCATTTGTTAGAGAGTATAAACAGAAGTTTGAAGCTAAGAATATCTGGTATGAACATCGGCTGATCGATGACATGGTTGCATATGTGATGAAATCAGAAGGAGGCTTTGTCTGGGCGTGTAAGAACTATGATGGTGATGTTCAGTCAGATTCTGTCGCTCAAGGTAAGCATTAGACACTACATATTTTACACTGAAATAACACAATAAAACAATAATTGATACCTGTAAAAAATATATAACTTACATCAATCAATCTGGGTTTATAGTTACATTAATGAATGTTTATCTCAGTGCATGATTTAAAAAAAAAATTGATTTTTTTTTTTTTTAAATGTTAATTGAATAAAAAAAATTAAAGTTTTCTTTATTTTATTTTTTTCTGTGTTGAAAAATTTGTATTTTGTGTTTTAATTGAGGATTTGGATCTCTGGGCATGATGACCAGCGTACTGATTTGTCCTGATGGGAAGACCGTTGAGGCTGAAGCAGCCCACGGAACAGTGACCCGACATTTCCGCTTCCATCAACAGGGAAAAGAGACCTCAACTAACTCAATAGGTATCAATTTCCTCAGTTTTAGGAAGATGAAAGTTAAAGTTTGTTTAGTTTAACGACACCACTAGAGCACATTGATTTATTAGTCATCAGCTGTAATTTAGACATATAGTCTTAGAGGAGAAACCTGCTACATTTTTATATCGGTAGCAACAGATTTATTATATACACCATCCCACTGACAGGATAACACATACAACAGCCTTTGTTACACCAGTTGTGGAGCACTGGCTGGAACAAGAAATAGCTCGATAGTGTTCAATCCTAGACCGACCGTAAATCAGGCGAACCCCTTACCACTAAGCTATATCTGTGGGATGGTGCATATAAAAGATCCCTTGCTGCTTATCGAAAAGAGTAGCCCATGAAGTGGCGACAGCAGGTTTCTTCTCTCAATATATGTGTGGTCTGTAACCATATGTCTGATGCCATATAACCGTAAATAAAATTTGTTGAGTGTGTCTTTAAATAAAACATTTCCTTCTTCTTCAGGATAGTCCTTAACCATACATGTATGTCCAATGCCCTATAACCATAAATACATTTGTTTTGGGTTTTGTTAAATAAAACATTTCTTTCTTTCTAAAATACAATTCATATTTATTTTCAAATTCTAAATGGGAATACTTTTATATATCTTTGGAAAAAATGTCAGCTTATAAGCAGAATTGTTAATATGGCCTGTTATTAGTGTTATTAGTATTTTGGAATTAATTTACAGAATGATTTATTATTTGATTAATTCACATAATTTTGTTGCTTAATTGTTGAACTAAAGAGTTGAATTAATTTTGTTGCAGCATCTATATTTGCCTGGACCCGTGGCCTTGCACACAGGGCTAAACTCGATGACAACAAAGAGCTGGCTAAATTTTGCACCACTTTAGAGAAAGTCTGTATTGACACAATAGAATCTGGGTTCATGACCAAAGACCTTGCAATCTGTGTCAAAGGAATGAAAAAGTGAGTTGAAAACTACACAAAATCCGTCGACCTACAAAGAAAGTAAAGTTCAAAACTACAGTTTCTCCTCATCATCTTATAACATTGTTTTAACATTGTTTCCTAATATTTAAAAACATAAATATTTTCATTATTTTTCTGTTTAGATTATATGACCTCATGGTTTGCACACATACAGTATTATACATTACATTAAATCTTAAATTATATTAATACATAACATGTTCATAAAATTTTCTTGTATTAATATGGTTACCTAGACTGTTAAAAATGGTATTTCTTCCAAATATTTTTAATTTATCCTATTTTGATCCTCTTCTGTTTAGAAAATATTTAGTTATACGAGCTACTCTCGATTCACTAATATCAAAACCTATATTAGCTCGGCCATTTACCTTTCGACCGACCATTCAAAATTGCGCCAAATTCCCTCAATCAAAATTGCGCACCCTTTTCTCTTTGGCATTTAACTGCTCCATTCAAATTCCATAGCACCCCACCAACCCCACCCGCCTGCTACCGATTTGATCGGGCTGCTGGTGCTCCCTTGCACCTGCCAGTGCAGGCGGTCCCCCCTCTCTCCCCCACCCTTTCCTGTCATGCTGAAATTGTCTGCTAGTGTAATTGGCCACTAGAAATTGGTTGCTAGAATCCGCTCGGTAAAAAGCCCCACACAGTCGGAATTTTTTCCTTTAATTCAAAGTGAA